>NW_011494915.1:3471718-3557353 GCF_000754665.1 Bison bison bison | reverse complement strand
ACTGATTTCCTTTTGGATGGACTGGTTTGATCTCCTTGCAGTCCAAGAGACTCTCAAGAGTCTTCTCCAACACCACAGTTCAAAAGCATCAATTTCTTTGGCGCTCAGCCTTCTTTATGGCCCAACTCTCACAGCCATACATGACTAATGGATAAACCATAGCTTTGACCAGAGAGCCCTTTGTCAGCAAAGTAATGTCTCTGCTCTTTAATATGCTGCCTAGGTTTGTCATAGCTTTCCTTCCAAGAAGCAAGTGTCCATTGTTTCTCCGTCTATTTGCCATGAAGTGATGGGATTGGATGCCAAGATCGTTTGTTTTTTAATATTGTTTTTTTTTTAATTTTATTTTTAAACTTTACATAATTGTATTAGTTTTGCCAAATATCAAAATGAATCCGCCACAGGTATACATGTGTTCCCCATCCTGAACCCTCCTCCCTCCTCCCTCCCCATACCATCCCTCTGGGTCATCCCAGTGCACTAGCCCCAAGCATCCAGTATCGTGCATCGAACCTGGACAGGCATCTCGTTTCATACCTGATATTTTACATGTTTCAATGCCATTCTCCCAAATCTTCCCACCCTCTCCCTCTCCCACAGAGTCCATAAGACTGTTCCATACATCAGTGTCTCTTTTGCTGTCTCATACACAGGGTTATTGTTATCATCTTTCTAAATTCCATATATATGCATTAGTATACTGTATTGGTGTTTATCCTTCTGGCTTACTTCACTCTGTATAACAGGCTCCACTTTCATCCACCTCATTAGAACTGATTCAAATGAATTCTTTTTAATGGCTGAGTAATACTCCATTGTGTATATGTACCACTGCTTTCTTATCCATTCATCTGCTGATGGACATCTAGGTTGCTTCCATGTCCTGGCTATTATAAACAGTGCTGCGATGAACATTGGGGTACACGTGTCTCTTTCCCTTCTGGTTTCCTCAGTGTGTATGCCCAGCAGTGGGATTGCTGGATCATAAGGCAGTTCTATTTCCAGTTTTTTAAGGAATCTCCACACTGTTCTCCATAGTGGCTGTACTAGTTTGCATTCCCACCAACAGTGTAAGAGGGTTCCCTTTTCTCCACACCCTCTCCAGCATTTATTATTTGTAGACTTTTGGATTGCAGCCATTCTGACTGGTGTGAAATGGTACCTCATAGTGGTTTTGATTTGCATTTCTCTGATAATGAGTGATGTTGAGCATCTTTTCATGTGTTTGTTAGCCATCTGTATGTCTTCTTTGGAGAAATGTCTATTTAGTTCTTTGGCCCATTTTTTGATTGGGTCATTTATTTTTCTGGAGTTGAGCTGTGGGAGTTGTTTGTATATTTTTGAGATTAGTTGTTTGTCAGTTGCTTAATTTGCTATTATTTTCTCCCATTCTGAAGGCTGTCTTTTCACCTTGCTAATAGTTTCCTTTGATGTGCAGAAGCTTTTAAGGTTAATTAGGTCCCATTTGTTTATTTTTGCTTTTATTTCCAATATTCTGGGAGGTGGGTCATAGAGGATCCTGCTGTGATGTATGTCAGAGAGTGTTTTGCCTATGTTCTCCTCTAGGAGTTTTATAGTTTTTGGTCTTACGTTTAGATCTTTAATCCATTTTGAGTTTATTTTTGTGTATGGTGTTAGGAAGTTTCAAGCCAGCTTTTTCAATTCTTTTTTTACTTTCATTGAGAGGCTCTCTAGTTGTTCTTCACTTTCTGCCATCAAAAAGCGATGTCATTTGTGTATCTGAGGTTACTGATATTTCTCCCAGCAATCTTGATTCCAGCTTGTGCTTCATCCAGTCCAGCATTTCTCATGATGTACTCTGCATATAAGTTAAATAAGCAAGGTGACAATATACAGCCTTGACATACTCCTTTCCCAATCTGGAAGCAGTCTGTTGTTCCACGTCCAGTTCTAACTGTTGCTTCTTGACCTGCATATGGATTTCTCAGGAGGCAGGTAAGATGGTCTGGTATTCCCATCTCTTTCAGAATTTTCCACAGTTTGTTGTGATCCCCACAGTCAAAGGCTTTGGCATAGTCAATAAAGCAGAAGTAGATGTTTTCCAGGAACTCTCTTGCTTTTTCTATGATCCAATAGATGTTGGCAATTTGATCTCTGGCTCGTCTTATCTTTTCTAAATCCAGCTTGAACATCTGGAAGTTCTTGGTTCACGTACTGTTGAAGCCTAGCTTGCAGAATTTTGAGTGGCAGTTTAGGATATTGATTTAATAAATTTTTTTAATATAAGAGGTTACAGGTAAATTTCTAACTAAGCCTTTTCACTTTATCCCATAAATTTTAGAATGCTTAGTTTTCATTTTCATTAATCTCAAAGTCTTTTCTTATTTCTTTTGTGATTTCTTCTCTGACCCATTTGTTATTTGCACATATTTGTGAATTCTCCAAATTTCTTTCTGTTAATCATTTCTAACTTTATTCTGTCATAGTCTGAGAACATACTTTGCATGTTTTGAATCCTTCTAACCTTTTGTGGCTTGTTTTGTGGCTTAAAGTATGGTTTATCCTAGAAGATGCTTCATGTTGCTTGAGAAGAATGTCTATTCTACAGTTGTTGAGTGCTCTAGAGATATTTGTTACATCTCATTAGTTTTCAGTATTATTCAAATGTTTTATTTCCTTTGAGTTTTTGTGTTTAGTTCAGTTCAGTTCAGTTCAGTCACTCAGTCGTGTCCAACTCTTTGTGACCCCATGAACCACAGCACGCCAGGCCTCCCTGTCCATCACCAACTGCTGGAGTCTACCCAAACCCATGTCCATTGTGTCGGTGATGCCATCCAACCACTTCATCCTCTGTCATCCCCTTTTCCTCCTGCCCTCAATCTTTCCCAGCATCAGGGTCTGCTAGGATTCCCATTAGTGTATATTGGTAGACTTGCTGTTTCCTACAAGTTTCTGAGGCTCTGCTCCTTTTTAAAATTATTTTGCCTTTCTGTTCCTAAAAATAGTTAATCGATGTATCTTCAAGTTTGCTGATTCTTTCTTTTGCTAATTGAAATATGCTCTTGAGTTCCTTTAGTGAATTTTTCATTTCATTATTGTATTTTTTAATTCTGGAACTTTTATTTTTTATATTAATTTCTGTCTTTATATTGCTAATAATTTTGGAAATATCACTTTCATACTTTTTACATGAGCCCCTTTATTTATTTAAACTTTTTACAATAGCTGATTTAATAAGCCTAATGTCTGAGATTTCTTGGGGATAGTTTGTATTGACTTCTTTTTTTTTTTCTTGTGCTTGAGCTGCACTTACCCATTTCTTTACAATATTATGACTTTGTGGAAAGCTGAACATTTAAAATAATATATAATGCTGAAAATCAGATCCTACTCTCCTCCAAGAGTTTGTATTGTTGCTGTTCATTTAGTTACATTTCACAACTAATTGTGTGAAGTTGTATTCTTTATTGTGAAGGACTGCTGAAGGCTCTGCTTGATTAGCTTAGTGTTCAACTAATGAATGGACAGAGATTTCCTTAAATGCATTAAAACAACGTCTCTCAGCCTTCATCAGAGGTTCTGTGTGTTTGCTGGGGCTTTCTGTTAACACTCCAACAGGCAGTTGACAACTCTACCTTAGCCTTCACTTACTGATTGTGTGCAGATCATCAAGGTGAGACAAAGGTGTTACTGGGATCTTCTCATGCCTTTCCTGGGCATGTACATTGTGCTATATACATGTATGGCCTTCCAGATTCCCAGAAATATGTCATAGCTTTTAAAATTTCCCTTTGACATCTCCTTTCACAGTTTTTCTTTAAAGATTTTTGGCCATCAGTCTCTTGTTAGCTTCAACTGATAGTGCTACCATAGGTAGCTGTGATTTCAAAAAATTGCCATTGACTGTTTTTGACAAATTCCCTAGGGATAGAGTTGCTCACAGAAAGCAGAGCTCTGCATCAGATAAATATAATCACTAAGATTGGAGCATTTCTTATATTTTTTGGACATTTTAAAAATATTCAGGTTTACTGTGATATAGTCACATACAATAAAATCCATTCCCTTTGTTTTTTGTTGACATATAGTTGATACACAAAGTTGTGTTAGTTTCAGGTGTACAGCAAAGTAATTCAGACAAACATACGTATATATAGGCTTCCCCAGTGGCTCAGTGGTAAAGAATCTGCATGCAATGCAGGAGATGGAGACAAGGGTTCAATCCCTGGGTCAGGAATATCCCCTGGAGGAGGTCCTGGAAACCTACTCCAGTATTCTTGCCTGGAGAATCCCATGGACAGAGGAGCCTGGTGGGCTACAGTCCATAGGGTTGCAAAGAGTTGGACACGACTAAAGCAACTGAGTGCATGCGTGTGCACATGCATGCGCGCACACACACACACACATACACGAACATGTATCTTTCTGAATTTGAGTTTTCTCCTGCTAAATGTTCAGGAATGGGATGGAGAAAAGACTCAAAGTAAAAAGGGATGAGGTACATGGAAACCCCAAAAGAGAATGCCTAGTTCTCTGTGTGGTTGTGGCCTTTACTTAGCTGGGGATGTTACTCACTTACCAAGTAAGTTACTACACTTACTTAGGTGGAGGGGACTATCAAGAATTCTAATTTCATCATGTGGGAAACCTTTTAGGTTAAGAAGAATTATGCTTCCTATACAGCAAGCTATCAGAACTAACACACTTCAAAATGTAAATTTATTCATCCTTTTTCATGGATGCTCAGAGTTTCCCACACAAATATTGATTTCTACATGTTCAACAAAATGCCACCATCAGGCAGGTCTACCATGGACTGTATATCTGTGGGCAGAGTCCTCTAAGTCGAGTATTCATCTTCTCCCCCTTGTACTGACAAGTTGAACAGGAGACACTGCTTTGCCAGCCTTCAACTTAAGACAGAACCTAATTGTCTCCTGGATTTGATCAGAGAGGGTCTTTGGAAAGTTTAACAGGTCAGAATGAACTTGATTGCCAGACAGAAACCAGCATGCCAAAAATAAAGCATTAACCAAAGCCAAAAAAACAGTGTTGGCTGAGGCATGACTTGGTATGGGGCTCTAGGTATTTTGAACAGCCGGGTTTGATGGAAGCAATTAGGAACAGCAGTAATTGCCTGTCAGGCAACATTGCCATTTGCTGAGGACAGAGCTGATACTTTTAGACACAAAGGCTGTTGGGCCTCCATTGTAGCCTTTCATACTTTTGGAGACTGTCTTCTGGTTTCCATTACAATGAAGCTCAAGCTGCCGACCCCATTAAAGTGTCAAGGTGGGAGGGAAACAAGGTCTTGAAAAGAGTCTTTCAAGGCTATTGCCATGGTTGGTTTTATTTAAAGAGTAAGGTTCCCATACACACTTATTTTACCTTTTCTTTCCCTTAAGTGATGAAAGCACCAAGTCCCTTAGCCCTATCACCAAGGAGCTGAGGAGCTGAAGATTTTGTTCTCTGTGCAGCAGGGCTATAGTCAGATCCAATCTGTTTCCTTCTGTTCCTCCGTATACGTAGAATACGGAGTTCAGGTGCCCCAGAGCAACTTTTCTGCACAAGTCCTTTAACCAGTGACTCTCAACCATTCACACAGTTTTAAAAACCCAATTCCACAACTAGAAATGTTGTGGTAATCTGGAATTCCCCTTTCCCTCCTCTCTTCAGAAATACTCGATCATAAGCAGCTATTCTTTCATCAGATTATTTTCAAATTCAGAGCCAAGTAAAAAAGAAAAGTATCCAGCCTCAGGGCTAGAAAGGATTGCAGTAATACATGTAATGTGTTCTTAGGAAGTATAGGCTTGCTAGTAAAGAGGCAACCTTAAGCTCCCTAGAGAATAAGTAAAATGCCCAGGCACATTCACAGGCAGTATAAGCATTGCCAATATTAGAGTCACTCTTTACTTTGGAGAATGTAATTGAAACAAACCAAAAGAGAAACACTGATCTGGAAGCCTGGAAACTTGGGTCTCATCATAGTATTTACCTTTTATAAGCTATGCATCCTAGAGCATAATTTTAACTTTGTTTTGTTTAGAACTATACAACCAGGACCTAAAAGATTACCTGGTACTTAGCAGGCACTTGGCAGATACATGCTGTTTAGATTTTTTTTTTTGAATCTCAGAGTACTAATCAGCAATATGGGGCTATACTAGTTTTCCAAGGTTTCCATAACCAAGTATGACAAACTAGGTGGCTCAAAATGACAGGAATTTTTCTCTCTCAATTCTGGAAGACAGAAGTCCAATACTAGGATGACAGTAGGTCCATGTTCCAACTGAAGTCTGCAGGGGAGAATTCATCCTTGCCTCTTCCTAGCTTCTGGTGGTGGCTGTCAGATCTGGCTATTTCTTGGCTTGGCTTATAGCTGCATCACTCCAATCTCTGGCTCTGTTGTTACATGGCATTCTCTCTGTGTTTTCTTTTTCCTCTTTTTGTAAGGACACCAGTCATGGATTAAGGATCCACCCGCTATGGTATGAGCTCATCTTAACTAATTACATCTGCAACAATCCTATTTCCAAAGAAGTTCACACTCTGAGGTGCTGCTGGTTAGGACTTCAACATATCTTCTGCAGGGACACAATTCAACTCATTACAGGGATAATTCATGTTGTCTAATCCATCTCAGCATTTGTTATGAGGACTCAGTAGGATAATGCATGGGAAAAGTCTTTAAAATTACAAATTATTATTCACATACCTGGAAGAGTTTCTTCCCCTTACTATTTACTGTGAGGATGCAGTAATATTACATGAAACTTAAACTGTCAGCTTTAATACTTCATAGGTCATTACCAGTATGCTCACCTGCACTGCAGGACACATGGGTTTGATCCCTGGGTCAGGAAGATCCCCTAGAGTAGGAAATGGCAATCCACTCCAGTATTCTTACCTGGGAAATCCCATGGACAGAGGATCTTGGTGGGCCACAGTCCATAGGGTCACAAGAGTTGGACCTGACTTAGTGACTAAACCACCACCAGCACTAACACACAAACTCCACTTTAGACTGTGAAGTCGCCAGAGAAAGAGCTACTATCCCTATTCTAGAGGTGAAAAAACTGAGACATTAAATTAAATGATATAATCAAAGGCACATGGTCTGAGAGCGAAAGAATTGCTACTATATGTCAGGGTGTCAGCCTCCTGGTTGTGATACTTTTTAGCTCAGCATAATGCTAGGATGACAATTCCTCCTGGGAGCTTTCATTTTCTCAACATTTGGTAGCCTGCTGCAGAGAACCAGAGTTCATTACCTGATCAACCAAAACTTGAGGTATTATGAAACTTCTGTTCAACTGGATCTCTCTCTCTGTACTGTGGTGCTGGAAGTGCAATGCAGGGAAGAGAGAAGGGAATGGTTAAAAAAAAAAAAAAAAAAAGGATGAGGGTAAGGAGTAATTACAATGAGTAGGTGAACTCACAACTCAGCCAACAAGGCATGAATTAAGTGTGGTGTATAGGATAATTAGCAGCCATTTAGTGCAGGAAAATTGCTACCAGCTGTTCAAAACCCAAGACTGTGGGACTGATCTGTAAATGGTTATCTGAATAAGCAGGCAGACAGCTAAAACATGAAGCTGTGCCCCAGGTCCGAAAGGCTGTGTTTTGTTTTCCAGAGAAAGCCTTGTCCTAGATGAATCCATTATGCTTATTAATTACTGTTAATGCAAACTTAATGGCCTGACCAAAGGCTCCCAGAGAACACTGGGTCATAGATCTGTGGGGAATTAGACCAATAAAGGGGAAAACAGGAACGTCAGAGGCTTGAAATCCACAGACTATTCTCAATATGGACCTCCAACATTTTTCATGAGAGCCCAGTCAACAAACACAATCTTATCCGTCAAATGCCTGTTCCTCATTTCCCTCTGCCTACCTCTCAGCAGATTAGTGTAAGCACTATTCCAAACAGTCTGAGACCTACCTTCAATTTAGCACCCAAATGCAGTTGATTTACTTGGGAACCTACAGAATAACAGCTACAAAATATAGGCATAAAATATACAAGATGACCCTAGAATGTCTTATCATGCCTGAAAGCAAGGGCACTGTCAAAGACTATGAAAGTCAAGTCAGAAGGTCAAAAGTCAGCTCAAAGAGGCTACTGCTGCTGCTGCTAAGTCACTTCAGTTGTGTCCAACTCTTCGTTCATGGGGTTGCAAAGAGTCAAGACACGACTAGGCATGCACATATGCAACAACATAAAAAGAGAGACAAAAGGATGTTTATTCCTCCTGATAAAACAACACATCACTACCTGTAAAAGATCCTTGTAAAAAGTCACACTAGATCAAACTTCTAGAGCTAAATACCAATTTAAGGAAATGCAAAGAACATAGAAACATGTCAAATGCTACTACAGGCATGCAATCAGAAAAATCCAGGATGTGGGAAATTCCACAGGACAAATTATTTGGCTTCTTCAACAAATAAATTATAGTGAAAGGAAAAAATAGGGAAGGGAAACTGTGACTGATTGAATTCTTGGCCTCTGTTATTCACCCCTTTCTACATTCACACCCAAGCCATGCCTTACTGTGGGAAGAGAGCACCTCTTTGCCTTTGAATCTAAGTTTGGCATTGAGAAGTGCTTAAATAAAAGAATTCAGTAAAAGTGACAGTGAAAGCTCTGGTCTAAGGCCTTAAGAGGGCTCTTAGGTTTCCACTCAATCTCTTACACTCCAGCTCTTGCCTGGGGAAGAGTTTCCCCCCTTCAGCCTGGACAGTGAGCACATCAATGGCAATAGCAATGGACTGACAACAGGAAGCCACAGTCCAATATTCTAGACAAGATGTACAACCCCGAGAAGGGAAAAGCATCCTCTCCACTCCTACTCACAACATGATCTGCCACCACAACCACAGCTATGACTACATTACATTTCCTGACTTCTCTAAAGATGGAGTGAACCCTGAAGAAAGCGATTAAAGAACAAGAAAGAAAGAGTGAAATATCTCATTCAAATACACTTAAAATAATTTTTAGTTTCCAATCTAATCTGTCTAGTTACCAAAGTTAGTAAAATACATCCATGAACTGACTCCTGTGACAGAATCTTTTATTATTGTGGCAAAGAAAAATAGAACATGTCTTCATCGTCACAGGTTAAAATATTTATATAGAATGTCTCTGGATAGAGACATAAATGGGTAGAGATGAATATGAATATTTCTTATATGCAACTCTCCTGCAAGAAGGTCAACTGCTTTTGAACTTGGGATATTAGTTCAGGTTCCAAGTTTGAGCTCCTTCCCTGTAAGAAGTCCTGAGGAAACAAGGTGCTCCATGTCAGCAACCTGGCAGGACCTTGGGATCCAAATGTTGGGAGTCAGGGGGATCAATACACTTTAATCAAAAAGGCAGATGTGCTCAGTTGAATCCTTTAACTTTTAAGGTCAGAATTTATTGTGGAAATTTTGTAGTCTGGAGCAAGATGGGGAACATAAGAAAAGATTCTCTGCTATAGGTCTTCACTTTCTTGCCAGAGAAAACCAACTGGGAGAAACATTAAAAGAACAGGGCCACACTTGAACCACCAACCCAACAGCCCCCAGAGTCACTTCATTTAGTAGTTTATCTAGAAGTTGTTAAGTTATGTGATGGTCTCTCCCATCCCAGGAACTTCAGAGCTTATAAACCATGGAAGGTCATGAGTTCCAAACATGGCTTTAGCAATCTCAGGTCCCATGTGTTCTTCCAGAACCTTGCCACTCCCCATCAAGAAGTAGAATCTATTTTCCCTCCCTTGGGTTGAGCAAGACATTATGGCTAATTTGATGAATATAATTCAGTGGAAGTGACACTGTGTGACTGAGCTGTGGTATTAGTCTTGTCTTGTCCTTGGACCGGGATTTACACCATCAGCTCCCCTGGTTCTTAGGGCTTCAGACTCAGATTGGAATTACACATCTGGTTTTCTGGGTCTCCAGCCTGAGATGGCAGCTTATGGGACTTCTCAGTCTCCATCATCTTTCTCCCTCTCTCACTAAACACACACGCACACATCCTTTTTGTTCTGTTTACCTGGAGAATCTTACTAATACAAGTATTTATTGAGCAATTACTAAATGTAAATCCAATGCTCTAAACACGAATGATCTCATTTAATCTTCATATCAGGGACTTCCCTGGCGGTCCAGTGGTGAAGACTATGCACTTTCAACATAGGGACTTGTGTTCAATCCCTGGTTGGAGAACTAAGATTCCACATGCTGTGAGGTGTGGCCAAAAAAAAAAAAAAAAACACCCAGAAATAATCTTCACACCCAACTGGAGATAGAAACTATTTTCTCTTTCACATTTTACACATGAGAAAACTGAGAAACAGGGGTTAAGCTATTTGCCAAGTTCACAAAGCCAGTTAACTAGCAGAGCAGGGGTTCAAACAGACCAGTTCAGGTGCCACACTCTGGAATTTCTTTAGGTGGCCTTTTAAATCTCAGATACTTTCATCTAGAAAAAACAACAACAGACAGCTTGGGTTAACAAAAGTAGTTTTAAATGCAACTTATTTCATGTAAATGTGTTTGAATTTCTCCATGACTGTTCTTGACTGCATCCTGGCCTAGACACTAGACCTAATTAATCATCTCTTTGGGTCCCCTTATTCTTTGTGGCAGCTACAATCCCCTTCTAGACACAAAACCTTCAAGTCCTGCCCTAAGAGGAAAGCCAGGGGAGAAAAGGAGGGGTCTTGTTCCTGTTTGAATCAATTGTTTACTTAACCCTGTGGCTGAATTATAAACAGTTTGTTGGTTTTTTGTTTTTTTTTTTTTTTTAAGGCTAAGGAGAGTTAAATTGGTTCAACGTAATGACTTAGAAGGGAGAGGGCTAAAGTCTGTCTGGGATTTCAAATGTGCAGGAATGTGTTCATCTTTTTTCCATATGTTTTGGCTTTTCTTTCATACTATATTAAAAGTAGCTATGAAGAAGGGGAAGAATGAGAGAGGTAGAAGAGGAGATGGAGATGAATATGAGGGGAGAGGGAGAAAAATGAAGGAGGAGGAAAAGAAGGAAGCAGTTCCAGACACATTGCCCAACCCTTTAGAGATTCTAAATATAAAGTTCATGTTTGTTATACCTGGGGAAGAAGCTGATAGTCTCAGTTAAGGCAGCACTGAAATATTCACATTACACTGAAATTACTGAAAGACTTGCAAACCAGTTGGTTAATACCCATTGCTCCCAGCCTCCTGAGTGCTCCACTGTCACACTTCCTATGATGGAGACCTCCACACCACCTAGCAACCAAAGGGCAAACTTGATACTGCAGAGGGCTCTTGGGACCCGCTCCATTACTGAGGTGGCACTGCCCGATCTTCCTGCCTATTAGTGTTAGTCACAAAGTTCTGTCTGACTCTTTGTGACCCCATGAATTTAGCCCACCAGCTCCTCTGTCCATTACATTCTCCAGGCAAGAATACTAGAATGGGTAGCAATCCCTTCTCCAGGGGATCTTCCCAACCCAGGGATAGAACCCATGTCTCCTCCACTGCAGGTGGATTCTTTACCGTCTGAGTCACCAGGGAAGCCTCTTCCTGCCTACAGTTTGTTAAATATTTTAACTATCATTTCTGGACAGAAATACCTATCCTGCAGCCTTGGAATCAGGTTGTTATTATCTTAAGTTTTCCTTGCTTTGTTCACCTTTGACTGTCCCTGGCTGAGCATCCAATGGTCTGAGACCACCAGTAACCTGGTCAATTTGGATGTCACCAGTCAACTTGCCTTTGGCCATCTGCTCAAGACAAACAAAGCCAGATGAAAGGTGTGCCATCTTGAAACTGGGGATGGAAGTCATTTAGAAACTGAGAGAGTAGGAAATGGAAACGGCACTATAAAGTTCTCAGGGTAAGAAGAAAAACCAGAGGCTTTCTAGTTCAAATAACATAAATGCATACAATGACTCCCTGTTCAGGGTGCTAGACAGTTCACATGATATTCCACAGTTTGTAAAATGCTTTCACATCCATGATCTCACCTGATCATCATGACAAATCTTTCAGTAGGCAGGACAGGGGTAATGGTTCCAGTTTCACAGAAAAGGAGATATAAATCCAGAGACCTGATGGGACATGCAAAGGTCCTAGAGCTAAGTTTTGAACTGTGATGTGTAGATGCCAAGTCCAGCCCTCCATGGTGCCTTCTTAGTGACAAGCAGCAGCTGCTGCTGCTGCTGCTACTAAATCACTTTAGTAGTGTCTGACTCTGTGTGACCCCATAGACGGCAGCCCAATAGGCTCCCCCGTCCCTAGGATTCTCCAGGCAAGAACACTGGAGTGGGTTGCCATTTCCTTCTCCAATGTATGAAAATGAAAAGTGAAAGTGAAGTCGCTTAGTCACTCAGTCCGGTTGCTCTTAGCGACCCCATGGACTGCAGCCTACCAGGCTCCTCCATCCATGGGATTTTCTAGGCAAGAGTACTAGAGTGGGTTGCCATTGCCTTCTCTGGTGACAAGCAGGGAAGTACCCAAAAACAGCAATCAAGTTGAGTCTAACATCAATAAAAATCTCTGGGTTTTTATAAGCATGTTACTCAGCTTGATTCTACTTTTCCTTCATTGCTTGTGTGTCCTGAACGATAACCATGTGAGGACATCAGACAACACATTGCTGCCTACATTTTAAAATGAGGAAATGGGATCCCAAGGACATTCAGTGATTGACAAGGCCACACACACTGGGTGACAGCACAGCCAGGCTAGGGTGTCAACGTTCTGAATCCTTCTCCAGTGCTCATCACCACCCTGTACCACCCACTGCTGTACACACACCTCATGCCCTTCCAAACAAGGAAGGAGACAGTTTGGGTAAAGAAAATACTGAATGATCAGCCACTGATTCTCCAGCGTATGGGAACGCAGATGATCTACAACATGAAATAACCAAGAAGAATTTATCATTTAAGAACACGCTCTTAGGTAGGAAATCTACCTCTTCCATTATCCTGTGTTCTGCTTCCAATGAAAAGTAAGAAAGGAGGCTAAAAAAATGAATGCTTACTGCTTCCACTACATTATCTTATCTAACCATGATAACAACTGTTACGCAAGAATACTATCATCCACTTCTATCTACTTCACATGAATGAGGAAATAGGTTCTGAGGCATTTGTTCGGTCGTACAGGCAAGAATTTGCCTTCCCAAATACTCATGAACTTTGTAAGGAAGTGCCCCTTTAACATGATCCAGCTTTGCCATTAGAAGGGACGAGTATGAATTCTGGTTCCACTTCTCAGCTCTGTGTGATCCAGAACCAGTTATTATCTTATTCCCTGAAATTGTTTCTTCACTTATAAATACTGCAGGTAATATACCCTCTTCTCAAGAAGGTTAAGAGGATTAATAGCAATAGCTAACATGTGTTGAGTGTTTGCTGCATGCTAGGTGCTATTTTACACTCTTTCCATTTATTATCTCCATCAACTGCTCTGAACATCTCTATGGGATTGGGCACTACTTTTCAGCCCCATTCTCCAGGTGAGAAATCTGAAGCCCAAAGCATTTAAGGGACACCTCCAAGTTAGGAGGTGGAAGGGCTAGTATTTTAAGTCAAGGAGTCTGATTCCACAGTCTAAGACATAATAAGAGCTCAATAAACAGTGTCTGTTTCATCGTTAGGACTGGTAGTTGAGGTGAGTGTGAAATGAGCAAGTCACTGGGACCAACCTACACAATAGCTTAAATTACCCACCTAAGGTGCATAGATGGGAAAAAGTCAAGGAATCCTTCACAGACACAGAGGTAGCGCAAGCACTGACAGGTTTTAAATTACTTGATGGAGGCCTCAGAGAGAAAGAGGTCACCTGCTCCACCTCCTAGCACACACAGGGTCCCGCCTCATCTGTGGAGGGTTTGGGGCTCCCAGGCCTTGTCTCTTCTCTAGGCTTGGGTAGGAGGATGATCTCAAGGAAGGGAGCATGGGTTTTAGAAACATTCAGAAGACAGAAGAGTCTGATTGTTAAAGAACAAAACACTTTAAATAAATAAACTGAAGGCTATATGGACATAGTTATACAAACACACACAGGCTTTTCACAATTTTTCTTTTATCTTTCACATACTTCGCAAACACTCTCCTTGCAGCTGGCAAGCTGTTCCTCATTTTCCCACTCAGCTGAATGCCAACTGTCCCACTCCCACCCCCACCCCCAGTCTCTCATAACAGCTTAAGCTTCCAAGAGACAGCTTGACTCAAAATGCCATCCAGTCTTATGCCAGAGGGAGGACTAAGACTTGTCCAGCAGGAAGGGACAGAAAAGACAACAGCCAGAACCACCGTCCCAGTAGAACTGTAAGAACATGAGCACCTGCAGGGCATTTCTGCCCAAAGGTGGGCCTGCAACCTCTGAAGATTACTAGCCTATCAGTGAGTATGCCATGGGGCAAAAGGGTCTTTAGTATAAGTTTCTGGCCTCAACTTATGTTAAAAGTTAAATGTATGAGACAAATCAAGCAATTCATGTTACTTGTCTGTATCTTGTTTTTCCTCTTTTAATGGTGTATCATAAGTACCTCACTTTGTCCTAAATTTCACTCCTATTTTAGGAAACCTCAGAAACTCAAGGGGGAATGACCCTGAAAATCTGAAAGCTCTCCGACTTACTTTTCTTGGATTCAGATTCCTATGTCACCTGTCAATTTTGTCTATAATGTATTTACTTCTGTCCCAATTGTGTCACCTGAAGCCACATTCAATTGTAAAAAAAAAATTGAGAAATTTAAGTGTGATGCTCTTAAATGGGAATTGTGCTTCCATTTATACAAAATAATTTTAAAATCATTTGTGTGTGTGTGACTGAATAAGCATGAAAGTGCATGAAAAAATACATATCAGGTCATTAAAATTGTTTATGTGGGGTGAGGAAGTACAGACAAAGAAGGGAGGCAAGTATCTTTCATAACAATTTCTGCTTTTTGTATAATAATGTTTTTGCATGATAACTTTTACTTACATGCTTTTCCAGTTTTTAGGAGCTACCCACATTCCTTGGCTGGTGTCCCCCTTCTCTATCCCCAAAGCCAGCAATGACTCCGTGGGGTCTTTTTCACATCATATCACTTTGACACTGACAGTGACTCAATGTACACACTGAAGGATGCTGGTGACTATATTGGGCCCGCCTGAATAATTTAAAATTATCTTCCCATTTTAAGGTCAGATGATCAATAACCTTAGTTCTATCTGCTTCTTTCATTCCCATTTGTCATGTAACCTAACATTTCACAGGTTTTGGAGATTAGGATGTGGACATTTTTGAGGGCTCTACCTACCACAAATTATGATCCCATTTATGCAAATATAGATATATATAAAACAACAAATGGTAGATGGTCATCAAGATGACAGTGGTTATCTCAGGCAGTAAAGGTCAGTTCTCTTTTTTTTTCCTCAAATTTTAAGTAGTGTGTTATCGTTTAAATATTTGTAAATTTATGTACAGAGAAAAGCAAAAAAGCTAGTTTCATTGGTGAAAATGATCAAAATGATCTGAACTCCCTCAAATATCATAGAGCTGGGCCCTGGATGGGGAGAGAAGTCCAGCCTCAGAGGAACTTTGTAACCATTGAAGCTCCCCTATCAAACCTCCTTCTTCTGTACACAATAGGAGATACTGAGCCAAGGCAATAGTAGGACTCCCATCTGGTATTGTAATAATCCAATCCGAGTGATCCAAAGCCAGGCAGAATATGCAGACTGATGGACGTGCAGAAAGCAACTTTCAGTGGCTCCACAGGAGCAGGGGATGGTAGGGAGAGTATGAAGGCAACTCTGAGGGTCTTAGAACATACATCTCAAAGGAAGCCGCTTGGCCCCTCCTTCCCCTTCAGCCCACTGCAAAATGTCTGCTCATTTTCATCACCCTCCAGCTGTCTCTTTCCATACCCTGGGTCACTCTCACACACACCCCTTTCAACTTCTCCATTTCCTCGTCTCAGAGGGTTTGAACACTGCTTCTTTAAGAGCATCCTCCATCCATTAATTCTTGCTCCAGAAGACAATATGTGACATCAGCACTCCCCATATCATGAGATATTTATCAGGTGTGCAGTGAAACATATCACTCAGTGGTCAAAACATAGGAAAACAGGACAAAAACAAAATAAAATTCTTTTTTTTTCCCCTCTGCAGGACACCCCACAGCCCTTAATGCTATAATGAGCATAATGTGCTATCATGTGCACTACAATGCTCCAGGAGGTGGCTCTCGTAAGCAGTTAATCCACCTAAATGTTCAATCATGTTATTGAAACATAACTGATAAAACTAGTTGGATAAAATCCAACTGATGTGTTGGAAAACAGCATCAAAACATTTCCATATGGGACTTTCCTGGTGATCCAGTGGTTAAAAATCCACTTGCAAAGAGGAGAAAAGGGTTCAATATCTGATCAAGGAAATAAGATTCCACATGCCTTGGAGCAAATAAGCCCCCATGCCACAATTAGAGAGAAGCCCACATCCGTCAGTGAAAGATCCTGCATGCCTCAATGAAGATCCTGTGTGTTACAACTAAGACTCGACAGAGCCAAAAAAAAAAAAAATTCTGTATGATGGTAGAGCATGATTAGGTAAACCTAATCAGGGAGCCAGAGAGAGCCCAAGAGACAATCTAGTAAGCACAACTTCATTTTGAAGCTGAATAAAGGAACAGAAAGGGCAAGTGATTTGTCTTAAGTCACATAGCTAGTTAATGGCAAAGATGGAAATCTCTTTGCAGTGTACCACCTTACTCACTATTTTATGTTCAAGTTACCTCTACCACACATAGAAAAGAGGCACACTTCATGAATCAGATCTGATGCAGATCACAAATTACCCCTGGATACTGTAAGCCTTATGTAAGTTGGTGTAATGTCTTTTTACCTCTTAAAGATATTTTAGACATTACAGTCAAAATGACTTGGGTATTTTGCTTTGTGAATGTGGTGAGAAAACAGGCATGTAGAACTGTAATGCCCCTTAATGGTTTCTTCATTACACATGGGACAAGAATTTCATCCACGGTAATACAGATAATGATTACTGGATATTTGAAAACTGCTTTGTTGAGGTTTAATTGACATACAAGAAACTAAACATAATTAATAAACTACACACTTACAATTTGATAAGTTTTCACCCATGAAATTCTTATTGTAAGGTGATAAAGAATCTTATCACAGTGATAAAGAATCCACCTGCCAATGTAGGAGGTGCAGGAGACTTGGGTTCAATCCCTGAGTTGGGAAGATCCCTTGGAGAGGAAATGGCAACCCACTCCAGTATTCTTGCCGGGATAACCCCATGGACAGAGAAGGCTGATGGGCTACAGTCCCTAGGGCTGCAAAGAACTGGACATGACTGAATGACTTATCACACACATATCCATTACCCCCAAATATTTCTTCATGCTCCACTGTCATTCTGCTTTGTCTCCTGCTCCCACTCCCCACCCCCAGCAACCATTGATCTGTTTTCTATCACTACAGATTAGTTTGCATTTTCAGCAATTTTATATAAATGGAAACATACAAACTACTTCAGTTTTGATTTGGCTTCTTTTACTTGGCATAATTTTTCTGAATTATATCCATATTGTTGCTGGCATCAGTTGTTTATTCCCATCTATTGCCAAGCAGTATTCCACTATATGTATACATCACAATTTGTTTATCCAGTCACCTATTGATGAACTTTTGGGTTACTTCCAGTTTGGGACTATTACAAATAAAGCAGTTACGAACATTCATTTACAAAACTTCATATGGGCATATACTTTCTTTTCTCTTGGGTAAAAACCTAAGAACTGAATGACTGGATAACATGTTAGGGGTATATTTAAAGCACCATCTAATGTACCAACAACGTGCCACATCTTTTTTCTAAAGGGACAGTACCATTTTATGCACCCAACAGGAGTGTGTGAGAATTCTAATTCCTCTACATCCTCACCAGCAAAGGGCAAAGTTACTCTTACTAATTTCAGTCATTCTAATAATAATTATGAATTTAATGTTCATTTCTTTAATTACTAATAATATTGAACAAATTTTCATATACTTATGATTTCAGTGCTTTCTTTGATGAAATATAATTTCAAATCTTCACCTATTTTTTAAATGGGTGATTTTTTTCTCATAATAGAGCTAGAAGAATTCTTTATATACTCTGAATACATATATATGCTTTGCAAATATTTTCTACAAGTTTGTGACTTGTTTTTATTCTCTTAGCATATTTCAAAACACAGAAGATTTTTTTTAACGTTGATGAAGTCAAATTTATCAAGTAGCAGCTTTTATTATAATGTCTTTGTCATGGTTTGGAATTAGGATAATGCTGGCACCAAAGAATGAGTAGGAAAGTATTTCCTCCTCTTCATTTTTCTAGAAGAGTTTATATAAAATTGGCATTATTTCTTCCTCAAATATTAGGTGAAGTTCACCAGTGAAACCATCTGGGTCTTGATGGCTTCTTTGTGGATAGACTTTTAATTACAAATTCAATTTCTAAAATAGACTTAAGCTACTCAGCTTATCTATTTCTTCTTGAATGAGCTTTGGTAGTTTGTATCTTTCAAGAAAACTTGTCCAGTGTATGTAAGTTGTTCAATTTATAGGCATAAAGTTGTTCATAATCTCTTCCTTATTATTCTTTTAATATCTGTGAATCTGTAATGGTATTATCTCAATGGTTCCTGATTTTGGTAATGTGTGTGTTCTCTCTCTGTCCTCAGCAGTTTGGATATACTTGATCAATTTTAATTATCTAAGAGAACTAGCTCTTATTTCATTGGTTTTCTCCATTTTTTGGTTTTATATCTCATTTATTTTTGCTTTAGTCTTTATTACTTCCTTTCTATACTGAGTTTGCTTTTAATTTGCTCTTCTTTTTTCACATTTCTTATGGAAAAAGTGAGTGCATTGATTTGAGACCTTTTTCTTTTCCGGAACAGTCATCTCTCACTATATTTCTCCTAAGTATCATTCCACAAATGTTGATATGGTGTGTTTTCATTTTCACACTGTTCAAAATACTTTCTAATTTCTCTTTTTATTCAGAAGAGTATTATTTAGTTTCTAAATATTTGGAGGCTTTCTACACATCTTTCCAGGACGGATTTATAATTTAATTTCACTGTAGATAGAGAACATACTTTGCCTGACTTTAATGCTTTTAAATTTACTGAAACTAGTTTTAAAACCTAGAATATGGTATATCTTAATAAATGTGCTGGATACACTTGAAAAACATGTACATTTTACCATTGCAGGGGTGGTGGAATAGGTGGAGTATTTTACAAATGTCAGGACAAGTTGGTTAGTAGGATCGTCCAAGTCTACTGCATTGTTGTTGACTTTCTGTCTGCTCATTGAGATGGACTTATTTCTCTCAGTATAATTGTTTTTCTTTTTATTTTCTCTTCTAAGTTCTATCAGTTTTTCTTCATGTATTATGCTGCTGCTACTGCTGCTGCTAAGTCGCTTCAGTCGTGTCCAACTCTGCGCGACCCCATAGATGGCAGCCCACCAGGCTCCCCGGTCCCTGGGATTCTCCAGGCAAGAACACTGTAGTGGGTTGCCATTTCCTTCTCCAGTGCATGGAAGTGAAAACTGAAAATGAAGTCGCTCAGTCGTGTCTGACTCTTAGCGACCCCGTGGACTGCAGCCTACCAGACTCCTCCATCCATGGGATTTTCCAGGCAAGAGTACTGGAGTGGGGTGCCATTGCCTTCTCCGTTCATGTATTATAAAGCCCTCTTATTAAGGGGCTTTATTTATCTAGGGTTGTTATGTCCTCTTAATAAATTGGACCCTTTATCACCAGGAAATGACCATTTTATCTCTGGTAGAGCTATTTTCTCTAAATGCTTCTTTGCCTAAAGTTAATATAGTCACTCAGTTAGTTTTAAAAAATATTTATCTATTTGGCTGTGTCAGGTCTTAGTTGCAGAACGTGGGATCCTCATTGCATCATGCGGGAACTTTTGTTGTAGCGTGCAGATTCCGGTTTTGGCGCAAGGTCTCCAGAGCACACACACTCAATAATTGTGGCATGCAGGCCTTCTAGTTGTAGTAAGTGGGCTTAGTTGCTCCACGGCATGTGGGATCTGGTAATGATCAGGTTTGATCATTCCCTGATCAGGGATCAAACCTGCATCCCCTGCATTGCAAGGTAGATTCTTCACCACTAAACCACCAGAGAAGCCCTGTGATTAGTTTTTGATTAGAGTCAGCAAATAATATTTTTCCAAACCTTCTACCTGTAATCTTTTTGCCTTCATATTTATTTAGTTTTTTCTAGCTTTTATTTATTTTATTTGGAGGCTATTACTTTACAATATTGTAGTGGTTTTTGCCATACATTGACATGAATCAGCCTTGGGTTTACATGTGTTCCCCATCTTGAACCCCACCCTCACCCCCCTTCCCATCCCATCCCTTTGGGTCATCCCAGTGCAGCAGCCCTGAGCACCTGTCTCATGCATCAATATATTTAAACTGTGTTTTTTTGTAGACAACATCTAGTTGTTTTTTTTTTATCAAACCTGAAAATCTCTGACTTTCAAATGGGGTTTTTAGACCATTTACAACTAATGTGATTATTGATATGGCTAGGCTTAAGTCTATCATCTTGCTACTTGTTTCATATCAGTCTCCTTTGTTCTTCATTCTCTTTTACCTCTTTTTCTGTGTTATTTTGAATTAATAACTTCTATTATTTCATCTTTTTACTGGCTTATTAGCTCTCTTTTCATTTTACTGGTTGCTTTAGGTTTGTAATATATATCTGTAACTTATTAAACTCTAGCTTCAAGTGATTTTTATAACACTTTATATGTAAGACCTTAAAATATTATACTTCATTTTTGTCCTTTCAGGACTTTTGCCATTTTTGTCATACATTTTTACCTACACCTATGAAATAAAGCCTAGGACACATTAATATTATCATTATTAAATAATTTTTGTTTTAGAAACATTTACTTTATAAGAAAAAATTATACATGTAACCATATAGTACCATATCTGGTGCTTTTCATGCCTTTGTGTAGAAATTTCCATTTAGAAGCATTTTCATTCTGTCTAAAGAATTTCCTTTAACATTACACTAACTTTTTTGTGGCACAAGTGTTCTGGTGATGAGTTCTTTTCTTGCTGTTTTTTTCTTCATATGTGAAACTGTCTTTACTCATCTTTAGTTTGAAAAATATTTTCATTGGGAATACACTTCTGACTTTATAGGTTATTTATTTTTCCCTTTTAGTACTTAGATTGTTCCACTGCCTTTATGATTAAATTATTTCCAATGAGAAATCTGCTGTCATATTTTTGTTTCTTTGTATGGAATGTGCTTTTCTCTACCTACTTTTGATATTTCATCATTAGTTTTGAGCAATTTCATTATGGTGTGCCATAATGTAGTTTCCTGAATATTTTTTGTGCTTGGGGTTCATGACAGTTTGTGATATCTGGGTTTTTATCAAAATTGGAAAATTTTCAGCCATTAATTATTTTAAAAAATATTCCCTCCACCTCTTGAGGACTTAAAGTACTTGTATGTTACGTTACTTGTACTTTTCTTATAACTCACTGATATTCTTTCTTTTTTTTTTGTGTGTGTTTCATTTTGGAGCATTTCTATATATTCAACTTCACCAGTATTTTCTTTTGCAATATCTAATCTGGTATTAATCCTATCCAGTGTAGTTTCATCTCAAACATTGCACTTTTCATCTCTAAAAATTTGAGTTGGCTCCTTTTCATGATTCTAATCATATGTTCAATCTTTCCTCTAAATTTGTGAGTATATGGAATACAATCATAATAATGTTTTAATATCTTTGTCTACTATTATTGAAGATGTCATCTTCAGATTTCTAAGTTCT
This sequence comes from Bison bison bison, assembly GCF_000754665.1. Taxonomy (NCBI): domain Eukaryota; kingdom Metazoa; phylum Chordata; class Mammalia; order Artiodactyla; family Bovidae; genus Bison; species Bison bison. Next base: position 3,535,498 of record NW_011494915.1, on the reverse strand, counting down.
CTTTCTGTGCAGTTCTCTCTCCAGTATTCTGTCCTATGAACCCTAGCTACCTTGGGCTCTACTCTCTAATTCATCTCTTCAACTCATGGAGTCCACCAGGCACTGGCAATGTTGCCTCTGTGCTTCAGCCTAGAAATTCCCTCAAGGTAGTAGCTGGGGCAATTTTAGGGCTTACCTCAATTATTCCTATCCTATGTGGATCACTGTTATTTTCTGCTTAATGTCCAGTATCTTGAAAATTGTTGTTTTACAATATTTTTCTATTTTATTTATTTATTTTTCAGGCAGAAGAGTGAATCTGGTCCCTTTTACTCTACATTAAGTAAACATAGAAGTCCCCGATTATAACATTTTGATAAGACTTCCTTGGTTTTTCACTAGCTTTGCTTTATTCTCTCTTTAAAACTGGATATTTGCATCCTCATCCTTCTTTCTCTGGGGGAATCTCATCCCAAAGTTTCAAGTAAACAGACATTGCTGCTACTGCTGCTGCTAAGTCGCTTCAGTCCTGTCCGACTCTGTGCGACCCCTTAGACGGCAGCCCACCAGGCTCCCCTGTCTCTGGGATTCTCCAGGCAAGAACACTGGAGTGGGTTGCCATTTCCTTCTCCAATGCATGAAAGTGAAAAGTGAAGTCGCTCAGTCGTGTCCAACTCTTAGCGACCCCATGGACTGCAGCCCACCAGGCTCCTCCATCCATGGGATTTTCCAGGCAAGAGTACTGGAGTTGGGTGCCACTGCCTTCTCCAGCATTAATGAATCCCAAATTCTGTAATCACCTCAGTCCATTCTCCTAATTTCTAGATCTAACTACCCAATGGCTTACTGGTTATCTTTTTCTAGATGTCCCATAAGTTGCATGAGCTCAACATATACAAAATAAATAGCCCCCTCCTACATGCTCCTATCAACTCTTTATTTAAATCTCTCTGTAGCATTCATCATACAGCTCCTTGACACTAAAAAGCTTCTCAATAAATATGCTGAATTAAATTGAATCCCACAGATAAGGGGATCTGTCAGAGGCAGTGAAGACAAATAGTCTAAGCTAAAATCTATCACACTAAACAGGGTCTGGTCCTTCTCTCTGAAACAATGGATTGGGAAGCAGAGCCAGTCTGGGGTGCTGGCTGACTTTCCATCTCTGTTAACTGTGAAGGAGATAACTGGGATAAGCAAGGATGGAAAATTAAGAGGAAAGAATGGAAGGAAGCCAACTTCCTAGGCTCCAAAATGCTAAACACTGCCTCTTAGAACTGTGTCCAAGTTAACTACTCATATTGGTCCCTTCTGTGCTGAATATACCAAATTCATTATACATTGCTTTTTAAAGTGTTCTTGAGTCACTTTATGTGAAGATGCTTCTTTTCACCAATCATATTATAAATTTCAACTAGACATAACAACACTTATTTCCCCAGTAACTTTGAGAGATTTTAAGAACAAGGACCATGCCTCTTTACCATAATAAATGCATCTCAATAATAAGGACCATGACTCTATTTTCCCCCAGGAGAAAGATAATGCATAAAAATATTGTTTATCTATACAAAAAGTAGAGATACAGGACTACTTTGTGGTCTGAAGTCCACATCTGGTCGTAAACCTCATTTTCACACATTCCCTATCCATGCTATAGCCATGGTCCAATCATACTCAGAATCTGGGCTATTTCACTTTGGCAAACCAACTTCAGCTCGCCTAAAGCTTGTTTTCCAGGGAAATCCTGTCACAGCTTTTCTGGATGCAGACTTCCTGGCATGTTTTTCTGTCTTTAGGGAAAGTTCTCAGCATATTCTGCCTCTGTTCAAACTGGCTGGGTGGAGTTAAAGTTAACAAGAGATTTGAAGAGTAGGCCAGGCAGGTGTGAGGGCCTCTTCCAGCCATCCAAATAATAGACAATCTTTTCAATTATTTTGGCTGGTGCCCATGTCTTGTTCCTCTCAGAGAGGAGGCTGGGATGGCTCAGCACTCCAAATTCCAAGACCCAATGTTACAGAGAGTGTAAAATAATTAGACCTGCCTTAGAAGACTATTGTTATAAAGAACAGTCCAACTTCTCAGCAACCACACTTAACTCACATTCTGTTCTAATAAAGTTTAATAAAAATTTCCAAACTGAAGATGGAAGGCCAAGAAGTTTAAAATAAAGATTAAAAAATGATGTTTGGTAAACTAAAACAAACATGGGATATCATTACTTGCCTAAATTAACAATTTTTTTAACTGATAATAGCCAGTTATTGGCAAAAGTATGAAAAAAAACAGTAATTCTCCCATACTTTAGGTAGAAATTTTTAAAGGGCATTTTGGAAGTATCTATCAAAATTTACTATAACTATGCTTTTCAACTCAGCAACTCCAGTTTCAATTATCTGTTCTTGAGAATTACATTCTCATGTACACAAAAATACACACTCAAGGATGCTCAATTCAGTATAAATTTTTCCTTTTTTAAACAAAAATTATTTATTTTAATTGGAGGCTAATCACTTTACAAGATTGTAGTGGTTTTTGCTATACACTGATATAAATCAGGCATAGGTATACATGTGTTCCCCATCCTGAACCCCCCTCCCAGCTCCTTCCCCATCCCATCCCTCAGGGTTGTCCCAGTGCACTGGCTCTGAGTGCCCTGTTTCATGCATCAAACTTGGACTACTGATCTATTTCACATGTAGTAATATAAATGTATCAATGCTATTCTCTCAAATCATCCCACCCTCGACTTCTCCAAAAGAGTCCAAAAGTCTGTTCTTTATATCTGTGTCTCTTTTGCTGTCTTGCATATAGTGTCATCATTACCATCTTTCTAAATTCCATATACAAAAATTCAGCCTAATTTTTTAATATTCAAAAGTTATAATCTAAATCCTCATTAGTAAGAGTAAGGGAAAATTATTCCATATATCCACATTATGAAACACTATACCACAACTCAAAAGAATAAAGAGTCTCTCTGTATTATGACATTTTCTGAGAAATGCTGTTAAATAACAAAAACCATTACAAGATAATATGGATAGATGATCACATTCATGCAAAAAGTAAACAAACCTCGGAACTCTATGTCTAAGTTTATACAAAATACACTTCTACAAGGCAGCACATCAAACTATTCATAGTATTAATGCTGGGACTCCAAGAAAGTGAGTGAATAGGGAACAGTGAGAAACGGGCAAAGAGAGAATTTTAAATTTTATTTTATACTTGCTTTAAAATTTAATAAAAAGGAACATTAATGAAAACTCCATGTCTATATACATCATCTCTGGAAGTGAGAATTCAGATCCTTCTCAGAGGAAATGTTTTTCTAGTCTGACCATGTGGTAGAATTACTTGAGGAATTAAAAAAAAATTGTCTCAACTCAGTCTCTGTAGGAAGTAGAATGCTGAGACTTTATTTAGGTGGTACAATCATAGGACAGTGAAGGTGAAGAGATAAGAAAAGTGGGCAAAGAGATACAAATTAATGTTATACAGTATTTCTTTTTGATGCTTACACTTCACAAAAAGTACTGACAATACAGAGCAGTTGCTCAATAGGACTTCTCCAGATATGTAGGGAGCAGCTACACCTCAGAACAGTCGACAGAAGAGAGAAGGAGGGGGAACCCAGACCCCCTCCATTAGCCAAGATTTGCCTCATGGTTAGGTGCCTCCCCTTACCATTAAGCCCAAGATTTCTGGGAGAAATATCAATAACCTCAGATACTCAGATATGCAGAGGATACCACCCTTATTGCAGAAAGTGAAAAAAAAAATTAAAGAGCCTCTTGATGAAGGTGAAAGAAGAGAATGAAAAAGCTGGCTTAAAACAACATTCAAAAAATGAAGATCATGGCATTCAGTCCCATTACTTCATGGCAAATAGATGGGGAAACAATGGAAACTGTGATAGACTATTTTCTTGGGCTCCAAAATCACTGCAGATGGTGACTGCAGCCATGAAATTAAAAGACACTCGCTCCTTGGAAGAAAAGCTATGACAAGCCTAGACAGCATATTAAAAAACAGAGACCTTACTTTGCCAACAAAGGTCCATCTAGTCAAAGCTTTGGTTTTTTCACTAGACATGTGTGGATGTGAGAGTTGTACCATAAAGAAAGCTGAGCACTGAAGAATTGATGCTCTTTAACTCTAGGGTTGGAGAAGACTTTTGAGAGTGCCTTGGATTGCAAGGAGATCAAACCAGTCAATCCTAAAAGAAATCAACCCTCAATATTCATTGGAAGGACTGATGGCTGAAGCCAAAGCTCCAATACTTTGGCCACCTGATGTGAAGAGCCAACTCATTAGAAAAGACCCTAATGCTGGGAAAGATTGAAGGCAGGAGGAGAAGGGGATGACAGACAATGAGATAGTTGGATGGCATCACTGATTCAATGGATATGAATTTGAGCAAGCTCTGGGAGATGATGAATAATAAGGAAGCCTGGCATGCTGCTGTCCATGGGGTCGCAGAGTCGGCATGACTGAGCAATTGAACAACAACAATCATCCAGCCCATGGCTACTTCAAGAAGTCATATCCCATGCCCTGAGGTTTGGCATTTTATACAAATCTACATAAAAAGAGAATAGACTTTGCAATAGCTGGAACTCAGCATATGGGTCATGAGATTCTTGCTCTTGGGATTTTATCTTGAGTGCCAGCCAGGGCAGGGGAGGTGGGAGTTGAAGAGATGGAGGTGGTGTGGGTGGGGTGTTCTGCAAGGATCTAGCAAAGATAAAAGTGGTACAACAAGGTCGGAGAGGCAAGAGCCTTCAGAAAGTTGAAGGAGATTAAGAAAAACTAAGATGGTAGATAAAAGCTTCTGCCCACTGTAATTCTATGGACTACATAGAATTACAACCTATGAACTACAACCCTATGAACTACAGCCCGCCAGGCTCCTCTGTCCATGGAATTCTCCAGGCAAGAATACTGGAGTGGGTTGCAATGCCCATCCAGGGGATCAAACCCATGTCTCCTGCTCTGAGGCAGATTCTTTACCATCTGAGCCTTTTAACCCTACTTATGACTAAGAAAATCAGAATGTCTGTAGACTTATATTATTTTAAAGTCTCCCTTGGTTATTTGAATATTCACCCAGCACTGAGAACCACTGCTCTAAAGCATCTATCAAAACAAACTTCCTGGAGCAAATTTCATATCATGGTGGCCTAATTTTTTTTTTTTCCTTGCAACTAAAAAATAACAAAACTACCTAGATGGACATCTTGAGAGCCACTGTGCTTCAGAAGTTTAAGTTATTTCAGAGTAGTATTTCAGAATCTTCCAGTATTTCTGGAAGATACAAACATTTCATGACCTTGACTTCCTATAAGTGAAAAGGCCGCAGAAGTTCTTGATGCAAAACAATACACTTTTCCATTAGGTTGTATTTAAACAGCAATTTTACAAAGGGTAGGGAGAAACAGCAGGTTCCTCAGCTGCCCTAAATAGGTTTTGTTTGAAAAAGAATAATCAGTTCACTGCCTTGGATTTGGAGGGCACATCCTTCCTCAAAATGAACAATGTCACATTTTATTTTCTCCATATAAATTGTGCTCTAACCATGTGCATCCAGATGAAACCAAAACATGAATAAAGTGATTTCCTGGACTTTTCCTAGATATATATTTCTTGGTACAAACCTCCGTCTTTTACATTTGTACTCAATCTATTGCATGCTGGTTTCTATATGGATAAAGAGGAAGAAACTGCTCTGAAAAGAAGTTAAATATTGCAGTCAAATGCAGCTTTATTAGATAGCCTGATATTATTTGAATGCCTTTGCCCCTCATTCCATTTCCCCACTCCCAGCCGCCCCTTTGTCAGTTCAGCAATTAGAGTAAAACTTATCACAAGTGATGATGAACCTACCAAGAATAAAATATATATGGAGTATCTTGAGAGATATGGCATTTAGATATATTCCTTTTGCTATCTGGTCACTATTTTCCCCATCTACAAATGAAGGAGTAGGCCTTGATAATGTCTTCAGTCCTTTCAGTTCCGATATTTTACATTTCTAAATTCTTGGACCATTTACCATATGAATCTGTCAACATACACACTTGGCTGTGAATTCTGCCCACAAATTTTCCAAAGATTTAGTGGTCAAGAAAAATTATCTCAAAATAAAATAATCAAAATGTCTATTTAAAACAGGCATGCATATTGGCTGCATTATATGTTGCAAAACAATATAGAAAAATGTAGAACCTTCCTCTGGGAACTTACAATTCACTCTCTGTTATCAGCAGAGATAGAGGGAAAGGCAGTAATGACAAGAGAACCCAGATGTTGAAAAATGTATGCCAAGTAAATGTTTTAGAGTATATATTATGGTTTGGGGATTTTGAAGATTATTATTTATTGATGATAATCATGAACTAAATATGGATACATTTTTTAAAATGACAAATAATAATGATGACCCAGTTATTTATATCTAAAGCATCTCTTTCAGTCTGTCTATACAAATCAGCCAAAAAGTTTGTGAGATCTGCAATTTAGATTCATTGAGTGTTAGGAAGGCTTTCTACAGAATATGCATGTGAGGATCATTATTCCTGCACTTTTTATTTCATGTTCTCATAAGACCATTTGTTTCTCCTTTTTGGTAATTTAAAAAAATCACTGGTAAAGATATTTAATAACTATCATTCCCAATGGGTTATGAGAATCATGAGAACAGAGGTAAATGGTCTTATTTGCCTCTGGTTTCTCTGCAAACAGCACAGGGTCATGTATATAATGAATACCCATAAATATCTGTTACATCATTGTGTGAATAAGTCAATGAACAGATTATATCTACTTTCAGAAAAAGATTTGAGGTGGCTCACTATTAAGTATATGCTGACCATTTTAAGAAGGACATTGGATCAACAGCCTTGTAATGGTGCAGAAGGGGACTATAATTTGACCAGAACACTTGCGTAAAGATACTTACTGCTATTAAACACAAAATTTTAAGTCTGGGATATCTGGCAATTAAGTTATAAAAAGTAAACATCATTATGACCATATAAAAGAAGCATAGTGTTCTCTGCCTAAAGAGAAGAGCATGAAATCAGGACTCTTGTTATAAGTATCTTGAGGAATAACGACCAACATAATGGAAACATCTTCACTCACTTCATCTGAATGCAAAGCACACCAGTTATTCGGGCATCCAACAGACAGCCTGCCTTGACACACATTTTTCCCAGGTGAGTTGTGTTTGGCAAGCATTCCTTTAGCCTGTTTAGGGTTCTGTTCAATGCAAATCATTCTGATCCATGGCCTTTTTGTTGGGAATATTCTCAAGGACACTGAAATCAAGTAAGTGCTTTTCTGTGAAATGAGAGAGAACATTTTAAGGCTTTTGTGTCAAGTCAGAGGAAATTTTCATCATTTCTCTCAGCACATTATTGAAAATCAAATGTCCATTTTCAAATGTTTCACAAATGGCAATAACCACAAATAGGCTCATCCATAACTAGAATCACTCCAGTGCTCAAGGGCCCTACTGTCAAGATCTTCTTTCAGGGTAGTTTAAGCAGCTCTGAGTAAAATGGAACTCTGCTTTGACGAATTGTTTAATACAGTTTTAGGTAGATTCATGAGTGGGAGAAAACATATTAGTTTTAATAGAGTACATGGTGGCACAGAGGAAAACTTCAATATTATTACTGCATGTGTAATTTTATTCAGTCCAGTCTTTCTTTAACCATGGGACATGAAGATTATTTCCACCGTACAGATAAACTCACACATACATATTAAGCAACTGCCCAGGGTCACAGAACAAGTAGGTGACGTATTAGTACTTTCAAGTCCAACTATTTGAAACTACAAATTCTAAGCCTTTTTGTTACAAAATTCTTGCCTCCAAGAAATACAAGGTCTATTGTTTTTGAAATCCCTGAGTACCTGGCATGAATAACTTGGAAGACGAAAAATACTGCCTTTGACTATGAAGCATAGTTAACCCTTTAACAAATGACTCATTTTCCAAGCACATTTCGTAGTGCTGGAAAACAGTAGAAATTTCTGGTGATGTGTGCCATGTCTCCACTTAGAAGAGCCTATTGATATGCATCAGTAAGGATGATTTTTGTTGCAAGTAATGTAAGTCCCAATTTAAAGTATCCTCAATAATAAAGAGGGTATGGACTATCTGGTAGATAACTACAGAGTTGGGGTTAGAGTTAATTCAGCATCTCAGCAATATCATCATGGCAGGGGCTCTGCCATCTTCAGCATGGTTGATAATATGCCTATCACATTTATAATAATAATACTTGTTGAACTCCTATCATGTTCTGCTGCTGCTGCTAAGTCGCTTCAGTCATGTCTGACTCTGTGCGACCCCATAGACGGCAGCCCACCAGGCCCCCACATCCCTGGGATTCTCCAGGCAAGAACACTGGAGTGGGTTGCCATTTCCTTCTCCAATGCATGAAAATGAAAAGTGAAAGTGAAGTCACTCAGTCGTGCCTGACTCTTAGCAGCCCATGGACTGCAGCCTACCAGGCTCCTCCGCCCATGGGATTTTCCAGGCAAGAGTACTGGAGTGGGGTGCCATCGCCTTCTCCAATCATGTTCTGCTGCTGCTGCTGCTAAGTCACTTCAGTCCTGTCCGACTCTGTGCGACCTCATAGACGGCAGCCCACCAGGCTCCCCCGTTCCTGGGATTCTCCAGGCAAGAACACTGGAGTGGGTTGCCATTTCCTTCTCCAATGCATGAAAGTGAAAAGTGAAAGTGAAGACGCCCAGTTGTGTCCGACTCAGTGACCCCATGGACTGCAGCCTACCAGGCTCCTCCGCCCATGGGATTTTCCAGGCAAGAGTACTGGAGTGGGGTGCCATCGCCTTCTCCAATCATGTTCTAGACAGTTCTAAATGTTATACAAGCATTTCAACTCAATTGATTCTCTCAGCACTCCTATAAGATACCACTGTATTGAAATAGATAAAGGCCCTTTATGGACATAAGATAGCTGCAACAATGCCAAATATCAAAGTGGACAAAATGACAACCAGGAATAAAGAAGGATGTTGTCTCCCATATGCTCTTCTTTCCAGAAGCCACTGAGCAGACTTTCTCCAAGGTTCCATACTCAAACTAATCACCAGCAAGAGGAATGAAAATTATCACAATTATCTTGAACAAATTATGACTCACATAAGTTCCTCTGGAGTGGAGGCCACCCCACACCCGATTTCTTCAAGCACATGGCCACCAAGGGAGGTGACACCCAAACGAAAGCTGGACTCAGATGCTATGACCAACTTCTTCATCTCCACCTGGATAGGGAACATCCTTAGATGTTCAGAAACCTTCAGAGCTGACAGGTTTCTCATAAAAGATGGGCACACTGGATATATTTAGAGGTCCTGTTCCTTGGTAAATACTAGAAGTAATCTGCTTGAGCAATTGTAGAAGTTCTAAAGAAAGCCAGGATCTGAGTTTTAACAAAAAAAGTATGAGCTCTTTCAGGAGACAAAAGTCAAGGTCTGAGTTTCACCAGTACAGCATGACTTGAAGTAATACCATTTGGAGTTTACAGAGGTGAGGAAAGAAGCCCCAGTGTGACTGTAAAGCGTGCTGCAGAACAGGAAACATTCCTGGTGGGCGACATCATGCTGTATTAGGTAGATTTACTACATATCCCTGCCACCATGCCTCCAGCAATGGCAGAACTCCCTCAATCTGCACTAAGATGCATGTATGTTTTTGTGTAGCAGCTAAAAATATGTGCATCTTCAGAGACAGCAGGTACGTGGGTAAATGTGTGTAGAAATTTCCCCAAAACTGCAGGTGCCTTATTGCTGACTCGATCGTATCCCCTTAAAATTTGTATGTTCAAACTCAAACACCCCGTACCTCAGAATGTGATTCTATCTAGAGATAGGCCTCTAAAGAGGTAATTAAGATAAAATGAGGCCAGATTTCTTACAAGAGGAGGAGGATGGAACACAGAAACAATGACTGAGAAAAGACCTTGTGAACAAGCGGGAGCAGACATCCATTCACAAGCCTCAGAATGAAACCTCTGAGAAACCTCAGAATGAAATCACCCTTGCCAACGTCTTGATATTAGACTAGCCTACAGAACTGTGAGAAAATAAATTTCTACTGCTTAAGCCATTTAGTCTGTGATATTTGTGAGGGCAGCCCTAGCAAACTAACACACCTATTAGTTTGTACAAGATAAAAGCGTATACAAAATACATCATATATGGAATGTTGGCTTTTTACAAATGACTGGTTCTTCCTTAAATCTTTCCTCCTAAACATATTTCAGAATGAAAGATAATGTAGTTGAGTAATAGCCGTTTGACTGGTTTAGCTATTTTAACTGAATCAGATAAACTCTGCAGCCAATTGGGAGTGTTGTGCAAAAACTAATATTTTAAACAGCCCTAATACGTGACCCAGACAATATCTTTCCTCCTAAGCTCTGACTCTTGAATCTATGAAAACATTCTGGTCACCGACAAGGACGTAAAACCTACCTCCTCCTCCCACAAAGAAATCAGAGATTCCACTGGAGAGATGAGAGGTTAGGTGGAAACTAGTTTAATTATTCCACAAAGAATATATCAAAACTTTCTTTTAGCCTTTCTATTCTCCCTTACATCTTTTCTAAAGATTGACAGCTTTGGAAGTCATCTCTCTTTTGCTTCCCTAACACCACTCATGCTGAAGGTTCACCTACTCTGGATGCCCCCAGAAAAGCCAAATCCCCAATTCCCTCTTCCCTACTTAGCAGCAAAACTTTTCTCTCTTCCTCTGAAAACCTGGATGCCGGATGATAATACCAAGGCCCTGAGACTCCAAAGTGAATTTATCAGTGCATTTTCTCAAAAAAGCCAATGTTTCATTATAAGAAGTTCTGATACCAGCTGTTGAGATAATAAAATTATTTTCCTATCTTTACTCATAAAAAAAATAAAAAGAAAGCAAATAAAAGAAAATGTAGCTGAATACAAGATACTCCAATTTCCTTGTGTCAGAGAAGAAAGAGGCTTGTGTTTTGTGGTCTAAATAACAAGGACAAGCCTAGAAAACAAAAATAAGCAAAATCACATAGCTGTGCCTAAGGGTCAGCTAATCCCATTTCCAGAGACAGAAAAAAACATTGCTGTTTTCCTTTTGAATTAACATTAACTTACATTGCAAGCGCACACGCGCACACACACACACACTTTATATTTAGAAATGTTTTAGCCATGACTTCTCTGCAGGGGTAAGTGCCTTAATTTCCTGCAAATCATTGTTAAGTGTCTAGACAGGAGAAGTGGAAGCAAAGATAAGAGATCCTGAATTTCAACAGAGGGCCATCAAGCTAAATCCAACTCAGCTGTGCTTTTTCACTTGGCAACAAGTGATAACCCTGATAGCCACATTATCTTCCCTGTTGCCTTTGACTTCTGATAAGAAAGAAGAAAGTGGGAAACAATGATGAGCTTTAATGATAAACACCCCTGGCCATGCATTTTCCTCGGTCTTTTACAGTTAACTGAACTTCAGAGGAATCCCAAACCCTACAGGTCTGTCTGGTATCTGGAGAGGTCTATGAGCATTTGAAGCTACAGATTAAGATGAACAATACTTTAAAGGGTTTATGACTTGTTTAGTGCCTTAATTTTAAATATATTAAAGTCAATCAAAGTCAATCAAACATGCTTTGCAGAAATTCCTAAAGTCTAAATATACTTTGTGAAAGAAGGTTTTGCAGTGTCTTAATCTTTAAGAACTGGGCATGACCTCAGAAGTCAGGATCATCCTATACACATATATTAAATTCACTGTGAGAATACCTGAGATCAGTATAAAAGTTTCTTCTCTTGGAAAGATTCAGAGAATACCCTCCCTAAGGACCCAATCTTTGACTCTGTTACATGAACATACAATTTGTCCAATCCAATCCTCATTCAATCATACATTCATCAACCCCTTCCTTGGGTGTCTTAATGAATGGGGTAGGGGTTAAGTGGGTGGGTAGTGGAGTAAAAACTAAGTGGAGTTTTTACTTAGATAAAATTTAGAATAAATGATTCCACTATCCACCCTAGTTTAGAACTCTGTGAATCATTACTGTTCACTAGCTATGTGAATCTGAGCAAGTTATTTAGCCTCTTCTGCCTCAGTTTTCCTATCTGTAAAACAGGGATACTGACAAGTCTTATCTCTCAGGATTGCTGTGAGGGTTAGAGAGTTATAGTTGTAAAACACTTAGGATAGCATTCTGCATATAGTAATGATGTTTAATTATCACTATTTTAAGTTCAAAATAGCACTCTTTAATCAAAAGAGGAAAAGATGAAAATAATTTTGTAGGGATGATGGCAAAGAAGAGAAATTCACCAACTACCTAATTTAAGAAATAAGAAAACACAGTGGTACATAGTTTATTTCTAGGACTTGTCTAGATATTAATATAATTATAATAAGCTTCAGCAGTAACTTGCACTAACTTAGGTAAAATATAGACCAAATAATGAAACAGTCTGGTTTGAAGGATGGTACTAGTCCAAAGAAAAGAGGTCACTATGGACTGAAGGGGCCAGACAAGACTTCATGGAGGAGGCATGACATTTCCTGGGCCGTGTTGAATAAGCAGGATATGGATGAGCAGCTGGAGAGTTTACTGAGGGAACAGCATTAAAATCAGAGAAGTGGGAACCCACTGTGACACAGGCTGCACCGTATTATTTTTATCAGTCAGTCTAGGAAGAAGACTTGCCTTCATCCTCATTCTCTGCCTTACAGCTTAAAGGCAGAACTCGGCACAAGGTCCAGGCTGCCTCTAAGTTCCTCCTTTCCAGTAGATCTTATACAATCTACCCCAACTCAACCTGCTTTCAACACCACTGCCTTCTTGTCTCTACGCTTTTCCTAACCATCAGTGTCCATCTCAATTTCAACTATATCCCCATTCTTTTCAGGTAAAACCAAATTTCTTAGTCCAATACTCAATGCCCTTTACAATCTGACTCTAAATTGCCTTTGGTTGCATCCCCCAGTATAGTGTGAACTCCGTGCGTCCATTTAATATGTGGATTTTTTCAACGGTAAATACTATAGAACTACACAATCTCAGGCTGGTTGAATCTGAGAATGCAGAGCTATGGATACAGAGGAACTGGGGATACAGAGGAAGTGAAGTGCATATATAGAGGGCCAGCTATAAGTTATATGCAGATTTCTGACTACACAGACATGGTTGTTTGCCCCTAAGCCTAGAGTTTTTCAAGGGCCAGCTATATACCTTGCCCCTTTTTTTTTCTCACAATTCTTCCATCTAGTCTTTCTTTCACACTTCTGTCAAACTCTGATATAAATTTACCTCCATTCTCTTCCTAACCATCTTATAATTATTATATCTGTGCATAATTTGTGAACTTTCTGGATCTTTGCCAATTTTCTAATTCAGTTAAATTTTTCGCTGACTTTCCAATCTCTTCACTAACTTCCTTAACCACCACATTTTCTCTCTCATGCCCACAGAACACATCTGTTCCATTTACCAAGCAAGCAAATTTGCAGTATTCTTTCAGCTAGAATTTTATATTATTATTTAAATTGGTGTTGGTGGGTTAGTCACTAAGTTGTGTCCAACTCTTGTGACCCTATGGACTATAGCCCACCAGGCTCCTCTGTCCATAAGATTTCCCAGGCAAGAATACTGGAGTGGGTTGCCATTTCCTTCTCCAGGGGATCTTCCTGATGCAGGGATCTTCCCAACCCATGGGTCGAACCCGGGTCTCCTGCATTGCGGGTGGTCTCCTGCATTGTGGGTGGTCTCCTACATTGCAAGTGGATTCTTTACCAACTGAGATAGCATCACTGACTCAAGGGACTCAATGGACATGAGTTTGAGCAAACTCCAGGAGATAGTGAAAGACAGGGAAGGCTGGCATGCTGTAGTCCAGTCCAGTTCAGTTCAGTTCAGTTGCTCAGTCATGTCTGACTCTTTGCAACCCCATGGACTGTAGCACACCAGGCTTCCCTGTCCATCACCAACTCCTGGAGCTTACTCAAACTCATGTCCATTGAGTCAGTGATGCCATCCAAACATCTCATCCTCTGTCATCTCCCTCTCCTCCTGCCTTCAATCTTTCCCAGCATCAGGGTCTTTTCCAATGAGTCAGTTCTTTGCATCAGGTGGCCAAAGTACTGGAGTCTCAGCTTCAGTATCAGTCCTTCCAGTGAATATTCAGGACTGATTTTCTTTTGGATGGACTGGTTGGATCTCCTTGCAGTCCAAGGGACTCTCAAGAGTCTTCCCCAACACCACAGTTCAAAAGCATCAATTCTTCGGCACTCATCTTTCTTTATAGTCCGACTCTCACATCCATACATGACTACTAGAAAAACCATAGCTCTGACTAGATGGACTTTTGTTGGCAAAATAATGTCTCTGCTTTTTAAAACACTGTCTAGGTTGGTCATAACTCTTCTTCCAAGGAGCAAGAATCTTTTAATTTCATGGCTGCAGTCACCATCTGCAGTGATTTCGGAGTCCAAAAAAATAAAGTCTCTCACTGTTTCCATTATTTTCCTATCTATCTGCCATGAAGTGATGGGACCGGATGCCATGATCTTCGTTTTCTGAATGTTGAGTTTTAAGCCAATGTTTTCACTCTCCTCTTTCACTTTCATCAAGAGGCTCTTTAGTTCTTCACTTTCTGCCATAAGGATGATGTCATCTGCATATGTGAGGTTATTGATATTTCTCCTGGCAATCTTGATTCCCACTTGTGCTTCATCCAGTCTGGTACATCTGCATGATGTACTCTGCATATAAGTTAAATAAGTAGGGTGACAATATACAGCCTTGACATACTCCTTTCCAGATTTGGAACCAGTTTGCTGCAGTCCATGGGGCTCCAAAGACTTGGACACAATGTAGTTTTACTGAGCAACAGCATTTCAGTCGGAGGGTCTTAGCTTCCAATCTGGGTAGTAGGTTCCTTCAAATCGTAACTTGTATCTGACTCTTCTTGCGAGCACAGTAGTTGATTAACCACTAGAGATGACAAGAACCTGGAAGGTCAATTTACAAGACTAATTTATTAAACTACCCAAATAAGGACAAGAAAAGCATAAGGAAAAAGAATAACAGTTCAAGATTGGTAGGTTATAGATAAGGTTCCCTGGAAAATATACCATGAGATGCTGAGGTTTTTATTGCTGGTGTTTTGTTTTATTGTTGTTGTTGCTTTTGTTCTGAGACTTGTACTCAGGAAGTTACTACTCTTGGCTCAATACCCCTGGGACATGAGGAACAAGGGTGAAGGATGACGACTGGACAGAGGAAAGAGTGAGAGGTTAAACGTGCTGCACCTGTAAGAGGATCTTCAGTCAAGTTCATGGGGAGCTCTGGACTGGGATGGCCACTGAAGCAAAAGGGCCAAGTCTTGGTACATCCACTTAGACCACTCTTTGAATGTGTACTGGATCTCTGAACATGTACTGGACCTGAGGGAAGGTAATAACTTTGAGCAAGGCTATTCTTGGCAATTCCTGGGGAGGGATGCTGCTGTGAGCTGTCAGGAGCCAACACTCCTTGGCTTGGTCCTAAAGGCAGAGCCTGGTGCTTTACCACAGTATTCGCCACTGTGTTGGGTAAGATGATAGCATGAGGTGCTGGCCTTCTCACTTCCACCTCTGTGCCTGCCACTCAGCTCTGCCTGGGATTGTTCTGTTCTCTGGCTGTTATTTCCTACATGCCTGACCTGACTAACCATGTTCATCTGCAGATCAAAAATCAAGTCCTTAATAAGTCCTCTCTTTCTGGCAGTTTTTTCTTCCACTTATCACAAAGAAAATCGCAAACTGTTTATTTACTGGCCTGGCAACTAATCAGTGTCCAAATCATCAGCATTCGATCTGGAATTAATAAGGAACTATTCCATCAGATGTCTTCTAGAATCTCAAGTGAAGGGCCTCTCTAGAGATTGAGCTTTCACTGGATCTGTTCTAGCTGAAACTGATAGGATAGCCTGAAGTTTTAGCCCTTCCCAGAAACAGCAGCTGACCAAACACAGAAATATCACAAAGCCAACAAGGAAGCGCTTGTGTGAGAAAAACTGGCTTAGCAAAGGGAAACAAGGAGACAGTCTGCACTAACGTGCTGATCCGTGACCGCCTCGAAGAGCTGACGGTTTTCACTTGGGTGGCCCTTCCTCCAATCCATCACCCCGACACTGCCACTTCTCATATTTACATCTTTTGTTATTGATGATAGTGACGGTGATGATATGAGAAATTTAACAAATACAGAAAAAAAAACAAGAATAATGAAACAAACATTTAGGTGTCCGCATCCCAAAATTCACTATTGTTAACTTTTTGCTATATTTTCTTCTGTTTTTTTAAATTAAAAAAAAGTTATAGGTATAATTAAAATTATCTCTTTTGCTACTTTCCATAGTCAAAATCATGATTTTTAATGTGCATCTTTCCTGCTTATTTTTAATAATTTTAAATGCATATGTTAGTATCCATGAAAGTGCAAAACACTGTCATGCATGATTTTCAAGTTGACATCAATGGTATACTATATTGCACTTTGCTCTTCTTCATTAACTTTTTTTGAGAATTTTTCATATCACTTTATACAGATTTAGTTCATTTTTAACTGCTTATGATAGTTCATCTAAGAATCACATTACAATTGATTTATTTGTCCTTATACTGATGACCACTGAAGTAGTTTTCAAGCTTCTCCTTTTTGTGCATTTTTTTTCTGACTTCCTTGACAGCTCAGAATGAATGAAAGGTCTTTTTTTTTTTTCAATTTCTTGCTGAGATTGACCAGGCCTCCAGAGAAGAATTCCTGCTATATCTTTGTTCTTTGCCCTTCTCCCTCAGTCCTGACAAATACCAGGTGCTGGTTTCAAGAATTCTCATTGTTTTCTGAGTTGGTTCTGCCAATAGTTTTCAATCCTAGCCAGACCTAAGGAACAGATTATAGAAGTGATGACTATGGGCAAAATTAATACAGTTCACTGGGCCTCAAATAAAATTGGAGTTACCTCTGGAAATGTATCCCAAGAAAATAATTCAAAGAAGAAAAGTCATCTATACACATGAAGATTTTCATTATAAAACTGTTTTTAAGATTTATTTACTTATTTTGGTTGCACTGGGTCTTGGTTGCTTTGCACAGGCCTTCTCTAGTTGCAGCGAGTAGGGGCTACTCCTTGCTAGGGTGCATGGGCTTCTTATTGTGGTGGCTTCTCTTCCTGTGGAGCAGGCTTCAGTAATCGCAGCACATGGGCTCAGTAGTTGCAGCATGCTGGCTCAGCAGCTGTGGTGCATGGGCTTTGTTGCCCCATGGGTGACACGTGGAATCTTCCTGGATCAGTGATTGAACTTGTGTCCCCTGCACTGGAAGGTGGACTCTTATTCACTGTGCCACCAGGGAAGTCTTATAAAACTGTTTTTCATAGGAAAATATGAAAAATAATCAAAATAGTCAATAATGCATATCCTTATATAAATCATGGCATATTGACTCAATAGAATATTATTCATTCTTTTACAATGATGATTCTGAAAACTCCATATTACATGGGATAAGTGAAATTGCTCTATCTAACTCAAAATAGTTGAATATCAGCACTTTCACATGATCCAAACTAAGACTAACAGAGAAGGACAGATGATGGTATAACAGCTAAAAAATGTATAAAGCCCAGGTGGCCCAGTAGGTATGGAATCTGCCTGCAATGCAGGAAACACAGGAGATGCAGCTTTGATCCCTGGGTAGGGAAGATCCCCTGGAGGAGGAAATGGCAACCCACTCCAATATTGTTGCCCAGAAAATCCCATGGACAGGGGAGCTTGGTAAGCTACAATCCAAAGGGTTGCAAAGAGTCAGACACGACTGAGTGACTAAGCACACATGCAAAATTACATCTACAGTACGTGCAAATATACCTGCATTTGGATAAGAACTTGAAAGAAGCACAACAAATTAAAAATGGTTATACTGAGGAAGGAGAGTGGAAGAGAACTAAAATTTATTAAACTTACATATGCAAGACCTTATCTATATTATTATTTTAACAAACACACAGGAAGCCTTTATTATTCCCATCTATAGATGGGGAAGAGCTTCCCTGATAGCTCACCTGGTAAAGAATCCTCCTGTAATCATAACAGCTCAGTTCAATTCCTAGGTCATGAAGTTCCCCTGGAGAAGGGATAGGCTACCCAATCCAGTATTTTGGGGCTTCCCTGGTGGCTCAGTCAGTAAAGAATCCACCTGCAATGTGGGAGACCTGGGTTTGATCCCTGGGTTGGGAAGATCCCCTGGAGGAGGGCATGGCAACCCACTCCGGTATTCTTGCCTGGAGAATCCCCAGGGACAGAAGAGCCTGATGGGCTTCAGTCCATGGAGTCACAAAGAATGGGACAAAAATGAATGACTAAGCACAGCACAGTACATAGATGGGGGAATGGTGGTTAAGAGTTATTAAGTAAGTAGTTTAATGTCAAGTCGATCGGAGAAGGCAACGGCACCCCACTCCAGTACTCTTGCCTGGAAAATCCCATGGACGGAGGAGCCTGGAAGGCTGCAGTCCATGGGGTCGCTAAGAGTCGGACACGACTGAGCGACTTCACTGTCACTTTTCACTTTCATGCATTGGAGAAGGAAATGGCAACCCACTCCAGTGTTCTTGCCTGGAGAATCCCAGGGATGGCGGAGCCTGGTGGGCTGCCGTCTCTGAGGTCGCACAGAGTCGGACACGACTGAAGCGACTTAGCAGCAGCAGCAGTTTAGTGTCAAGTCGATAGTCCTAGAGCTAGAATCTGTATCCAGGCCTCTTCCACTCCAAAGCCTGTGCTCTACCCATATTCCTCTCTGGATGAAAGAACATCCTTTCTTTATAGTTCTCATATTATTGTTTGTATAAGTATAAATTCAAATTAAAAATTCCCAAAGATTGTGAGGATAAGGAAGACAGGTTAGAAAACATCTCTCCCTGGTCCCAACTGATCTAGAGAGATAGGGCACCTACTAGAATCATTCTTTGATCTTCTAAGCTTGCCCTTAGAGTTCCTGGTATAGAACAGTCGCTGCTGGTAAGAGGGTGACAATCAACAGACAAAGCCAATTGAGTTGGGAATGGGATAAGCCATGTACTGCCTAAGGCCACTTGATCAAAGCTCTTGAACAAAGAGACCTCAACTATTATACGAAGCTGTTGAGAGTAAGCTGAAAACCATTTGCAGGCATGTGGGTGTTCTCAAGGAGACGCTTCCAAATTCCAGCCCCAGTCAAGTAACAGAGGGACGCTAGGCTGGGAGTCAGGACTCCTGGGGCCCCTAATACAGCTCCTGAGCAGATATGTACCCCTGGGCAAGTCACCCAGGTGCCCAGTTCTATCGGACGCAACATGAAAGGGCTTGACTCTTCCAGCACTAAGTGCTTCTCTGGCTCTTTCTTCCTATCCGGAAAGAAGAGTTCCACAGTCCACTACCTGGAGAAATCGTTATGTCAGATGTCTGAAGGAAGCGCTTATTCCTCTTAACCTTCACCCTTTCAGAAAAGGGGGGACCTTCCACCAACAATTCTGTTCTTCTGTCCACCGACTCCCGTCATCATCACCTCCCTCTCTAGGGAGTTCCCAGAAAGGCTGTATCCTGGGTCTAGTGCATGGAAATACTCTGCTATAAAGGTGGCATGCAGGCGCCACCAACTCTCAGTGCAGCCCACCTGCCAGCAAGTAGGCAGGGCTGCACTTTATGCTCCTGCTCTCAGGCAGAAAGCATATCAGGTCAGGCTGCAGCTCTGCCTCCAATGGAAAACCTAGAGACACAGACGTTCTGTCTGGCAGTTACCATCTACAGCCCTCCAGGTAACCGGCTGGCTAAACAGACCCCAGAGTTTAAACTTGGGGTGTGGGGAAGAGGAAGAAGCATGATGCCCCATTATAATATCAAGATCAGTCTGTATATTCCAGCAGTTTCAGTGGGGCCAAACTGGGGGTTCATAAGCTGATCCTGGAATTTGATCTTCCTCAAGTTCCTTGTATCTGTTTGCCACTGCTTGAAAAAAAAAAAGGTTAATTTGCATCCCAAAACCTCAAATACAGAACCAAAATCTGGAAGAAAAACCAGCTCAGGATCAGGCATAACCTCCTCATCAAACTGTTAGTGTGAAAATGAGAGAATGAAGGGATCAGAAGAGAGATGGGAGAAAAGTGGATGGCAGAACTGAAGCAAAATTATACAATTAAGCTCTGGGAGAAAGAGAGCTAAATTAAAAATAAGAATGCCAAACTGAACTTCAGGGTCTCAGGAGAGACCAAGATATGGGTCAGTAAACCAAAGACCAGCCAGGGATGTGTTCTGGTTCCCAGAGCACCAGTACACAAGTAAACAGACTGGGGGTAAGAGCTATAACTTTGTTTATGGGGCTGCGCTGGGAAGTGGGAGGGCAGGATGGACAGGTGCCTATACACCCTTGCACCTGAAATCAAATGCCACCATCACCAGACTGTAGACAAAGCTAAACCATATACGCCCTCAGGTTTTCAAAGAGCAGAACAGATATCGTAATAGCAACAACAGGGTTGTTGGGAGCATTTAATGAGATAATCCATGTAAATTCCTAGCACACCTAGTGCTCTGAAAACACCATGGTCCCCTCCTATCACTAGATGGTAGGTTCCAAGAGGCCAGGAGCCATAACTCGATTTGCTAATTGGTGGATCCCCAAAGCCTAACATAGTATCTCAGAGAATATTTACTATTGGTGCTGACACTATGGTATTAGAGAAGAGACTGGAAGAAACATTAGTTCCCTCTTCATCCTCCCCAGATCACTTTCCCCCTCACTGAAGCAAGCTAAATACATAGCAGAGGGACAGCAGTGAATTTCCCCTACTACTTCAGGAATCACCACTGTAGAGGCAAATGGAAGCCAATCTAAACTAACCCAGCTGAAGTCTCGGTCTGACTCTCATTCCCCAGACAGGGCCAGCAAGGCAGCATACTACACACTGCCTTTATTTGACTGATATGATTTGATCTGATTAATTCTATTCCATTTGATTGATTTTCAAATCCCTTTCTTATTTTCACTCCAAGTTCCCCAAAATGCAAGCGAGAGAGAACAACCACATTCTAGGAGACAAACTTTAATATTAGAATAAGTGCATTCACTTGGTTGAGAGGGGCTGGAGAAGAGGCCTCTATTGGAATAAAGACTAAAAGAAGAAATGCTTTTTCCAATTTAGATAACTTACTTTTTTGAGAAGAAAATTTATCCACTTTCTTATATCCAGACTAAACAGTTGGCGATGAGGGGTTTTGGTTCTGGACTCCTGCCAATTAGAAGGAAAATTTAGTATTATTTGTGGTAGAACAGAGCTAGTACCCTGATTAAATTCCCATTATCATTTAGGACCTGGATTCTAGGTAGGCGACATACAAACTCTTGACTGTTCACACTAATTCACTATCTTGTAGCCCCCCAGTTGCCATGATCACACAAAGACTTTGGTGGCCAGGACCCAGGTGACCACCTCCAGGCTGGCGTAGCATCAGGAGCATCTTGGATGATTAACAGATGTTCAGTCAAGTTTAAACATTGAGGTTGTCTGTCTAGACAGCTAGTCAAACTTCTTCACATGTCCCAAGAGCCCTGCCCTGACTCTCCCTGGCTCCAGCTGTGGGGATGATTGACATTTTGGACCTCTTAGAGACATACACTTTCTAAACATGAGTCTTGAAGTGAGGGAATGGGGAACTGAATGAGGACTGCAGGGCCCCACTAGTGAAGGAACTAGTTTCAAACTCCTCAGCCTGCGGCTGAATATGACCTCGAGTCTCGGTCTGTGGACACTAAGACCAGTGCTGTTCCCATTAAATGACATGAATATTGATAAATATCTTACCTTTTCCTCACACTTAACAAAGTCTGTGAAAACAGAATTTAATAATCCACTTCTGCATCTACCAGTGGGCATTACAGGCACTCACAGGTTTCTACCCTTTAGAAGCACATATTTTTAAAATGTCAACAACTGTCCAGGAGGCAGTTCAGTTCAGTTCAGTCGCTCAGTCTTGTCTGACTCTAAGCGAACCCATGAATCGCAGCACGCCAGGCCTCCCTGTCCATCACCAACTCCCGGAGTTCACTCAGACTCATGTCCATTGAGTCAGTGATGCCATCCAGCCATCTCATCCTCTGTCGTCCCCTTCTCCTCCTGCCCCCAATCCCTCCCGGCATCAGAGTCTTTTCCAATGAGTCAACTCTTCGCATGAGGTGGCCAAAGTACTGGAGTTTCAGCTTCAGCATCATTCCTTCCAAAGAAATCCCAGGACTGATCTCCTTCAGAAAGGACTGGTTGGATCTCCTTGCAGTCCAAGGGACTCTCAAGAGTCTTCTCCAACACCACAGTTCAAAAGCATCAATTCTTTGGCGCTCAGCCTTCTTCACAGTCCAACTCTCACAACCATACACGAGCACAGGAAAAACCACAGCCTTGACTAGACGGACCTTTGTTGGCAAAGTAATGTCTCTGCTTTTGAATATGCTATCTAGGTTGGTCATAACTTTCCTTCCAAGGAGTAAGCGTCTTTTAATTTCATGGCTGCAGTCACCATCTGCAGTGATTTTGGAGCCCCAAAAAATAAAATCTGACACTGTTTCCACTGTTTCCCCATCTATTTCCCATGAAGTGATGGGACCAGATGCCATGATCTTTGTTTTCTGAATGTTGAGCTTTAAGCCAACTTTTTCACTCTCCTCTTTCACTTTCATCAAGAGGCTTTTTAGTTCCTCTTCACTTTCTACCATAAGGGTGGTGTCATCTGCATATCTGAGGTTATTGATATGTCTCCCAGTAATCTTGATTCCAGCTTGCGTTTCTTCCAGTCCAGAGTTTCTCATGATGTTCTCTGCATATAAGTTAAATAGCAGGGTGATAATAGACAGCCTTGACATACTCCTTTTCCTATTTGGAACCAGTCTGTTGTTCCATGTCCAGTTCTAACTGTTGCTTCCTGACCTGCATACAGATTTCTCAAGAGGCAGGTCAGGTGGTCTGCCTCTTGAGAAATTCTTTCAGAATTTTCCACAGTTTATTGTGATCCACACAGTCAAAGGCTTTGGCATAGTCAATAAAGCAGAAATAGATGTTTTTCTGGAACTCTCTTGCTTTTTCCATGATCCAGCAGATGTTGGCAATCTGATCTCTGGTTCCTCTGCCTTTTCTAAAACCAGCTTGAAAATCTGGAAGTTCACGGTTCATGTATTGCTGAAGCCTGGCTTGGAGAATTTTGAGCATTACTTTACTACCATGTGAGATGAGTGCAATTGTGCGGTAGTTTGAGCATTCTTTGGCATTGCCTTTCTTTGTGATTGAAATGAAAACTGACCTTTTCCAGTTCTGAGGCCACTGCTGAGTTTTCCAAATGTGCTGGCATATTGAGTGCAGCACTTTCACAACATCATCTTTCAGGATTTGAAAAAGCTCAACTGGAATTCCATCACCTCCACTAGCTTTGTTTGTAGTGATGCTTTCTAAGGCCCACTTGACTTCACATTCCAGGATGTCTGGCTCTAGGTGAGTGATCACACCATCGTGATTATCTGGGTCTTGAAGATCTTTTTTGTACAGTTCTTCTGTGTATTCTTGCCACCTCTTCTTAATATCTTCTGCTTCTGTTAGGTCCATACCATTTCTGTCCTTTATTGAGCCCATCTTTGCATGAAATGTCCCCTTGGTATCTCTAATTTTCCTGAAGAGATCTCTAATCTTTCCCATTCTGTTGCTTTCCTCTATTTCTTTGCATTGATTGCTGAGGAAGGCTTTCGTATCTCTTCTTGCTATTCTTTGGAACTCTGCATTCAGATGCTTATATCTTTCCTTTTCTCCTTTGCTTTTCACTTCTCTTCTTTTCACAGCTATTTGTAAGGAGGCAGTTAGCTTCAAGCATATGAAAATAATAATGCTGGGAAAGACTGAAGGCAAAAGGAGAAGGGGACAACAGAGGATAAGATGGTTAGATAGCATCATCCGCTCAATGGACATGAATTTGAGCCAACTCCAGGAGATAGTGGAGGACAGAGGAGCCTGGCATACTGCAGTCCATGGGGTCAGAAAGAGTCAAACACAAATTAGGGACAGAACAACAACAGTATGAATATAAATTCTGTATTAGTTAGTGAGGGCTACTGTAACAAAGTATCACAGACTGCGTGGCTTAAACAATACAAGTTAGTATCTCATAGTTCTGGAGACTAGAAGTTCAAGGTGTTATCCGGGTAAGGCTGATTTTTTCTGGGGGCTGTGAGGGAAGGATCTGTTTCAGGCCTCTCTTCTTGTTAGTAGATGGTTGTCTTCTACGTCTCTTCACATCATCTTCCCACCATGCATACATGTCTGTGTGTTCAAATGGTCCCATTTTATAAAGACATCAGTCATACTGGATTAGGAGCCACACTTAGTAAAAGACCCTATCTCCAAATCGCAACACATTCTGAGGTACTAGGGGTTAAGACTTCAGCGTAAATTCAAGGGGGAACACAACTGAACCAATAACAAACTCTAAATCAGTTTTTCCCCAATTTTGACTATTTGTGTATGTATCATCACATACCTTTGCTATATTCATATACCATCTATACAATTAACCCCTTAAGACTTAAAAATCAACCTGGCTTAGCAAAATAGATTTATTGTAAAAGGTAACTTGATCTCTTATATAAATAATAAACCAATGCTTCTCTACTATACATTAAAACTATTATTATGATTAAAAAGTTCACATACCACCCTGCCTGGTGGGCTTCAGTCCATGGGGTCACAAAGAGTTGGACACAACTCAGTGACTAAGCACACACGCATGCGTAGCACTTAACATTTTCTCACATCCCACCATTCGTAGGCATGTCATACTTGAAGTAACACCACACGTGAAGTAACACAAATCCAAATGGCTTGTGAGTGGGTTTGCGTATGTTCAATGTGAGTTGAGGTTTTGTGGGTATTTATGAAATAAGACAAATCTCATTTAAGAGGCAATAGTTCTGCAACTCCAAATCAATTCTTGGTATCTTCCAGCCTCAGAGAAACAGTCCATCTAATTTTCTGTATGGTAAAGTTCCAAGAAAATCCTAAAATGGGAAAACAGGATCGGGGTCTCTAGGAATTTGACTGCTGCAAGTGACACATAGGAGAGCTGCAGAATAATTTTGAAAAGATAAATTAGGGTGGGATCATGTACCTTCCACCCTGCAGCTCATTGGCTATATGGTTTCTGAATGAATTATTGAAACTTCTGCTGTGAAAGGCTTGGAGTGGAGTAAGTTGATTTTAAGGGAAGTAGTGGGGAAGTATATCATCCCATAGTCTTCCCAGTTCATGTCCTAGACATTAGATCACAAGAAAAATTCTCTAGAATAGGAATAAATGGGGCCCAGGGGCCCCTCCCACTCCTATGATAGATACAACCAGTTTTCCATGGGTCTCCTTACTCCTGAGCCCTTAAGAATCTTAAAATCCTTGCCAACACAACACTCCAGGAAGCCACTGTCAACTACAGAGAGGAAAACCACAGGCCAGCTCTTTGGTTCAGGGTGCTTTCTCTGGCCTCCACAAGGGCCAGTCCTATAAAGTAATAGGAAAAGGTCTTCACCACCCTTTTCTCCCATGTTTTCTTCTTAGCCTTCAGGACTCAGTTGAAATGCATGTCTCCAAGAACACCTTTCCATAGATACATAATAAGAGATCTAAATAAATGTTTTAATGCCTCCCATTATTCTCTATATCAAATAGTTATTTGATTCCTTTATATCATTTACTATGACTTATAATTACTATTTGCTTAAGTACTTATTATTTTAATAGTCTTGCTTACATTCAAGGAATGTAAGTTCCTTGAAAGTAAGGGTTATATTGGTCTTATTCATCATTGTATCACTACCATACACTAAGCACTCAATAAATACTTCTTGAAAGAAAAATAGAAAGGAAAAATGAAAGGGGGAAAATGATAAAGCAAGGGGAGGGAAGAGAAAAGAAAGAAAAAAGGGGAGGTGGAAGAGGAGGGGAGGGGCGAAGAGAGAGTGTTCTAAGCCATTGACAATTCGCCATAATATGTAGTTGCATGTGATTGATCACCAGTTAATGTGGTGAGTGAGGTATTCCTCTCTGTGGGTCATACAGTGAAGCTACCTTTCCTCTTCTCAAAACCTTGCTTCTCAAATAGGAATATCCCCTTCTTAGAAGTACTGGCAGTGGGGGAGGAATGGGAGACTTTTGCCATCCTCTCTACTTTTCTGGTTCTCCCCTGTGAGAAGTGATTTATCTGCTTGATGAGGTGATCAGACTCTAGCATCAAGTGTCTACCAATTGCTATGGTGCAGGGTAATGATTTGAATGTTTGCTTGGGCTCATTCTCCACACTTCTCTTTTGGTCCCCTGACCTCAGCAGGATGTGAGGATGGCTGTGTTCATCCATGTGACTGGCTGGTGGAGTGTCTGCTGGGCAGATCTACTTTCTTCAAGTTTATCCCAAGGTCTAGACTTGGGGGTAAAAAAATAGAACACTCACTAGACACTGTCAGGTCACATCATTCTACATTTTTACCAATTATGATTTGGATATTTTGAGCCCTATATAACTTGGATATCTATTTCTTGAAAGACTTATAACTCAGAGGGGAAAAGAGTGAATTTGATTACCCCCTCAGAAAACCTAATATGAAAAGACAAAGATATTGCATGATACCAGCTTGACTTTGCCGTACTAGAATCCTAGCTGGCAGAACATGCAGCCTTTTTTGGCAGGCTAACAAATGTTCCAAGATCACTCTTGGCATCATGCTTCCTCTCCAGACTCTTTCTAAGCTTATAATAAGAGCCCTACAACACCTAGTAGATCAGAAACATAACAGACATGGAGAGAAAAGGCCTGCGGAGCTGGGTGAGGTCATTTCAGAGGGAGCCTGGTTCACCGCAGGATGGCTTTGTATGATGAGACCCCCATTAGGATGGAGGTCAGGCCCTCTCGCAGCAGATGTCCTGTCAGATTCTGAGAATTTTAGCACAAAAGAGGAACGGTGCTGCAGTGGCTTGCTGCAGTGATTCATGGGACGTGGGAACACTTCTTGGTGGTTAGGGATTTACAAATGCTTTTAGGTATGGATACCATCCATGTCTGCAAAGATGCAGAGAGCTGTTCATACAGAAGAGCTTGCTTTTATTGTTCCAGATGTGAAACGCTCCTTTAGAGACATAAGAGAGAGACTGAGGATATTTCATAGAGAGAAGAAAGTGATTTTTAAAACAGAGGCAGGGATATTCTTTTTTAAAGGATCTACATTAATTTGTGGCATTAAGGAGCCCACAAAAAAGGAAACTTTACCCCTCTGAAACAGCTCAGTCCATGACCCACTTCACCCTCAAACCTTGCCTGATTATTGCCGAAAGTAGTGGATTCCCTGACCTCTTATCCTCATGGGACTCAGCCTGTCCCATCCCATTGGCACTTTTCATGTACTGTTTAGGGGGGTCAGTCTTCCCAGTTAGATTGTCAACTTTTTAAAGAAGGGAATTACATTTATGTCTTACACATCTTAATATTATCATAGCATCTAGCATCTTGTCCTAAATACATTAGAAACAAATTTAATAGTTTGAATTTTTTTATTTCTAAAAAGAGGTCACATTAATGAATTTCACATTTGCAGTGTTCCCGCCACAGGCTGGGAACTATTCTGGGGTTTGAAGCTGCCATTATGTTGTGGATAATGAAGATAAAACTAATAACACCAATATGAACAACAGTTATCATAGGTAAGAGTTATTAAGTTTTTATCACAGTAGGTCAAGCACCACTTTAAGCCTTTTACATATATTATCTCATTTAATCCTCATTGCGTCACTAGGAGGTGGTTATTACTAAGCTTATTTCTCAAGAAATAAGAACACTGAAGCGCAGAAAGAATACATGAAACAGGGTCCCTGTCCTAGAGTAGTTCACAGACTGGTGGGGAGTCAAAACGTAAAGTGGTGATGATAATATTCATAATACTAATAATACTCATAATTCGAATATACTTTTAAGTGAAAATTGGAAGACCATACATAAGAAAAAAGAAGTGTGTCAACTATATGAATAGGGTGTATATGTGTAAGCAAGAGATAAGATGAAATTAAGCATAATAAGGCATCAGAATTAGATGAATGAGTATTTCTTTTCTTCATAATGCAATGAGTATGATCCAGTGGTGTTGGTTAATGTTTAACAATGAGATTTCCAGGTGTAGTCTCTGATGAATGTTGTTTGATATTTTCACTTACATTAATGAGTAAGATGAAACTGAAATAAATAATAAGAACATATGTCAAAACTTCATTTGTCTGTAAAGGATGAGTAACTTCTTTGTTAAATCAGATAATAGTTTTCAAACACTGGAAGAACATCTCATCAATTTTCTTCAGCTATTCACAATGCAAAAAGACCACATAAACAACACACAAGTTAAACCTGCATTACTGACTTTTCTCTGTCATTTTGTTACAAATAGAAAAGGGGTTAGCAAACTACAGTCCATGGGTTCCTATTTTTATAAAGTTCATTAGCTCATTGCTTCCCCCCCCCACCCCATTTTTAAAGGGTTATAAGGAAGAAAGAGGAGGAGAAAGAGGGAGAAGAGAAGAAAGAGGAGGGAGAAGAGGAGGAGGAAGTTATGAAGTGGAGGACGGGCAGAAAGGGGAGGAGGAAGAAGAGAAGCAACAGTAACAAAGCCTAAAATATTTATTATCTGTGTCTTTATAGAAAGAGTTTGCCAACTCTTGGACTATATAATCAACAAAACAATAAATTATGCCTTGATTTTGTAGCATTGCTGATTTCTATAGTGCAAATATTCCCTCTGTGGCTGATCTCAAGCTAACAGTACAATGCAAAGTTGAGAGGAGATGTACAGTCAGGCACCATCATACAGTATTTCCACCACATGGAAGTAATAAACATAGATTATCTCAATAGCATTGAGAATCAGAAAGTGCAGTAAAATAATTAGGGAGGGATGAGTTTTGAGTATTTATTATGTTAAAAGGTAATTTTATTTTATTGTAAATTTATAGAATTTTTTCTTTTTATAATTCTTGCTTTTTAAAATTCATGAAACTTTAACAACTTCCTTTTGCAAAATAAAAGAAGCTGGCTCCAGCACACTACAGTGTGATCACAGAAGTAGCTGGTTGCCCATGATGTTAAAGTTGATGCCACAATGACCCATGTACTCCTGTAAAGTAACAAAAGTCTAACCAGCAGAACCTGCTAGTGCAGTTCAGTTCAGTCACTCAGTCATGTCCAACTCTTTGCAACCCCATGGACTGCAGTACCCCAGGCTTCCCTGTCCATCACCAACTCCCAGAGCTTGCTCAAACTCATATCCATTGAGTCAGTGATGTCATCCAACCATCTCATCCTCTGTTGTCCCCTTCACCTACCACCTTAATCTTTCCTCACTTCAGGGTCTTTTCCAATGAGTCAGTTCTTTGCATCAGGTGGACAAAGTATTGGAGTTTCAGCTTCACCATCAGTTCTTCCAATGAATATTCAGGACTGATTTCCTTTGAGAGTATCTTGTTGGATCTCCTTGCAGTCCAAGGGACTCTCAAGAGTTCTTCAACACCACAGTTCAAAAGCATCAATTCTTCGGCACTCTGCTTTCTTTATGATCCAGCTCTCATATCCATACACGACTACTGGAAAACCCATAGCTTTGACTAAACAGACCTTTGTTGGCAAAGTGTTGTCTCTGCTTTTTAATATGCTGTCTAGGTTGGTCATAGTTTTTCTTCCAAGGAGCAAGAGTCATTTAATTTCATGGCTGCAGTCACCATCTGCAGGGATTTTGGGGCCCAAGAAAGTAAAATCTATCAGTTTCCATTGTTTCCCCATTTATTTGCCATGAAGTGATGGAACCGGATGCCATGATCTTTGTTTTTTGAATGTTGTGTTTTAAGCCAGCTTTTTCACTCCCCTCTTTCTCTTTCATCAAGAGGCTCTTTAGTTCTTCTTCACTTTCTGCCATAAGGGTGGTGTCATCTGCATATCTGAGGTTATTGATATTTCTCCCGGCAATCTTGATTCCACTTTGTACTTCATTCAACTCAGCATGTCACATGATATATTCTCCATATAAGTACTCTGCATATATAACATGCTAAGAATACCCTTTATGAGGATGTTCATTACAGCCTTGTTTATAATTGTGAAAAATTTAAAATATCTAAATATCCACTGGTAGGAGAACAGATAAATAAAACATTGTATAGTTGTATTATAGAATATTTACATTGTGGAATTCCTATTATGCTACAATGGTAATGCATTATCTATCCCTACATGCATCAACATAGATAGATTTCAAAACCAAAATTGTGAAAAGGAAATGTCAGAAAAATATGTACAAATGATGCAATTTATGTTGATTAAAAACAAAGGATACAACCTGTATATTGTCTATAGCATATCAAGTGTGATAAAGGTATCAAATCATAGAGGAGAAAGATGATCCCCTAAATGTGATATTAGTTGCCTCTACAGGGTAGGACGGAGAAGGCAATGGCACCCCACTCCAGTACTCTTGCCTGGAAAATCCATGGACGGAGGAGCCTGGTAGGCTGCAGTCCATGGGGTCGCTAGAGTCGGACACGACTAAGTGACTTCACTTTCACTTTTCACTTTCATGCATTGGAGAAGGAAATGGCAACCCACTCCAGTGTTCTTGCCTGCAGAATCCCAGGGACAGGGAAGCCTGGTGGGCTGCTGCCTCTGGGGTCGCACAGAGTCAGACACGACTGAAGTGACTTAGCAGCAGCAACAGGGTAGGAAGAACAAGCCTCCCCAAAGTATCCATTATGGGTTTTAGACTGATCATTCATTGTATAGAAAATGTTTTATGTATGTGTTCCTAAACAATATGTTGTTTCATTTTGTCTTTTTTATGAACTTTTTTTAAAATTTTATTTTATTTTATTTTATTTTTTACTTTACAACATTGTATTGGTTTTCCCATACATCAACATGCATCTGCCACAGGTGTACACGTGTTCCCCATCCTGAACCCCCCTCCCACCTCCCTCCCCATACCATCCCTCCGGGTCATCCCAGTGCACCAGCCCCAAGCTTCCTGTATCCTGCATTGAACCTGGACTAGCATGAACTTTATATAAATGTATACCTGATGTCATCTTCAGTGACTTTTTTCACCACATTATTGCTTCAATATGTAAACAGCTGTTTGACAAAGACTGATTGGTCTGATAATACAAGTAACCGTGAGGATTTGGAGCAACCTGAACTGTGTGTTGTAGTATAAATTATTATAAACACTTTGGAAAACAACTGGATGCTATTTTGTAATCTTGAACAAATGCACGTACTATATGCACCAACCTACCACACACTTGTACCGGAAGACACAGGCAAATGCAAAAATGTTTATAGAGCATGCTTGTAACAGCAAATACTCGAGGTGAAGTATTTTTGATCTTGGGGATTATTAATACACTGTAATTCTGAACTATGCAACACATTATTTGTTGTGGAAAAGAGATGAAAAAATAGTTTTTATCTGTCATTAATAGCAAAGTAATTTGGATTTGTTCTAGGCTAAAGTATAGCCTTTGTAATTGTATCATATATTTAGGCTGCTGCTGCTGCTGCTAAGTCGCTTCAGTCGTGTCCAACTCTGTGCAACCCCAGAGACAGCAGCCCACCAGGCTCCCCCGTCCCTGGGATTCTCCAGGCAAGAACACTGGAGTGGGTTGCCATTTCCTTCTCCAGTGCATGAGAGTGAAAAGTGTAAGTGAAATCGCTCAGTCGTGTCCGACTCTTAATGACCCCATGGACTGCAGCCAACCAGGTTCCTCCATCCATGGGATTTTCCAGGCAAGAGTACTGGAGTGGGGTGCCATATTTAGGCTAAACACTTTTAAAAAGCCAATTTCTAACTCTTAGAAGTCAATGGGATTGATGTCATCATAAATTCATAGCAAGGTCTCTGTATTCTTTTGTAATAGGTTGGAAAGGGTGGGAGAAGTGATGCTAGAGGCAGATAGAGGGGATATGCACAGCTTTTCCCCTCTATCAGAGTTTCAGAACCCTGATCATCACCACGCCCAACCCCATCTGTCTCCATCTATTGAGCATCAAAGTTTATCTCCTCTGCAGAGAACCATGCTTGTTGAGTCTGAGAAACAATTAGATTAAATTTTTGGCACCTATTTAAAAGCATAGAAATTTTGAATTCATGTTCAACTTTGAAGGATTTCTTCCTTGGAAGAACAACTAAAAGAAATTTGAGATTTGAACTTCCCCTCCAAAAATGATTATTTTGTAAAGAAGAATAATTCTTTACAGACTCTTCCCCCCCCCCACACACACAGGTTTTCTTTTCAGACTCTTTAAAATGAGCCACATAAGCCCAGAATTCCAAAATCCGCTGTTTCCTCAGTGACTACTCTGTGGTTAAAATGCAACACAGAGAAAAATACATGTACAAATGTATCAAGTGTTAACAGTAGAAAAGATCTTCCAATTTGCAAAACAAAATAAAAAGCTCAGTCATTAGTGAACACCCACCTAGCTCCCATCCTTCCTCAATCCCACCTGGCCCCAGCATGCACAAGAAGTCCCTGCGGGCAATCCTATGAGTCCACCAGAAAAGTTAACCCTGTTAAGTGTCAGAGGTTAAGTGACCTGCTCATGATCTTTGGGTGAGCGTCAGGGTCATGACAGGAACCCAGTTCTGAGGGAAATCTCTGCACCTGCTTTCCCAGCAGTTTTTACATATAGTTCTATGAATGGGAAATGCTTTGTATTTGTTGCTTTGTCTCCACTGTTCTTAAAAATGCTTTGAGACCCCTTCTTTGACTTGACTTCTTGAGTGATACTGTTTGCATTTTAATCAAATGAAAAGGGGAGCACGACAGCTCACCCAATAATCCCACCATGACATGTACAAGGAGAATACCAATTACCAGTCTTAATACCAGTTAGATATTCACCTGTCAGTAACTTCCTTCCTGATAACACTTCCTGCAGATTCTGTAGGCAGCTGGCTGGGTTCCAAGTTCCACAGAGTGGCCGTGGGAAGCTTTTCACAAACTTGGGCCCCTCCATCCCCTGCCCTCTTTGTCCCCATCCAAGCACAGCCAGAGACGTGCAGCAGTCTTCTAAGCACCAACTGTGGAGAGGCACTTGCGGGGCTTCATAAAAAATGGCAAGAGAATGCTTCTGCTCACTCTAAGGACTTCAGCTTTTTACAAATAAATGAGAAATTCTCATTGTCCTAGAGAAGAAGATACTTACTGCCTTCCCTCTAACTCATCTCTCTCTCTCTCTCTCTCTCTCTCTCTCTCTCACACACACACATACACACACACACACACACACTCGCAGACTGCACCTAAACAGTTCTTCAAGATGTTAATACCTTTACTCAGGTTTGACAAAACGCTGCATTCCAACAGTTTCTGTGGTTGAAAGAGAAAGACATTTCCCAAAAGGCAAAGGTACATTATCGTGGGAAAGGGAGGAAGAGGAAACTGTACCTTAGGGAACTCCTGCAAAATTCAGAGTGATGCTTTGAAGTCAGGACAAATTGATAATTTACCTCTCACTTAACCAATCTGAATATTCATTGCATTCTGATACACTACAGGTAAAGAAGTGTGTAAACTTAACAACCCATTCCAGGAGGGATGTGTGCATCACACATGGGGCAAAATCAAGGAAAGAGAAGGCTGCTACCCTAGTTCTTCAGAAGAAAGATTCTCAATACCCCCACCAGGCTGTAGCACCATACCCTCAGATGGCCCTCAAAACAAGCTGAGGAGCCTGTCCTGGGGGCTGCTCTGGGCTGTATCTCAGCACATATCCTGCATTACGTGTTGCCTTCTTTTCTCCTCACTGCTTCCAACATGCTAGTGAATTAACCAGAAGCAAAAGGGATTCAAAGCTGGTCCTTTGAGGGGAGGGAAAAGGCTGGGAGTGGATATCAAAAGGCAAAGATGGAAATAATGATGTTCTTGGGCTATAGAGAAGTACATTTGCAACTGTCTGCAGAAACATTTCTTACAGGAACCCTCAAGAAAAATTCACTGGTTGAGACTTGAGCAAGGAAGCTTTTTCCACAGAATGGGTGTCTAGGTTATTCCTGGCAAGATCTCTGTGCATGGGTAGATTCATTCTCAAAGAAAGAATGGTTCCCACAGCTCTAGATTTACAACCCATTTACAACAGTCCTTGAAGACTGGGGTCCCAACTCTTTCATTCTCAGTGCTTCAATTCCCACATTCAGAAGAAGGTGAAAATGACTTCCTCACAGTTTTTGTGACTAAATAATATACCATCGGAGAAGGCAATGGCACCCCACTCCAGTACTCTTGCCTGGAAAATCCCATGGACACAGGAGCCTGGAAGGCTGCAGTCCATGGAATCGCTGAGGGTCGAACACAACTGAGCAACTTCACTTTCACTTTTCACTTTCATGCATTGGAGAAGGAAATGGCAACCCACTCCAGTGTTCTTGCCTAGAGAATCCCAGGGACGGGGGAGCCTGGTGGGCTGCTGTCTATGGGGTTGCAGAGTCGGACACAACTGAAGTGACTCAGCAGTAGCAATATACCATCAGTGACAATGCTCCAAAAAAGGAGCCATGTAAATGGATCATCCGTGAGCTAGAGCAGGAGTTTTGAGTTCTGATGTCCCAGATACATCTCAGTGAACCAAGAGCAGCATCCTGTTGTGTCGAGGAGGCAGTCACCTTAAACAGCCAGCCAGACGACAGGAAAGCAAGCCTGCTTTCAGAGAATGTGCAGTAAGTGCTTCACGTCATGCTGGGCATCTTCTATCCCCCATCTCATTTAGCTGTTGCAAAACCTCTGCAAGAATACTTGTTACTATCCCTGCTTAACAGGGAGGAAACAGATGAGGAACCAGGCTGAGACTGAGAAGGTCTGTCAGGTGAAGACAGCTGGTAACGACTGCTGTTTCTGTAAGAGGTTACCAACAACAGGTGCTCACTTTCAGCCTCTCTCCCAGTGAGAGCATTTTTGTGTGCCCTAATTCTGGCCCATAAGACCTAAGCAGGATCTGCTGGGATTCTATGAAGATTGTACTCCCTAATTAAAGGTATGCAGGAGGAATCATCTCACTTTTCCTCATTGCATATCCTTATTTCTTCCTGTGACCTCTGGAATCATTAAAGCTCTTCCATGGTCATGGTGGCTCACATTATCAATTCAGAAAATGCTTGTGGGCCAGTCATGATACGGTAGTCCTTCGCCACTGAATTAACCAACAGGAAAAGCTAGCCTCTGGGTATCTCCTCGTGTTAAAAAAATGCCTTTGGCATTCCTTGGTATTTACCCAAAGGAGCAGAAAACTTAAGTCCATGTAAAAACTTACACACAGACATTTACAGCAGTTTTATTCATAATTGTCAAAACTTAGAAGAAACCATGTGTAGAATCTTTTGTGTTGCTGGAAGAGGGCATCTGCTATGACCAGTGTGTTCTCTTGGCAAAACTCTATTAGCCTTTGCCCTGCTTCAGTCTGTACTTCAAGGCCAAATTTGACTGTTACTCCAGGTGTTTCTTGACTTCCTACTTTTGCATTCCAGTCCCCTATAATGAAAAGGACATCTTTTTTGGGGTGTTAGTTCTAGAAGGTCTTGTAGGTCTTCACAGAACTGTTCAGCTTCTTCAGCATTACTGGTTGGGTCATAAACTTGGATTACTGTGGTATTAAATGGTTTGTCCTGGAAATGAACAGAGATCATTCTGTCATTTTTGAGATTGCATCCAAGTATTGCATTTCAGACTCTTTTGTTGACTATGATGGCTACTCCATTTCTTCTAAGGGATTCTTGCCCACATTAGTAGATATAATGCTCATCAGAGTTAAATTTACCCATTCTAGTCCAATTTAGTTCGCTGATTCCTAAAATGTCGATGTTTACTCTTGCCATCTCCTGTTTGACCACTTCCAATTTGCCTTGATTCATGGACCTAACATTCCAGGTTCCTATGCAATATTACTCTTTACAGCACTGGACTTTGCTTCTATCTCCAGTCACATCCACAACTGGGTATTGTCTTTGCTTTGGCTCTATCTCTTCATTTCTCTGGAGTTATTTCTCCACTGATCTCCAGTAGCATATTGTGCACGTACTGACCTGGGGAATTCATCTTTCAGCTCTATACAGTAAGCAAAAACAAGACTGGGAGCTGACTATGGCTCAGATCATGAACTCCTTATTACCAAATTCAGACTTAAACTGAAGAAAGTAGGGAAAACCACTAGACCATTCAGGTATGACCTAAATCAAATCCCTTATGATTATACAGTGGAAGTAAAAAATAGATTCAAGGGATTAGATCTGAGAGACAGAGTGCCTGAGGACAGGACATTGTACAGGAGACAGGGATCAAAACCATCCCCATGGAAAAGAAATGCAAAAAAGCAAAATGGTTATTTGAGGAGGCCTTACAAATAGCTGAGAAAAGAAGAGAAAAAAAAAAAAACAAAAACAAAGGAGAAAAGGAAAGATATACCCATTTGAATGCAGAGTTCCAAAGAATATCAAGGAGAGACAAGAAAGCCTTCCTCAGTGATCAGTGCAAAGAAATAGAGGAAAACAATACAATGAGAAAGACTAGAGATCTCTTCAAGAAAATTAGAGATACCAAGGGAACATTTCACGCAAAGATGGGCACAGAAATGGTATGGACCTAACAGAAGCAGAAGATATTAAGAAGAGGTGGCAAGAATACACAGAAGAACTATACAATAAAGATCTTCATGACCCAGATAATCATGATGATATGGTCACACCTACAGCCAGACATGCTGGAATTCAAAGTCAAGTGGGCCTTAGAAAGCGTCACTATGAACAAAGCTAGTGGAGGTGATGGAACTCCAGTTGAGCTATTTCAAATCTAAAAAATGATGCTGGTAAAGTGCTGCACTCAACATGCCAACAAATTTGGAAAACTCAGCAGATGCCACAGGACTGGAAAAGGTCAGTTTTCATTCCAATCCCAAAGAAAGGCAATGCCATAGAATATTCAAACAACTGCACAATTGCACTCATCTCACATGCTAGTAAAGTAATGCTCAAAATTCTCCAAGCCAAGCATCAACAGTACGTGAACCATGAACTTCCAGATGTTCAAGCTGGATTTAGAAAAGGCAGATGAACCAGAGCTCAAATTGCCAACATCCGTTGGATCATAGAAAAAGCAAGAGAGTTCCAGAAAAACATCTATTTCTGCTTCATTGATTATGCCAAAGCCTTTGACTGTGTGCATTGCAACAAACTGGAAAATTCTTAGAGATATGGGAATACCAGACCACCTTACCTGCCTCCTGAGAAATCTGTATGCAGGTCAGGAAGCAACAGTTAGAATTGGACATGGAACAACAGACTGGTTCCAAATAGGGAAAGGAGTACATCAAGGCTGTATATTGTTACCCTGCTTATTTAACTTATATGCATAGTACATCATGAGAAATGCTGGACTGGCTGAAGCACAAGCTGGAAATAAGACTGCTGGGAGAAATATCAATAACCTGAGATAGGCAGATGACACCACCCTTACAGCAGAAAGTGAAGAAGAACTAAAAAGCCTCTTGATGAAAGTGAAAGAGGAGAGTGAAAATGGTGGCATAAAACTCAACATTCAGAAAACTAAGATCATGGCATCTGATCCCATAACTTCAAGGTAAATAGATGGGGAAACAATGGAAACAGTGGCTGACTTTATTTTTGGGGACTCCAAAATCATTGCAGATGGTGACACTTGTTCCTTGGAAGAAAAGTTATGATCAACCTAGACAGCATATTAAAAAGCAGAGACATTACTTTGCCAACAAAGGTCCATCTAGTCAAAGCTATGGTTTTCCCTGTTCTCATGTATGGATGTGAGAGTTGGACTATAAAGAATGCTGAGCATTAAAGAATTGATGCTTTTGAACTGTGGTGTTGGAGAAGACTCTTGAGAGTCCCTTGGACTGCAAGGAGATCAAACCAGTCCATCCTAAAGGAGATCAGTTCTGAATATTCACTGAAGGCCTAACACCGAAGCTGAAATTCCAAAACTTTGGCCACCTTATGTGAAGAACTGAGTCATTGGAAAAGACCCTGATGCTGGGAAAGATTGAAGGTGGGATGAGAAGGGGACGACAAAGGATATCAAGGTTGGATGACATCACCAACTCAATGGACATAAGTTTGAGTAAGCTCCAGGAGCTGGTGCTGGACAGGAAGGGCTGGTGTGCTGCAGCCCATGGGGTCGAAGAGTCGGACACGACTGAGTGACTGAACTGAATTGAAGAAGCAACCAAGATGTCCCTTAGTGGTGAACGAATGCATAAACTGTAGAACATTCAGACAATGTAATATTATTTAGGGTGAAAAAGTAATGAGCTATCAAGCATAAAGAGACATGGAGGAACCTTCAATGCATTTACTAAGTGAAAGAAGTCTGAAAAGGCTGCACAGTCTATGGTTCCAACTATATGATATGCTAGAAAAGGAAAAACTATGGAAACAGTGAAATATCAATGCAAGAGGTGGAGGTAGGGTAGAGGGAGGGATATGTGGAGTACCGAGGATGTTTAGGACAGTGAAAGTATTCTGTGTGACACTATAATGGCGGGTACATGTCATTATGCATTTGTCCAAACCCAGAGAATATACAACCCTAAGCGTGAACCCCAATGTAAACTATGAAGTTTGATATAGGCATGCCAAGAGAAAGGAGGTCTCTCTTTTCCTTTGGATCTAAGTTATTAAGATTAGGACTAACTGCCATTTTTCTCACTATGTGTAAAAAACCTGGCTGAGATCATCTAGTGGGAACCAAAGCCAAGAGGTTAGAAAAAGAAAAAAACACCTTAATATCATTTGATACCCTCGATTAGATTGCTCCTGAAGTCCTTCTCTGGACTCTTCTCTGGATGATCTCAACAACACCATCCATTAATTTTTCTTTTGTGTCAATGCCAATTTGAGTTCTATTTCTGTCTCATGCTACCAAATGGATACCATCTAATTCACCCAAATCATCCAGGAGAGGTATTTTTTCATTTCTATTGTGTTGGCCAAAAAGTTCATTCTGGTTTTTCCGTAACATGTTATGGAAAAACTCAAACAAACATTTTGGCCAACCCAGTAAATGGAGGCTTGGATCAGGAAAACGTATGGAATTCCTTAGAGATAATGAAAGTCCAACCCTAGAATCTCTGACCCAAGACTCACTCGATTTGGATAAAAATTCCGATTTGAGGGACTTCCCTGGTAGTCCAGTAGATAAGACTCCACACTCCCAATGGCAGGGGCCTGGGTTTGATCCCTAGTCAGGGAATTAAGATCCTACACGCTGCACCTAGGCCTGAGCATTGCAACTACTGGGCCCAAGTGCCGCCACGAAGGGCCAGCACAGCCAAAACAAATAATAACTAAACAAGCAAATAAATAAACAAATGTGTGTGTGTGTATTCAGTTGTGCAGGACTCTGCGATCCCATGGTCTGTAGCCAGGCAGGCTGCTCTATCCACGGCATTTCCCAGGCAAGAATACTGGAGTGGGTTGCCATTTCCTTCTCCAAAATTAATCAATCAAGCACTAAAAGTAAGTTCTTTTTTTAAAATTCAGATTTTGTTTCTTCACGTTGCTGTTGTTCAGTCACTAAATCGTGTCCAACTCTCAGTGACCCTTCACGTGGGAACTTCTCAAACACTGCTGTTTTTCAGAGTTTGCACTTGCTCCTGGGCTACTATGGGGTGACCTCCCCACCCAGTCAAGTCCTACCTCCAGGCCCCTACACCAACATCAGCCCACTTGGAGGTGCAGGAGGGGGCAGTGGAGCAACAGAGGCCCAGTTGGCAGTCTTGAGGGAACCCTTCCTAGCCCCTGTGCCTCATCAACTTCATAGTATACTGAGCTGATTTATGAGAAAAGGTTATTAAAGCATGTAAGAGCTCCTGCTGGAGAGAAAATTATCTGTATAAACAAAGTGTTATTACGGGAATCAGGGAAGCCACATGCGGGAAAGGTCATTAAAATAAGGAAAAACTGGCATATCAATCTCTTCTAAATCACTGAACTTGCCTGAGATAAGTTAAGTATCTTTATATCTCACATGTTTCTTTTTGATCATTAGTCTTTCCAGCTCAGAAGGAGACATTCTCAGATGCTAAACTGTTGAGCAGTTTAAATTAGAGGGAATTTCTAAGAAATAAGTTGTGAAGTTGCCTTTTTGAAGGAGGGCTCAATTAGAGACTGCCTTGTAATACAAAGCAGGCATTTGAATTTCCATAGTGTTATTTTCTCTCCTACAAATGAAAGACTAATTTTTTTTCTTTGCTTCATTTGACAAGATTTGATGTTTTCCATTCTTTTTCCTAACAAGGAGGAATGCACAAACAGTCACCCTGTATACAGTGGTGTACTTCACAAAAATGATTTTCAGGCTTCGGGTTAAGAAAACAAATCCCCTTAGTAGATTAATTTGTATTAAAAAAAATTTGAGTTAGGGCCAGATTCCTCCCATGGAAATCATATTAGTAAACAGTTGGTTCCATTAAGATGTTTTACTCAAGTTTGGTTCTCTGAGCCAGATTCCTTTGTTCTTAATGAGGGGTTTTGACAGCCCAGCTCAGACTACTGATCTATATTCTTCAAGCATGTGAGCCATATAATGAGTCCTCGATTTCTCTTTTATTCATTCTTTGGAACTTTAATTCTGGAATTCAGAGACAATAATATTATATCTAAATGTTCTCAAAAGTTTTGTTTGCAGTGTACAATTACGTGCAGTTAAGTATTGGTATAAAGATATTATGATGGCATTTCAGTCAGGGGCCCTAGCACTACCTGAATTCTTGCCTTGGGCACACCACTACTTCTTTTATAACGTTTCCAAGGGAGATATTAAACAAAGGAAGCAAAACACAGGGGCTTTAACCCCAAATGCCAAAGTAGAATTCAAGCATGCTGGGCTCAAATCCATAGAGATCTCCTGAGGCCAAGTGAGACAGGTTTGAATGGACTAGAAGCAAGTAGAAAGCCTATTCTGTCTCAACAAAGCCTGGCGAATTTGAGTGCTTATCTCTGCAAAGTTTTTAGTGCCTAAGCCTGAACTGGAATTCTTAGGATCTGGTGATGAAGAAGCATTGAAAGAGAGATGGCTAGATTCTCCCCCAGTATAGTGGGACCAGGCCAGAATATCACCCCAAAGGAGAAAAGATGAATTCTTAAATCATGTAGTGATCCACCCAAAGTGGTCCCTTTTTGCAGGTGGAGGGAAGTGGCTATAATGAAAAAGAGGAGTCAAAAACCCCTTCTCCATTTTTAGAAAACAAAATGTGAAAAATTTTTATGCCTTAGCATTGTGTATTTTAACATACAGACATATAGACTTGACTCATGTAGGAAATTCTCTCTAATTAGCATTAGTGTTGTCTTTTATATAATGCTAGACATAATTAGTCATCCAACATAATGAGCTTGGTCTGAATTTTAGTATGTACTAGAGTCCTCAATGTTGTCAAGTCACTAAGTCATGTCCAACTCTTTGTGACCCCATGGACTGCCACACACCAGCCTTCCTGTACTTCACTATCTCCTGGAGTTTGCTCAAACTCTTGTCCATTGAGCCAATGATGCCATTCAACTATCTCATCCTTTGTCACACGGTTCTCTTCCTGAACATCTCATCCTCTGTAACCCTATTCTCCTCCCGCCCTCAATCTTTCCCAGCATCAGGGTCTTTTCCAATGAGTTGGCTCTTCTCATCAGGTGGCCAAAGTATTGCAGCTTCAGCTTCAGCATAAGTCCTTCCAATGAATATTCAGGACTGATTTCTTTTAGGATTAACTGGTTTGCTTTCCTTGCTGTCCAAGGGACTCTTCTCTAACTCCATAGTTCAAAAGCATCAATCCTTCAGTGCTTAGCCTTCTTTCCGGTCCACCTCTCACATCCATACATGACTACTGGAAAAACCATAGCTTTGACTAATTGGACCTTTGTTGGCAAAGTGATGTCTCTGCTTTTTAATATGCTGTCTAGGTTGGTCATAACTTTTCTCCTAAGGAGCAAGTGTCTTTTAATTTCATGGCTGCAGTCACCATCTGCAGTGACTTTGGAGCCCAAGAAAATAAAATCTGTCACTATTTCCACTTTTTCCCCTTCTATTTGCCATGACGTGATGGGACCATATGCCATGATCTTCGTTTTTTGAATGTTGAGTTTTAAGCCAGCTTTTTTACTCTCCTCTTTCACCCTCATCAAGAGGCTCTTTAGTTCCTCTTCATTTTCTGTCATTAGAGTGGTATCATCTGCATATCTGAGGTTGATGATATTTCTGAGGTTTGTCAAATCACAAACTGGAATAAACATTGCTGGGAGAAATACCAACAACCTCAGAGTTCTCATAGTTATACTCAAAGTCCTCCAAATACATTTAAAAGCATTCATCATTGTATTGTCTATAATCTTTGTATCTTTTTTCTAGTATCTATATCCTAATTTCCTCCACTTTCAACCTATGTGCTTCCAGTGAAATTGACTCTAACTTTAACTCAAGAATGGGATGAAT
This sequence comes from Bison bison bison, assembly GCF_000754665.1. Classification (NCBI taxonomy): domain Eukaryota; kingdom Metazoa; phylum Chordata; class Mammalia; order Artiodactyla; family Bovidae; genus Bison; species Bison bison. Next base: position 3,492,856 of record NW_011494915.1, on the reverse strand, counting down.
GACTTGGACCTGGCCAAAGTCCTGCATCCAGATGGCATCAGTAATCCAATCAAAGACGAACACATGGGCTTACCCAGTCCAATCAGAGTTGACCCCTGACTATTCCTTGGAAATTCTAGGATAAAGATGCTCACTTTTTTCTGATCGATTTCAACACAGAAGCATGCAGCTCCAAGAGCTGACAACAGTCACCATTCAAGCATGAGAAGAGAGCCAACAAGAATGGAGGTAACACCAAGGCAACAGAGCTGAGAAATGTGTAGAGAAAAAGTAAAGTCCGGAGACAACTTTTGAGTCTTGGATCAAGTCGTATCTGAAGCTGGTATGTCTTTGAATTACTTGATTTACAAGAGCCAATAACTTATTTGACATGTGTAAGACAATTTGGGTTGAATTTTTGTCTTTTGTAGACTTAAAAAATGCCATAAATGATACACATATGTGCATTTCATAAACATTACCCAGGATAAAATAACACTAGAGGATAAAGATACTTCTATAAATTCACACACTAATAATAAAATTTAGATCTAAAATGTGTGAGTACTTAATGTAGGCCAGACATTATTGTAACTTCATTCTATGTTTAACTCATTTAATTCTAACAAAAAATCCAATAAGTGAATGCTATTATTTTCCCCTTTACATATGGAAAATGTGACATAATGAAGGAAAGATGGAGCTTAAATACTAACCCAGGCAATCAGAACCCAGAGCTTGTATACATAACTACTATATTCTACTGCTAAGACCTCCCCAAAAGACACTTTCAATGCTCATCACCTATAAAGGTGTCTACTTGAGAGATGAGGGTCATTTTATGATGTAACAATCAAAAAGTGGCCTTAAGATGAATATGAAGACCCTCAAACAAAGATATACATGTATTTAATCTTCAATAAGATTTGAGCCCAAGAAGCAATTTCCATATTAAGAGAATGGCCTTAAACACCAGTCTTTTCAGTTGTGGGCACAGAAACAGGTGTTTTGAAGTCAGTCTCTCTCTGTCTCTCTCTCTGTGGAATGGCCAGTGAGGAATGGGCAGAAATCAGGATATGGAGCTGCTGCTGCTAAATCACTTCAGTCATGTCTGACTCTGTGTGACCCCATAGATGGCAGCCCACCAGGCTCCCCCGGGCCCCTGGGTTCTCCAGGCAAGAACACTGGAGTAGGTTGCCATTTCCTTCTCCAATGCATGAAAGGGGAAAGTGAAAGTGAAGTTGCTCAGTCGTGTCCAACTCCTAGCGACCCCATGGACTGCAGCCTACCAGGCTCCTCCATCCATGGGATTTTCCAGGCAAGAGTACTAGAGTGGGTTGCCACTGCCTTCTCCGAGGATATGGAGCAATGGAGTACAAAATCTATGGTTTCAATTTCCAGTTGGCTTGACAATTCTCAGGGGCAGGGGTGATAGCTCTTGATCCCTGTTATGGGCTAAATTGCTTCACCCTCTAAATTTATGTACTGAAACCCTAACCTCCAGTACTTCAGAAAAGGACTGTATTTGGAGACGGGACCTTTAAAACGGTTATTAAGTTAAAATAAAGCTGTTAGAGTGGGCTTGAGTCCAATCTGATTAGTGTCCTAATTAGAAGAGATTAGGACAAACAGACACCAAGGACACACACACAGAAAGAGGACCAAGTGAGAGGACACAGCAAGAAGACAGCCACTGCAAAGGCAAGAGAGAGGCCTTAGAGGAGACCAAACCTGCAACACCTTGGTCTCGGACTGCTAGTCTCCAGAACCATGAGAAAAATAAATTTCTATTTCTCAAGCCGCCCAGTCTATGGTATTTCATTGTGACAACTCTAGCAAACTAAGTCTCTGAGAGTTCAGGGTAAAAGATATATTCGAACACCCTGTGCGTAGCAGCTTTATATCTACCTGGGTAGAGTTTATTAAAAGCTGGGCAAACGCCATGGTTCCCAGCCAGATGGAGAACTGGAATGCTGAACAGAATGCCTAGGTAAAAGCCAAACAGTAGTGACAGACCAATGGGCCATGTTTGATGAGCAATGGATCAGATATCCAGCTTAAAATCGTAGCTCTGCTACTAACTAGCTATGTGACCCTGTGCATGTTTTTAACCACTGAGTTGCTTCATCCATAAGGATCCCTATCTCGTGGCTATTGCAAGGATTAAATGAAAAGAAGTAATATACGAAAAACAGTACAGTTACAAAGCCATTGCAAGCACTCAATAAATGGAAATCATGGGGTGGCCATGATTTTATGGATGCTGCATGCCTAGGGTTTACTCTAGTTAGAACCTGTGGCTTCCAGCCTGACTCTGCATAGATTATGGCTGGCAGGGCCAAGTCTTCTGGCCTTTTGCCTGCCTTGGTACAGACTAACTTCCCTACTGGACTGTGCTGGCAGGAGCAGAGGTTCAAGGCCCATAGCTGAACAGGTTGAGAAGCCAGAGCTAAGATTTTCCCCCATCCCCCCACAGATAGATAGTAAATCTATCCAGTAGGGTCATCTTAGAACAAAAAGGGACAATACCAGGCACAGATTCCTTTATCCTGTTTAGTACCCACTTCAAAGCACTCTGACCCCCAAGACCTCCCTTGAACATGGGTGGAAGAAAGCTCCAGAGGAGAAAATTCTCAGGATACTATGCAAGAAAAGGGTCATCATTTTGATATGTGGATGTCATTTGTCTAATAAAAAAAAAAGTTCTTGAATAATCAAAAACACACTAATGTGTAAGCAGTAAATTAGGTCTACACATCCAAAACACCCAGACCATTGCTACAGTGAAATTAAAAACATTTTTAGTCAGTTATGATTCTAAGAAGGGAATTTTACAAAAATGAAGCTATATTTTAAAAATACTTCTTGAGATTCAGTCACATCAGAGAAGAAATATTTTTTCTTAAGATATTTTCATCAAGGATGACTTTGTTTTCTTTCTCTGCTGAATTAGAAACCCATTTACAATGCCAAACCATTAGAACAAGACCAATCCCGTTATGACAAATATCATTGCCCAGCCAATGGTCCACTCATTGCAAAATGTATTTAATAAACATTTCCAGAACCACCCAAGAATGGAAAAACTATGAATGCTATTTCCTGTTAAGGGTCTGAAGCAAGCCTAACGGGAGAACCACACAGTGTGGGGATCTCTGGGGCTGGAACTAGAGGAGTGTTTACTCAAAGCAACTCGAGGGAGCATGGCTGGAAATGGGTAGGGGAAGAGGAACCAGAATCCTAGAGAAGTCAAAACAGTCACCAGGAAAACAACCTCAGATGTTAAAATATCAACAGAAGGATGAGGCAAGGACAGAAACTGAAAGTAAGTAACAGTTTCAGCAGATATGAAACCAAAGCATAAGTGAAAGAGAAATGTGAAGTCAGAACTGGGGCTGTGAACCTTAAATACTGGCTTTCTTTGTGGGGTCACATAGATAAAAAGAGTACAGGCGTGCCTGTATGCCGCCAAGTCGCTTCAGCTGTGTCTGACTCTTTGTGACCCTATAGACTGCAGCGCACTAGATTCCTCTGTCCATGGGATTCTCCAGGCAAGAATACTGGAGTGGGCTGCCATGCCCTCCTCCAGGGGATCTTCCGGACCCAGGGATCCAACCCACATCTCAGGCCTTCTGCATCGGCAGGCTGGTTCTTTACCACTAGCACCACCTGGGAAGGCCGAAAAGAGTGCAGGACTGGACATCAACTGAAATTTATTTACCAACACACATTTTCAGGAAAATCTAATCTATGGACGAAGACACGACTATTAAATTATTGCACAAAACCATCAAAAAGTATTCTGATGTGCTGAATTTCTATAAAAGTAGAGAAATTTTTATTTTTAATACTTATGCCTACAGTAATATTACTGCAAATTTTTAGTCCTAAAAGGTACAATTAACTGACAAGTTTAAAAACAGAGTAAGTGCAAACCAGAAGTTGCAAACTGGGTATCTGCAGGCTGAGTAAAGTTGTGTTTGCCTCACACAACATTTTATAAAATGAATGACTCGTTACTATCTTGGACTTCCCTGGGTTGGGAAGATCCCCTGGAGGAGGGCGTGGCAACCCACTCCCCGTATTCTTGCCTGGAGAATCCCATGGACGGAGCAGCCTGGTGGGCTACAGCTCTTGGGGTTGCAAAGAGTCGGACACCTGAGCAATTAAGCACAGCACAGCAGACGGTAGGACTTCCCTTCCCTGGCCTTCTTCCTACCTTATGTTTTAATGTGCATGTGACAGTGACAGCAGTGGGGACTTCCATTCTAGCTCTCTGATCTCTCATCCTGATGGGGAGGAGCTTAGGTCTGACATTCACTGGTTCTTATCTCTTAATTGGATAGAGTTACTCGATTAACAATCTGAGAGCACTATCATTCCTCTTTTTTCCATCGTTTCTCTCCTGACCAAACACTTCTGCATACCCAAGGTTTCTTCTGAGAAGAGTGGTAATTAGAAAATACATTTCAGCTTTGTTCTTCCATCAACTTTGTCAGTAATAATGTTGACATCTTGATCTCCAGCTGTCTAATTTCTGTGTCATTTCTCTACTGGTAATGAAATCAAAAGGAGATGAGAGGAGGTGTTATTAACTGGGCCCAGCGAAGTTCAAGGGATTGCTAACATATAAACATTGGGGAATTTAATATAAAGATCTAGGTTCCTGAATTTTGTTGAAAAATGGAAGATCTGGCAAGTCTGGGACCACGTCTGCACACTGTATGCATTGGCTGAAGTTGAGTAATGGATGCCACCTTTAGAAGGAGCATGAATGTTCCAGCTTGCCAGTCTCCACCACTCCATATCATCTCACACTCTGGCATTTAAATGACATCTTATCCTAGCATTTTAAGCTTATAATTTCCTACTATAACCTTACAAACTTCTTTCTTTAGAATACAGACTTTTTCTAGGTTAGTGCAATCCTGATTATCGGAAAGAATGATTAATAAAAACTTTGAGGAACACTGGTATGGAAAATCCTGTATCTGTAAGTCTGATTGTAAAGCTAAGTGTTGTGGCATTCCGGCTCTAACCTGGAACATCTACAGATCTCTGTTATTTCACTCCACACATTTCCAGTGCACGGACCTAGACCAACAATTTTCCCCTAATTTTAGATGAGACTGCACTTGCCAACTCGGAAAAATCCTTTAAGCCCAATAGCAAAGAAAATTCTCCATCTCCAGCTTATATTTGTGTCCAGACATCATAAGATTGTCTCTCTCTGGCAAAACCAAAGTAGACAATTGGGGAAATTATTGAACTAGCTCAAGCAAAACACATGTCAAATGACCCAGGTAATTTCCAGAAAGCCAATGTTTTTGCTGAATTAAAGTACTTGGAGAATTGCCCCAACCACCTGTATTGCTTAGGTCATGGAGACTGAGACTGTTTTCACAACTAAAATAATCACAGTTGAACCAGCCTTGGAAGCCCATCTCAAAAGTAGATTTTGCTGCATCACTGTGGATCAAATTACCTTTAAAACAATCAGTTGTGGGGATAGTAAAACATATTAATTTGATTGTCCTGAAGTAATTTAATCATGTTACACAGATATGACTAATATTATACCGATTCTCAATTTCATTTCATAAGATAGCAAAGTAACTAGTCAATCAATCAGCTGTCTAACCCAAATGATAATAGCGGTAACAGTTGGTTTGATATTTTTATTTAATTAACTGACTGCAATTTTGAAATTCTTTAAGATACCCTTATGATCCAGGTACAGGCTAAGATTTAGCTCCCTTAATTATTTTTTCTTTGTCTAGAACCTAGCTTTATTTCTCTTCACATACCTGTTTGGATGACTTCTAAATAAAGCTAAATTCCTCCACTGGCTTTCTTTCTGTGGGCTCTTACCTATTTGTTTTTTTGTTTGAAAATAAAGTCTCTTCTGGCTTACCTTCTGAGTATCTTTGACATTGATTTTTTTGAAAGTTAATTGTCTCTTAACTATCCATTAGTGTTTCTTACCTGAAATCCTGGCCACCCTGACATCATTCACTTCAGAAAATACAAAGTAAATATGACTCCAGATTTACATCAGGAACTTGAACAAGCACTACAGACTAGATTGTTTGGCTTCATGTCTTGCTGTGAGTCAGAGCCAGGAGGTCCCCATTAAGGTGTATCTGAATTGTGTTATTCCACGCAGAAGTTTGTCTATACCGTAAGGTTGTAAGGCTGCCAAGTTCTTCTAACAATCTCCTGGGCCAATTTTCAAAACATATCAGTATCTCATTAGAGCCTTCATTTGTAAAAAGCTTTACATTCTACTCGGCAAGCTATAGTTACACAGATATTTTGTTATAAGGTAAAGTAAAATCCATTTTAAATAAGTTTATCACTTACATTGTCTTAGTACCGCTCAGGTTGTCGCATTCATCTGGAATGAGTTGCCATAAAAAGAAGAGATAAATGCAAAGAATTATGCATGGAGTGTGCTTTGATATAGCTCAAAGTAACAGCAGGGGCATTTTCAGGGAAAAATTTGTTCTACACTCCCATCACTATTCAAAACCAGAGGAAGATCCCTCAAACTAAGTCACTTGGCAGGACAAAAACCATTCAAATAAGCTCAGATCATGAGGGAAAAAAGCAAAAGCAACAAATATTCTCTCCTCAGCTTCAAACCCCTCTCTTTTCCTCTTGCTCCTCTCCTTTAAATGAATCCCTCAAGAATTTTAGGCAAATATATTTTGAAACAGTGCTGAATCTCAAAAGATTTAGTAGTTGAAGAGTTCACTGCTAGACCCCCTCGCACATCTCCTCCTTATTCTTCAAAAACCACTTCTTCAAATGATAACTTGTGAAGATGTCCCTCATCATTAGGTCATCTCTCACCCTAGTATATCACCACCTTCAAAGATAAATGACCTGGTAAGAGGATGAAACGTATCAGGGTTCAAAGCTCCCATGGATTGATGGTCCCAGCACTATAGCTGGGAGATTTCTTTCCCTGTCTTACCAAGCTCTGTGTTCTGTGCTGAAAGGACAATGATTATTTCATCCGTTCAAGAAGTGAGACGTGAAGGATGGGGGCCAATAGAAATTGGACCAGGGAATATAATCACGTGTTTTCTAGGGGGGGAAAATCAAACAAACTGAAAAAGAAACTCTGACAGCATAAAACAAAGAATTAACACTAGTCTGTTACTCCTTTAAAGAAGGTATTACTGAGGGGCCTTAAAGAAGGAATCAGATGTTCTCCACTGTCACTGAGAACAATAAAATAAAATAACACTAAATTATGGCAAGAGAAGAAAACGTTATATACCAAGCAAAACTCCATGACTGGGTAAGACTCTTCTTCCAATAGGTCTTTAAAGCTATTGGAAGTAATCGTAATAACAATAACCATAATAATTTCTTGCTTTAAGCAGGGGAGTGAATGAAATTTCTAGCAGAATCTGTGCATCATGTTCCCTGTTCTCCCCTCTATCTTTCAACCTATTTCATGAAGTCTCACTACAAACAGGTGACAAATGGCTTTGTTCTATATATTGCTCCTATCAAACACTGCCATGTTTTGTCTCTCTGTTTTTTAAAAATTGTATTGGACTATAGTTGATTTACCATGTTGCTAGCTTCAGGTGAATCAGTTAATTCACCTGGTACATGCATTCTCTCTGGTATAGATTCTCTTCCCATATAGGCCATTACAGAGTATTGAGCAGAGTTCCCTGTGCTCTACAGTAGGTCCTCATTAGTTATCTACTTTATATATAGTAGTGTGTATATGTTGATCCCAATCTCCCAATTTATCCACCCCTCCTTAACCTCACAAGTTTGTTTGCTACATCTGTAACTCAGTTTCTGTCTAACAGATAAGTTTATTTGGACCCTTTTAAAAAGATACTGCATGTAAGTGTTAGTTGCTCTGTCAGACTCTTTTGCAACTCCATGGGCTGTAGCCCACCAGGCTCCTCCATCCATGGGATTTTTCAGCCAAGAAAACTGGAGTGGGTTGCCACTTCCTTCTCCACACATATAAGCAATATCATATGATATTTGTCTTTCTCTGTCTACTTCACTCAGTATGACCATCTCTAGATCCATCCATGTTGGTGCAAATGGCATTATTTCATTCTTTTTTTATGGCTGAGTAGTATTCACTGTATATGTGCACCACAACTTCTGTATCCATTCTTCTGTTGATGGACATGTAGGTTGCTTCCATGTTCTGGCTATTGTAAATGCTGCAATGAACACTACAGTGCACATTATGGTTTTCTCTGTTTTTACACGCCTATTTCTTCTACTAGTTGTAACTTCCTTAAGGCAACAACAATTGTTCTACTCAACTTAGCAAGATTATATACTATGGAGACGTGTTATGAGAGGTTTAGTTTTTAAAGTCAACATGAAAGGTAAAACTATTATATGATCAAGTCATTCTGGGAAATCTCCTAGAAAGGGGCAATTTGGAGATCACTTTTCATTAAGTCCAACATGGCCAGGTTTCCCCTCGTGTTGGAACAGTCAGCATATCATTACATCCTTTATTGTGTGAAGCCTTTTTTTTCTACTTTTTTTCAGCTGACCATTTGGCTTGTAATGAGGACCCATATTGACTGAAAAACACATTATTAATAGTGAACACTAGACTCTCGGTATTACAAGATATTTCTCAACCACGAGAAGCACACACGATCTGACAGTGAATGAAGAAAGAGAACATGTGTATGTCTCATCTCATGCTCACTGTAGTCTGAACTCTGTCAGAAGCCATGCTAGGTGTTTCAGAGAGAGATGAGTTGATACAGGGGAACAGTTACACAGGATTAGAAGGCCGAGAGAGGGGAAAAGGTTTCTAAGATAACCCTGGTATTAGTAGCTTGGGAAGCAGCGCTACCACTCTTGGAGCTGGAAGTGTAAAAGAGCAGAAATGGTCTACCAAAACCTGGGGGCTTGCGGGGAGTGTTTCCACAGAGCAGATGCTCAGACCCCCAAGGTACCACTACTCAGACGGTCTGAGGAAGACAACACGTGACTGCTACCTGTCCTCTGATAGGAGTTCTAAGAGGAAGTATGGCACTGCCAAAGGAGTCACAGGAGAACTGATGCTAGAAATGCTGAGATTAGGTGGAGGCGGAACCTTTTATGAATGCAACAAATGAAGGGAAATCGACTACAACTGAAAACAAGAAGAATATTCCTTCTGCTTTCTTATCAACTTATAACCTCCAGCCAATGCCTCTAGTGGGCAGACCCTAACCAGAAGCCAGCCATCACAGAAGCCTGGGGAATAGCCTGCATAGTCCCAGATCCAGTATCACAGAGCAGAATGTAAAAGCTTGAGCCTAAGGTTGATGGGCAGTAGGAAAATTAATCTGAGGCACAAATTCATTGAGAGGAATAACAGGAAGAATTTTCTTTTATTATAGTTGCATTCCAATAAGTTAAGAATCAGCCTGCATTACAGAAGACCCCAGTTAGAAAGTAATTAGCCTCTAATTAAATAAACTTAAATTAAAAAAAAAAAAAAAAGATCTGCTAGAGAAGGAATAGGCTACCTACTCCAGTACTCTTGGTCTTTCCTGGTGGCTCAGCTGGTAAAGAATCTGACTGCAATGTGGGAGACCTGGGTTTGATCCCTGGGTTGGGAAAGTCCCTTGGAGAAGGGAACAGCTACCCACTCCAGTATTCTGGCCTGGAGAATTCCATGGACTGTATAGTCCATGGGGTCGGACATGACTGAGCCACTTTCACTTTCATGCATGATGCAAATTCACTTTTTCTTATAATCTCAAAGTTCATTAGTCTAATATCCTACTTGTAGTGTGTGATTAATACATATGTTGAATGGATTAATGAAAGTCTTTCTGTCTTTTTAATGCTGAGGGGATTTTTTCCAATTATTATTCCTGTTTAACTGCCACTGAAAAATGAGTCAGATAAAATATATAAGAACCTAAGGGCAAACTCTGCCACAGTTCACTGACATTGCAAATGTACCTACCCAAACAGTTCAAATGGTTTCTATCCCTGGCTATATCTCTAACTGTCCATTTCCAATTCACTATTGAAAAGTCACTACTGAAGCCACATTTGCACAGTTTAAGAGTGACACCCAGTGGCTTATAATTTAATCACATATTATAATGCATCTGGGAGTCTATAATCAGTTCTCAATTATCAACATAAACAGAAAGGTGTATAATATATAAAATACATAAAACTGTAAACAGAAAATGAACCATTACATTTGTTAATACTTTGATAGATTACAGAAGTAGACTTGCTTATCTAGTTGTTGAGATTCCATATTTAAGGTTGTTTGCAATTTTCCTTTCCTGAGGAAAGGAAACGCCTGTCACAATTCTGGTGCCAACTGCTAATGGCATGAGCTGATGGGCTGGGAAGGAAAGTGGGTACAAAATAGACTGGGACTGGATTTATCAAATATTGAGCAGTTCTAGACCTGACTCTCAAAGCCAGAAGTTCATTATTTGGGGCTCCAAAGGGTATGGAAAATTCAGCCTAGATCTAGGTTAATATGTAAAGGTATCAAGGAGGGTAGTAGAGCCTGTCTACACAGGGCTCCAGGAAGATGCAATATTTTAGAGTTGGGCAGGCTCTTCAGCTGGGGGCCCAGGGGATCAGGCTACTTAAGGAGGAGTCCCAGCTTGCAGTTGCTTTAGGGAGCCTGGGATCAGCAAAATGCCAAGGCAGCAACTGATCTTCCTCAAGATCAGAATGGAGCTCCATTCTCAGTGACATGCTGCAGGAAGCTGAAGGTGATTTCTACCTGTGGCTTGTGAAGTCAACCTCATTCTAGGATAGACGATCTTCAAAACAAAAACAAAGCAGAAACCCCACATACGCTTTAAATTCTATTTCTTTCAATGGAATGTTTGAAGAAACCAGTAACTCCATCATAAAATCTCACACTAAATAAAATAGAAATAGAAATCTTCTCATCTATTTAGATGGAATTTAGCCTGAAAAATTCAGAATTCAGAATTCACAGTGATTGAATGGGTTCTCAGGCCTGAAGGAATTTGGCTCAGACAAGCTCCTTCCCTATTAAATAATATTTTCCAGAGGCAAGAAAAAATGTATTTACTCATAAACATATAGCAGTGAGTTCAAAGGAAATCTCGATGGTGGCAGTAGTTAGAATTAATTCAAACACTTCTTTGATTCAGCCTGACTTGGGAGCAGGATACTAATAGCGAGTTATGAAAATGATTAGTATAGCTCATAACATCAACATATGGTAAGAGATTTGCTGCGGCTTCCTTCTATATAATCGTATCCCACAGGGAAATGGGGATATGATATTTTTATGATTACGGAGTATAAAAGAAATCTGTTCCCACAAAGTCAGCTTACCTCTCACATCAAAAAGATAAGCAGAGTTAGGCTCTCCTATGGAGACTTCTATGCCATTTTAAATATATATTTTTGGAAACTGAAAGGCAGAACTGTAGAAATTCATAGATGCTTGCAACCTCAAAATGGTCTTTTTCTCAGTGAAAATGCACTGTCATGATGACACAGAGGATGATGATAATGATGATCTTACCTTTTATCAGGATTCTTTTTCATCCCTTTGAAAAATGGGAGCTCTCAGCAATCAAATGGAAATAATTTAAAGACCAGCCTCTTAATGATAGTGTTTTAATTATCAGAGAAAAGGGCCAAGTCTGAAATTTAATAGGAAACTAGGAGATGTACATCTTTCACCTTTTTCAATTAATCTGGCCTAACAATGACTGATTGGCCAAAAGAGTAGAAGGTAGATATTTCAATGAAGATAGAAACATATATCTTAGTGTTTTGTCTAGTTTTTTCCTCAAAAAATGCTATTTTAATAGGAAACAGATTGCGTGTCTCAAATCTAATAATCAATAAATGGAAAAATGTCAATTACCCTCTCTAGTTTATTGTCCATAGCAAGTCTGCTTTTGCATTTTGTTTATTTAACCGTGGGCATTCGCTTATCAAAAAAAAAAAAAAAAACCACATGAGATGGAGTAAATCTGGGAAATGCTCCAGAACTTAAATGCTTTTGTGGCTTACTCTGCTTTGGCAGAGCTGGTGATAACAGAAGGCACTGTTTTCAGGAGACCCTTCAGTCCTTATCAGCTCCATCGCCATGGAGGCTCACGCGTGACTGCAGTTTACTTTACTGCACAGCTCACCAGCAGATTCTCCCTTCAGTGGGGGAGACTTGCCCTCCTGGTCCCCCAGCTCACATGCATGGGGAAGTATTTCAAGGGAGAGTCTCACAAGAATCTAGAAAGAGGTCAGAGTTATCTTTTAGGAATTGACTTTAACTCAGCGATAAGATGTTTGTATCAATGTTTGTCTTCATGGAGAATGAGAAAGATCATGATTTAAATAGGCCATTAATGGAGAGATAAAATGAAAAAAAATGTGTGTTTCTGGCTGAGGGAGTTGTATAGTGTACATAAAAATAAAAGGAGGCTCATAACTGAATTTCTTTTAAACACTTGACTTAGATTTTCTACCATCAGTTTGGGCTTCCCAGGTGATTCAGACAGTAAAGAATCCACTGCAGGAGATATAAGAGACACAGGTTTGATTCCTGGGTTGGGAAGGTCCCCTGAAGGAGGGCATGGCAACCCACTCCAGTATTCTTGCCTGGAGAATTTCATGGACAGAGGAGCTTGGTGGGCTACAGTCCAAAGGGTCGCATAGAGTCAGACACAACTGAAGCAACTTAGCATGCAGACAGGTACCATTAGTTTACCAGAGGTACAAGGAACAAAATGCAATATTTACTATTAAAAGCTTAATGGAGCATAGACTGTGTTGAGGTATAAACAGAAAGAGTATTTGTCCAGAAAGCAGAATATAAGTCTACCAACAAACACAACCAACAAGCTCAAATTCTGGCTTCTCAGAAAATTATCAGAGTAGAGGTCTTGTAAAGATGTCCTCTGCTCATACTGGTGTAGACCTCTCATGTAGTTCCCAAGAAAAAGAAGTTTCATGTTAAATACGACCCTGTCCTCTCGCTATCATATCCTCTGCTTACTCTGTGTCCCAGGGCACTCAGAAGTGACCCCCTGCTTCCATTTCCAGGTCTGTAAATCAAGGCAAAGATACCTGACTACTTAGACATTCCCCTCTCTGGACCCAGTTAAGGCACCCATCTAAATGAGACACTTAACATAAACATAGGACCTTGAAAAAATGACATCTGTGTTGAGTGTTCAATATTGTTCAGAAAGTGAATGTGTCAGGGGAGCAGAGACAGGTGACAAGATTAGTGAATAAAAGCAAAAAGTGAACTAGAAAATTTATAGAAAAAAGGAATATAGGTGGATGAGACCTTTAAATTTTAAAAGGCAGAGATATTTATATTTTTGTGAGCATAAGAACAAGCATAATCCAAGAGGTCTGTTAAGCGTCCAAACAACAAAAATGACCCAAGGAGATCCCAATGACATGGAAGTGTGCTCCCTACTTACAGTCCCCTAGGCAACTGGACTTCCTCTGCATGCTGACTGCATTATTATGAGACAAGTCAAATGCAAATGAAATAAACTGGAATTTGAGGCAAAGTAACATTGTGGACTAGGCAACCTCTCCATGAGACAGATAATGGGAGGAGTTTTGCAGGGTCTATGAAGCAAAGGATGAGATCATGGTATAAAAGGATAAATAGCTTGAGAGCTCAGACATTTGTCAAATCCTGAAGATTTACCTGTCATATCTTGCTCTGAATTTGATCATGATCAGGGTCAATAATTAACCAAATACATTGGTCTCCTCTTACTTGAACTATTACACTTAAAAATGTGCTTTAAAAATGTGAACTATCATACTTTTAAATGTCTTTTTAGGACTCTATCAGCAGACATATTTGCACAGGCACACAAAGACACCTCAACTGGGGTTTTTGAATGCAGTGTCACGTAAAATAATCTAATATTGGAGTAACCTAAATGTCCATGAATACGGCAATGCTAATCATAATAAAGTATGATATACCTATACTAGGAGCAAAGAGTAATGATTGGAACATGATCGCCAAACCCAGACTGCTTGGGATCATAGCTCTGTTGCTTTCCAGCTATGTGACCCTGGCCAAATTTCTTAGCTGCTCAGTGACCGTTTCTCCTAATGGTAACAAGAAGATGAACATTTCCATTTTTGTAGAGCTATTGTTAGAATTAACTGTGATACCACTCCAAAAAGCCAGAACACTGTGTGACACATACCAGGTATTCAATTCATGTTAGCCTGATTCTTATTTTGAACACATGATTATGCAGCATTTAAAAAGAATGTGGAGTGCGCAGATGCGAAGGCTCTTGACTTGGGAGCCCAGGCAGGGGGGCAGTCTTGAAGACGCGTCCTTTGGTTTGGCCTCAGTGACGGAACTCTCCGTCTTCAACCGCTGGGCGGAAGGCGTTTGTTAGGGGCCCGGCCAAAAAAAAAAATAAATAAATAAAAAGAATGTGATCCATAAGAACAAGGCTAGCAGTATCACATACCCTGGTTTTTTAAAGAGAAAAACAAACATCATATATATGGAATCTAGAAAAGTGGTACAGATGAACCTAACTGCAGGGCAGGAATAGAGGCACAGACAGAATGAATGGACTTGTGGAGATAACAGGGGAAGGAGAGGGTGGAATGAACTGAGACAGTAGCAGTGACATACATACACTCTCATGAGTAAACAGACAGTGGGGACCTGCTGTGTGCCACAGGGATCTCAGTTCAGCACTCTGTTATGACCTAGATGGGTGGGATGGGGAGCGTGGGAGGAGGGCTCAAGAGAGAGAGGAAACATATGGCTGATTCACACTGCTGTACATCAAGAACTAATACAACATTGTAAAGCAATTATAGTCTAATTAAAAATGAAAAGGCACTGGGAGGGAGATATTTGCATGTCACATACCCGATAAAGTACTATATTTTAATACTCAAAATATAGAAAAAATACATATAACTAAAAAAAAAAAACAATTTGAAAATAGGCAGATGATCTGAATAAAAATTTTTCCAAAGAAGACATACAGATGGCCAATAGGCATATGAAAGATGTCCAACATCACTATTAGGGAAAAGCAAATCAAAACTTCAATGAGCCATAACTTTATACCTGTTAGAATGACTATTACAGAAAAAATAAGGAATAACAAATGTTGAGAAGGATATGGAGAAAAGGGAACCCTCCTAACACTATTAGTGGGACTGTAAACTGGTGTATATTACGGAAAACAGTATGGAGGAGATTCCTCAAAAATTCAAGATGAGCACTATCACATGGCCTAGCTATTCCACCTCTGGGCATTTACCCAGAGAACACAAAAACGCCAAGCCACAAAAATATGTGCACCCCTGTGTTCACTGCAGCATTACTTATAATAGCCAAGATATGGAAAAAAACCTAAATGTCCATCAATGCATGAATGGATAAAGATGTAGTATACATACACAATGGAATACTACTCGGCCATAAAATAAATAAAATCCTACCATCTGTGAAGGGTATTATGCTAAGTGAAATAAGTCAGAAGGAGAAATACAAATACCATATAATTTTATTCATATGTGGAATCTAAAAAATGCCTCAACAACAACCACAAAACCAAACAACAAACTCATAAAATAAAAGCAAACTCATAGATACAGAGAGCAGATTAGTGGTTACAGAAGGGAAGAGGGACGTGGGGGTGGGTGAAATGCGTGAAAGGGGTCAACTGTATGCTGATGGATGCTAACTAGGCTTGTGGTTCTGATTACTCTGTATGTTGAGCTATAATGGTGTACACTTGAAATTTATATAATAAAAAATAATAGTCAAAAAAAGAAATAAAAAGAATAGAATACAGCTTTAATTTCTGCCATAGAAAACTCTGCAAAGTAAACTGTGAGATGAAAAAAAAAGTTGCAGAACAATATGTAAAGGGTGATTCTTAATTTTTAGTGCATACAGGCAAACACACATCTGGGTATATATAAATGCACAGAAGAAAGCATAAAAGGACCAGACAATAACAACTATCTCTAGAGAAGGAATAGGATTGGATGGAAGAAGGACCTGAAAGGAGATCGTCACTTTCTTCCTCTATGTTCTGCAGTTGACGAGCTGTTTTTACAAACACAAAATTACGTGTTACTTATGTACTTTTAAAATATATACTTTTGAAAATATAATAAGTAGACAAGTAAAGGAGCAACAAGAACAGTGAAAAACACTTTGATCAAGTCAGTGTTGGCAGTGCTTTAACCATCTGAGTTTCCAAGGACAAGGGAAGTGATCTAGCACAGGACAAGACTAAGACACGACAAGTAGGTCCTAGTACAAAGGCCGAAGGAGGTATTCTATATATAGAGAGAGAGACTTTTTTCTCTCTTCATTCCCATTTTAAAGAAAAAAAATAGTAATAACTTAGTTGATTTTAAACCACTGATTTTTACTACCTGGAATGTAAGTCTAATGCATCCTAGGTGCAGTCTCCCAGAATGCAGATCGAACTAGAGTCCCACTCTTGTCCTAGCTATCACTCCTCCATTTGGGAATGTTGGCCTGACCAAAACAAAACAAAAAACAACAAAAAAGAAGAGATTGTGAGGGGGAAGAAAAGAGTTTTCATGGTCTTTTTAAATGCTTGAGTACTAAGCTTTAGACCCTCAAACAGTTTGATGGGAATTTACCCTCTTCCTTTGGCTAGTGTGATATTAGCATAGTCATGTATAAAGTAAGCTGAGATTAGCAATGCAGCTTGACAACTGAACCAGGGTGAAATGAAATACCCAAATCACGGTGATATTTGTTTATCTGCATAACATGCCCCACTATGGCCCTACCGTTTGTTTACGGAAAACATTCATTCTGACTCGTCAGTGCCCATACCTTCTTGGTTGTAAATAATTCTGAATATCATCCCTGGGAAAAACTAAGACTATGGCTCAACAAATACTTTCATGAGCAGTCTAACCAGCTGAGCTAATATCTGTAGATATTTAAAATGATAGCTTAGTCCCATAACTGCACAGCATCTTTGAATGATAGCTAACCATTAGATGGCAATAGTCTTTGTCACACACCAGATTTGATCATCTCCCCAGCCATGATGCTTTTTTCAAGTGCAGGCCTTCATTACCCAAGGGAAATTGAGCTCAGAAAAACCCCACATAAACTAAATCAATTAAAAATCGTGACCAATTTTGGGGAACAAATGTATACCTGTGGCGGATTCATTTCGATATTTGGCAAAACTAATACAATATTGTAAAGTTTAAAAATAAAATAAAATTTAAAAAAAATCATGACCAAAATTTCATAGTAAATAGCGAGGGCTAAATGTGATTGGGGGATTTACTTTACAAAATTACATTTTTAAAATGTAATTGCCTCCATTTTCATTTCTATAACTTACAAAATTTGAGTTATAACTATCTTCTAATTATTAGGATAAAGAATGAATCGCCTTTTCATTGTTTGGAAACACAAAATTTCTTTAACAAATTTTATGGGAGCATAATATAATATCCTTTGGAAAGTGGAAAGTAAAAGTCACTCAGTCGTGTCTGCCTCTGTGTGACCCCATGGACCGTAGCCCATCAGGATCCTCTGTTCATGGCATTCTCCAGGCAAGAATACTGGAGTGGGTAGCCATTTCTTTCTCCAGGGGATCTTCCTGATCCAGGGAATCAACCTGGGTTTCCTGCATTGCAGGCAGATTTGTTACTGTCTGAGTCACCAGGGAAACTTATTTCAATGCTAATTACCTGAACTGCTTTAAAAATATATATATACCTAGGGTATTTAACAATTTTTTCCAAAGGCATTTCTTAATTCCCTGATAGCTAAATCATTCCCTTCTGAAATACTACCATCTTTATCTGTTTTTTTTTGTTTGTTTGTTTGTTTTTTTCATTTGTTAAGCAGTTTACTCAATCATATGATCTGGGAATCAAGCAGTTCTTCAAACATCATTTTCATCACTGTCATTAAATCTTGCTGCAGTACACAGAACTCTAAGACAGCACCCAAGATTCTTATCTGCTCATGAACATGTGCTATATAATTCCCTCCTTGTGAGTGTGGATGGGGACTGTAACTCTGATGGGATAGTTACTCTTGCAATTAGGTTATATTGTATGAGACTCTATCATAGCAGACAGGAGTGAGATTCTCCTGCTGGCCTTGAAGCAAGCAGCCACGTGTGAACTGCCTAAGGACGGGGACATGTGACAAGCACCTGAGGGTAGCCTCTAGGAGCTGAGAGCTCTCTCTGCTGACAACAAGCATGAAAGAAGGGACTACACCATAGGGATTATATAAATGGGGTAATAGTCTATAATTATAAGACACTGAATCCTGCCAACAACAAATGAGTTTGAAAGAAGACTCCAAGTCTCAAGAGGTCACAGTCTCAGCCAAAACTGTACTTTCAGACTCAGAAGACCCTGAGTAGAGACTCTGAGAAGACTCCTGCCTAGCATTAGAATCTCTCAATCCAAAAAAACTGACAGAACAGTTGGTGAAAAAAAGGACAGAGTAGTTGGTAAGGTGGATTAGGATACACAGACTCTACTGTTAAGAACAGATTTTTGATTGATGATAAATATGGTCTTCTCGTTACTGAATATTATATTGAAGACTTTAATTCTACAATGATCTTTACTTCCCTAAGCAACTCTGTGAGGCAAGGGACACTTGGAAAATAAAGACTCCTTGCTGGTGGTTATGATAGAATCCCTAGCCTCACAGTGCTTGATTCGCACTTTCCAGTGTTGGCAAAACAGTGTGTTTCAGGCCACTGTTCTTCCAGCCCTACTTCTTTTTCCTCTCTCACAGGTCTTGATTAAAAGGAAGCCTGTAGTAAACATCCTGCATAACAAATTCTGTCTCAGAGTCCTCAGAGTCCGTTTACCAGGAAGTCCAACCTACAAAACCAAATTTTGACAATGATGTCATCTGCAATATATTCCTGAAGATCTAATACAAACTCACACACACATATGCGTATAAGTATATATGTGTGTTTTTTTTCCTCTCTCCCTGCAAATATATGGGCAGAGAGAGAAGATAAATGTGGAAAGTGTTAAAAATTAGTCTCTATTGGTAAAATATAGGTTTTCATGATACTATTTTTTCAAGTTTTCTATTGTTTTGAATTTTTTCAAAATAAAAAGAAAAGTAGACAAAGAAACAAGATGCATTAGTAACAAAAGAGACAAAAATGATACTGACAACATAAATAATGGAAGTGAGAAGACAATGAAAGTATCTCTGGAAAACAGTGAAGGGAAATAACTGTTCATTTATTACTAATAATTCAATTCCCAACAAAAATATCCTTTAAAAATGAAGGCAAAATAAAGACATTTTATATAAATAAATATTGAGGGAATTTGTCAGCAGCAGACTCATCATAAAAGAAAAAATAAAGTAAGTTATTCAAAAGTGGAAGGAAAGTGATGTCAGACTGAAGCACCAGAGAGCCATGAAGTAATATTTAAAAATAGCAGAAGCAAATATGTGAATAAATATGAACTTGACAGAACAGTAATGATTTACTTCGTGGAGATACTGCAGACTTCAGTCTCCACACTTAGGTCTCTGCCTGGCCCTCTGGCAGCCCCTGGGCTTGGCTGAGCATCTAAGGACAAGGTGAACCAATGGGCGTGAGGCCAAAGGGCAGGGCCTGCATGAGGCAGCGGAGACATCTAAGTGGCCGAGGGATCTGTCTTTGTGCCTGTAACAAATTTAAAAGCAAACTCTCAGTTATCTACTTGCAAAGGACACCATGCCGGCACAGATAAAGCACAGGAGACATGTATTGTACATTTAAATTACGAATTCAAACTCCTCAGCTAAGCAGTTTACATTGGTTTTGGGTAAGCAGCAGATTAAATTTTCCATCACTATTTTCTCTCTAGCACGGGGAAAATAACTGATCACAGTAAAAACAACATCAGTGGTAATAAATATCAGGAGCAAAAATAAAAAAACCAAATGCTATATTTACATATACACACAATTCTTACCACAAACCAGAAAAAACAAAAAGTAAGAGACCTGAACAGTCCAAAAATTGGTCTTTTTTTGAACAGTGAACAGGAAAGATTTAACCTCAGAGCTTTTGGGATGGGAAGCATTTTGTTTTTAAAGTCTCTTCTCTTGTCACTCATACATTTTAATATTATAGTTATTTTCCTGGAAATTACAAATATTCATTCTTACTGAGTTTAAATCTAATATCATGAGTACTTTTCCACTTCCCAAGAAACTCCAGGATGTTAGAATATTGTAAAACCATTTACTTTCTCCCTGCTTTCTTACATTCCTGCTACTGTGGTTTTACATATATATCCCATTAGCAATATTTGCCCATTTTCCTATTGAGTCGCTTTTTTTTTTTCCTATTGATCTGTGGAAACTTTTATTTTAACACTGTGGATATTAATCCTTTTTTAGTATTATATATTGCAAATATTTTCTCCCAATCTACGTTTCCTTTTGATAAAACAGCTTTATTGAGGTATAACTGACATACAATAAACTGCACATACTGAATATGTACAATTTGATGACTTCTGATATATCTATACACCTGTGAAACCATCACCACAATCAAGATACTGAACAAATACATCATCTCTCAAAGTTCCTTCGTGTCACTCTCCTGCAATACAGTCCCATCTTCAGGCACCTACTATTATGGCTCTCTGTCTGCATTTTCTAAAATTTTATATGGAAGGAATCATACAATATGTACATTCTTCTTTGCCTGGCTTTTTCACTCAGTATAGTTATTTTGAGATTTCTCTATGTTATTGCTTCATTACTTTCTATTTTTTTTCTGAGTAGTATCCCATTATACAGACATACAAAGGTATTCGCATGTTGATAGACATTTGGGTTGCTCATACTTGGTGTTAGCAGTCTTTTAAACTTTATTCATTCTAGTGGTTCTGAAGTAGTATCTCATTATACTTTGTATTTCACTAATGACTGGTGTTATTGAGTACCTTTTGTCTGCATTAACCAAAGTGTCTGCTTGCATCTTTTACTCATTTTTAATTGGATTGTTTGCCTTCTTATTATTGAACTGTTAACAGTTCTTTATATATTCTGATACAACTTCTTTATCATACAGATGCATAGTCAATATTTTTTTCCCAGTCTGTGACTTGTCTTTT
>NW_011494915.1:3470403-3471618 GCF_000754665.1 Bison bison bison | reverse complement strand
ATTTTTCCCAGTCTGTGACTTGTCTCTCAAAAAAACAATAAGATTTTTTTTTCTTTTTTCTATACATTCCAGCTTCCCTGGTAGTTCAGCTGGTAAAGAATTCACCTGCAATGCGGGAGACCTGGGTTCAATGCCTGGGTTGGGAAGATCCCCTGGAGAAGGAACGGCTACTCACTACAGTATTATTGCCTGGAGAATTCCATGGACAAAGGAGCCTGGCAGGCTATAGTCTATGGGGTTGCAAAGAGCTGGACATGACTGAGCAACTTCCACACACTTCCCAGCAACAGCAAAGCATGTTTTGAGGGTTAGTTGAGTAAATCCCAGAATCTGAGCTCAATTGTTTATGCTATTATTTGAACAAGAATAATTACTCTTCTGCATTTCTATCACTGAAGTATTTACACAACATCTCCCTAATGTCAAGTAAAATACTGCCTAGAACAGCACAAAAGGCCCTGAGTTCACTGTCATAAAATTCTTGGTTTTATGATGTCAGCCTCTCAAAAGAAGCACGGTTGTCATGTTCAAAATCTGCAACTGATTTAAAGTTCACAAGTTATCAGCTCTAATGAATAAACTGAGCTCATCCTCCATAAGACAGCCTCAGAGACTATCAGAAGGTAAAGGCTGTCTTAACTTGCTACACTAAACTTGAGGCTGCAACTGATGCTTTCAGCTAGCAATTTCCTTTGGTACAGCGTCCTTCAGATTTTCATCTCCATCAGGGACTTCATACCTGATCCACCAACTGCCCTTCTAAAGTTAGTCAGTGTCCAAAATGTACCTTCAAGACACCAACTAAACATATTTTCTCTGTGGCATCAATTGCAATAATACAACAGTAAAAAGTAATGCTCAAAACTCTCCAAGCCAGGCTTCAGCAATACATGAACCATGAACTTCCAGATGTTCAAGCTGGATTTAGAAAAGGCAGACGAACCAGAGATCAAATTGCCAACATCCATTGGATCATAGAAAAAGCAAGAGAGTTCCAGAAAAACATCTACTTCTGCTTTATTGACTATGCCAAAGCCTTTGACTGTGTGGATCACAACAAACTGTGGAAAATTCTTAAAAACATGGGAATACCAGACCACCTGACCTGATCTCTGAGAAATCTGTATGCAGGTCAGGAAGCAATGGTTAGAACTGGACATAGAACAACAGACTGGTTCCAGATTGGGAGAGGAGTAAGATTCTATTCACAGATGA
>NW_011494915.1:3434005-3470303 GCF_000754665.1 Bison bison bison | reverse complement strand
TACATCGAGGCTGTACGTTGTCACCCTGCCTATTTAACTTATATGCAGAGTACATCATGAGAAATGCTGGGCTGGATGAAGCACAAGCTGGAATCAACATTGCCAGGAGAAATATCAATAACCTCACATATGCAGATGACACCACCCTTTGGCAGAAAGTGAAGAGGAACTAAAGTCTCTTGATGAAAATGAAAGAGGAGAGTGAAAATGTTGGCTTAAAACTCAACGTTCAGAAAACTAATTCATGGCATCCAGTCCCATCACTTCATGGCAAATAGATGGGGAAATAGTGGAAACAGTGACAGTCTTTATTTTGGGCACCAAAATCACTGCAGATGGTGACTTCTGCCATGAAATTAAAAGATGATTGCTCCTTGGAAGAAAAACTATGCCCAACCTTGACAGCATATTAAAAAGCAGAGACATTACTTTGCCAACAAAGGTCTGTCTAGTCAAGGCTATGGTTTTTCCTGTGGTCATGTATGGATGTGAGAGCTGGACTATAAAGAAAGCTGAGCACTTAAAAATTGATGCTTTTGAACTGTGGTGTTGGAGAAGACTCCTAAGAGTCCCTTGGACTGCAAGGAGATCCAACCAGTCCATCCTAAAGGAAATCAGTCCTGAATATTCACTGGAAGGACTGATGCTGAGGCTGAAACTCCAATACTTTGGCCATCTGATGTGAAGAACTGACTCATTCGAAAAGACCCTGATGCTGGGAAAGACTGATGGTGGGAGAAGAAGGGCATGACAGAGGCTGAGATGACTGGATGGAATCATTGACTCAGTGGACATAAGTAAACTCTGGGAGTTGGTGATGGACAGAGAGGCCTGGTGTGCTTCAGTCCATGGGTTCGCAAAGAGTCAGACATGACTGAGCAACTGAACTGAACTGAAAAAGGAATCGGGAGAGAGAGCAAGAGAAAGAGAGAGACAAAAGGGAAGAATATCAGTCTCTTAAGACTGAATTCCATAAGGAAGAACAAGATGACACTGGAGGAATGATCAAAAATTCTCAAGAAGAAAATACACTTTAATGGAAGACAAAAACTCATATGTTTGTAATAATACTGAAGCAAGATAATAATGTAAAGTGTAATATTAACAAGTATGGTTTATCCTTTCTTCAGCCTTCCTTTGCTGGCACTCACTGCACACAGGATAGGTATCTATGAGCAAAAATGCAAAGAGTGACAAAAGAATTGATCTCTTAGCTTGTGAACTTTAAAACCAAGGGCTAAGATAAGAGCAAAGTGAGTTTTTCCCTCCCTACTTTCACCTCCTCTCTATGTACTTGAACAAGGTAACAATTCTCTGAGCTGATAATCGCAATCAAAGGCGAGTAAAGATCCTTGATGACTAAATGCAGTTAGTGATCCTGAATTAGACCCTGGATTAGCTAGGGAAAAACATTTGTAAAGGACACTGAGGGGATGACTGTAAATTTTTGGACACAGAAAGTAGAAATACTAGTAAAAGTACATGACAATATTAAATTTCCAAATATGATAAGATTTAACACCTTGTTCTTGAGAGATACATGGTATTTCAGGGTTAAGTGGCATGATGTAGGCAACTAACTCTTCATTGATTCAGGTAGGGGGAGTACATGTGTGTGTGTGTGTGTGTGTGTGTGTGTGTGTCTGTGTGTAGACAGAGAGATAAAGTATGTTTGTGAGTATGTGTGTATGAGTGTGAGTGTAGACAGAGAGATAATGTGAGACAGAAAGGTAACCGTTGATGTGTCTAGATAAAAATGTGGATAGATATTCATTAATCTTAACAACTTTCCTGAAGGTTGAGGTTTTCAAAATTAACACACTTTTCTGAGATAGGAGAAGAGAGACAGAATCAGAAAGGAGAGCAAAATAGTGAGGTGCTGATCAAAGATTTTTAGCAAAGGGGTGTTTGTTACAAAAGGACAAAAGATATAATACTCAGATGTGGTAGCACAGGGGACCTGTACCCCTCTTTCCATCTGGATTCTGGGAGGCAGTAGCCTTGCTTGGAGGAATAAGGTAAAGAGGGCTGTGTGGAGTGTTGAGGGCCAAGAGGATATGACAAAGCTAATCACGTTACCCATGGCAGAGCAAAGCAGCTAGGTCCACATCATTGCCAGTGCTTCAGGGGGATTTGTAAGTAGCCAGCAGTGGGCTCATCTCCCTGATGCCATGATGTGGTCTGCTACTCCAGGAAGAAGGATGGAGAAAGAAACTCAACTTACTGATTTTAAACTTGGAAAAGCTGAGTATACCCACAAATGACTAATTTTGTATTTTATGTTGCTCAACAGAAACAGAATAGGGATGTGACATTGAGATGAGTATCAGTGTTAAAAAAAAAAAAGTGTACATTTCTTCTTTTTTTTACTTTTTAATTTTTTTTAATTTTATTTTAAATTTACAATATTGTATTGGTTTTGCCATATATCAAAATGAATCTGCCACAGGTATACATGTGTTCCCCATCCTGAACCCTCCTCCATCCTCCCTCCCCATACCATCCCTCTGGGTCATCCCAGTGCACCAGCCCCAAGCATCCAGTATCGTGCATCGAACCTGGACTGGCGACTCGTTTCATATATGATATTATACATATTTCAATGCCATTGTGTTCCTGTGGCCTGAGATTCTATATACCAGAACAGCAATATAACAAACAGATATTGCCTGGATATTCATAACATTTCAAACCTTGGACAGTTGTAATTTAATCTGGATCCTGTTCCCAAGAATCCTTCGCCATCAGTATTAATTGACTGGGGCAAGAAGGGAGGAGAAGGTGACTTCATATTTATGAATATCCAATATGAGGACTCAGTTTTTTGCCTTCCAGCAGCCAAATTCCTTATCTGGGAAGTCATTGTTGTTCAGCTGCTAAGTCATGTCCAGCTCTGTGTGACCCCATGGACTACAGCATGTCAGGCTTCCCTGTTCTTCACTATCTCCCAGAGTTTGCTCAAACTCACGTCCATTGAGTCGGTGATGCCATCCAACCATCTCATCCTCTGTCACCCCCTTCTCCTCCTGCCCTCAAACTTTCCCAGCATCAGGGTCTCTTACAATAAGCCAGCTAACTGAGTTGGCATCAGGTAGTCAAAGTACTGGAGCTTCAGCTTCAGCATCAGTCCTTCCAATGAATCAGTCAGGGTTGATTTCCTTTAGGACTGACTGGTTGGATCTCCTTGCAGTCCAAGGGACTCTCAAGAGTTTTCTCCAGCACCACAGTTCTAAAGCACAAATTCTTCAGTACTCAGCGTTCTTTATGGTCCAACTCTCACATCCGTATATGACTACTTGAAAAACCATAGCTTTGACTATACAGACCTTTGTCAGCAAAGTGTTTGAGAAGTGCTTCGCTGTTAAAATGACACTTTTAAAGTGACAAATACCTTTTAAACAGAGCATGTGGGAAAGCTTTCTAAAATCAAAATCCAGTATTAGTGATCACACAGTTGTTTCTCTAAGTTCAGGCACGGCACCTTATATACTTGTAGAATTTTGGAAGAGTTTATAGTTATAATTATCTGCTTAAATTGTGTTTTAAATGTCAGCCCTCTAAAAAATACCCAGGAATATTCCCTGTAGTCTATGTCATTAAGCTAGATTTTTACTTGGCAGCCCTCAAGGTGAGGATTCTTACAATATTAAGATAATAATCTCTTCTGTGCAGATTTTTAGTACCTTGGGAATTCAAAGATCAAGTTGCTTAGAGACCCCATGGAATTTGCAGAAAAAGCAAACTCTAATCTTGACATCTGTAATTAACGTTTATCTTACTCTGAAAATTCAGTTTGCTGGCAGCTCAGCTGCTCTTAGGAGGTGAATAATGCCCCTGCTACACCACATCCCACACGCTTTCCCCCCGAGGGCGTGGGTGGGGTGCTCCAGGGCTCTGCACAGGCTCTTCTCTCTTGGACACAGTTTCAGGCTCTTGTTCTTGTTATGTAGTGCTTGCAGATGCCTAGGCTTCCTTTCAGTCAAGCTCCCTGCAGGTCTCCTGAGCAAGGGTCGTGCTGGCCTGGTTTCAACGCTTTTTATACTGGGGTCTTAGAACAAAGTGTACATATGCCTAGAGCACAGGATCAACTGAAGGTTGTGAAAATAACATACTAGGACATGAAATGTGAAAACATCTGTATAATCCTGGCACAATGTAAAATATATTTAGCTTTCCCTCACTAACCCAGATCATTGGCTACTTAGGCAAAGACAAGATATACAAGCCTGACCTATATGTGCACACACACACACAAATATGCACTTTATTGTGACTGATCCATGTGCTAGTTCTAACTGCTCCAATATTGTTTCCACGTATTTATATTGTAACTCTTGGGGCTGAGGTGCACATATGCTTGACTAACACATACATCAACACCATCACCAAACTGAAAAGAAAGAATCTATCTTCCATCTCATCCTTAAAAGACAATTTATTGAATTGACTAAGTAGCCAAAGTATTGATAGTCAGAGCATCATTAATTCAACCAATATTTATTGAACTCCTACTCTGGGACTGGCATCTTGGCTGAGTATGCCACAGTGAATAAGACAGAGTGGGTCCTGCTGCCTCTAATCCAACATCCTAGTTAGAAAAGGGAGAGAGAGATCAAACAAGGAGAAAAGTTAATAAAATAATGGTCAGATGTTGATAAATGCCTGAAAGAAGTTAAAATGGAGTGAGGTACCTTAGGGAGGCTGTGGGCCTGCCTCAGTTGAGGAATCAGGGAATGTTTCCTTGGGGTAACTTTTGAGCTGAGAGCTGGTTCACAAGTGTTTAGGATATGGCTCTGTCTTCAGTTTTTAGGGTCATTTTATGACTTGGCCAGGAGAAAAATATATCCTTGGTACACATTCAAATGCAGTTATTAGAATAAACATCTTATGGATAGGGTTCTATATTATGATCTTGATGTCCATCTTCTTCCTTTTTAAGCTTCATTCTAAAGTGATATTATACCACTGGAATCCACTTTGGAAATATAAGTGGCAAGTCCAGACCCATTAGCTGTGAGTGATACAGAAATCCCAAAAAGATGTTCCCTCAGAGGCTATGCTGGCCTTTCAGACAAAAATAATGAGTTCACTGTTGTGCTGGCTGCCATCGGCTTGTACATCTCAGCCTGTATCCGCGACCAAAATCATCCAACAAAATGACTCTTTAAGTGTCTATGATGAAGAACAGCTACTAACACACCCAGGCAAGCATTCTTCCATTCGTATCTTCTGCAAATTCATCAACCAGCAGTTCTCATGCTCAGGGTAAAAGGCAGACATAGTTCTTGTCAGGCAGTGTATCTACTGAGATGCTATAGGATTAGTTAATAGTCTGTCATCTTGGACTTCATATGTCATATGACTTATGACATATAGGCAACAGAAACAGCCAACTCAAAGTGCTACCATGCAAAGTTCTAAAAATGATCTAAAAAATTAACCACTAGTCACATAACCTTAAGGGGCTTTCCAGATGGCTCAGTAGTAAAGAATCCACCTGCTAATGTGCTAATGTAGGAGACATAGGAGACTCAGGTTTGATCCCTGGGTCAGGAAGATCCCCCAGAGGAGGAAATGGCAACCCATTCCAGTGTTCTTGCCTGGAGAATCCCATGGACAGAGAAACCTGGCAGGCTACCGTCCATGGGGTCTCAAAGAGTTGGACACAACTGAGCACACAAACATACATAACCTTATGCTAATCATTTACTTCCCATAAATATTAACTTTTTGTATGTAAAAAGAAAAATATTTAGGTGAACTCTAATTCTAAATAAATTCTAATTTTAGTTCTAATTTGTGTCTTTTAGGATTCCACGAAAATGACTCACAAATATTTCTATGCAAGGCAAGACAGAAAACATATTTAAATGCAAGAAAGAATACCTGAGCATTTTGAGCACTGTGTGTTTTGGAAATATGCTTGGTGCAACTAGAACAAGAGTCAACAGTGGCTTGAACAAATAAGGTATTCTCTTTCCAGCAAAACAAGAAGTCTGGAGGTAGGCTTTAGCTGAATTTGGTTCAGCAGCACCACCTGTTAGGGTCAGACTCTCCTTGATCTTTCCCTCACTTGTATCCTCAACTTTGCAAAACAGCTGCTACAACTGCAAAACTCATATCCTCACAACTGGCTGAACAACTTAAGTGAGAAGAGAGCTTTGCCAGTTAGACTGGATCTTTCTACCAGGAAATTAAAGAATTTGACAGAATCTCATATCGCATCCAGTACCTTTGGTCTCAAGGATCACCTGGCCAACTCTACGTACAACAGTGACTGCAAAGTGTATCCAGCATCTCCAGCCTGCAGGGTGGAGACCTCTTCAGTGACTCTTGGGCCAGCCAAGTGCCCATGTCTATTACAATCATTCCAATTTAACAACTTCATTTCCCTATGCATCTCCTTAATTATAGCTCTCAGGATAGTTATATCAATGGTTCCACTAAAATACAGA
This sequence comes from Bison bison bison, assembly GCF_000754665.1. Taxonomy (NCBI): domain Eukaryota; kingdom Metazoa; phylum Chordata; class Mammalia; order Artiodactyla; family Bovidae; genus Bison; species Bison bison. The sequence goes on along the minus strand of NW_011494915.1, from coordinate 3,463,848 downwards.
TATGAAACAAACATTAAACTATTGAATACATGAAATTTAGGAAGGAACTGGCTTGTAGAAAACATTAGCAGGGAAAACCAACACCATTTGAGTCAAACAGGAATGCCTCAACATGCATAAAAACTAATTATGGTTAAAGTTGGCCAATTTTAAAAAAAATATCTTTTCTGACTGTAAAAGAAATATAAGCTTATTGAACAAGAAGCTTAGATTGTAAGGAATTGTAAAGGAAAAACTGAAAGTCACCTGAAAGTAACCCTGATATAATAAATTTAGTATTCACCCCTTCAAATGTTTTTTCTAAGCATTCTACACATATTCTTCTTTCCTCACTCTATTCTTTCTGTAACTAAGCCAGCTTCTTCTGAAATCTACTTTCTTCTACTGAATATATCTTGTCCCCTTTCCACATAGTTATTGAGTTACATTCCACACATAGGGGTTAAGAGTACAGACTCAGGCCAGAATGCCTGGGTGTCATTCCCAACTCTACTATTTACCGGCTGCACAGCCTCATGCAACTAATTCAACACTTTTGTGTCTCACTTTCCTCGACTTTAAAATGAGACAAAATAATACTATCTACACAGAAGATCGTTGTGAAAATTAAGAGTTAATCCCTATAATAAACTTAGCATAGCATCAGGCTATGTAATATGTAATATTACATAGTAAGTGCTCTGTATGATGTACTTACTATGTAATACTAAGTAAAGTATAATAGTAATTGTAATAATAATAGTAATTTTAAGTATAATAATTATTAAATATTATTATATGTAATATAGTAATAGTAGAGTAGTAGTAACTGTAATAGTAAGTATAATAATTATTACATATTATTATATGTAATAATTATATTACATACAATATGTAATAGTAAGTGCTCAGTAAATGTCAGTTATTTTTAATGTATGGAAATGTGCCAACTAATTTCATCATTCTGAATTGGTGAACAAGTTGTTCTAAAATATTTTATTTTATAAATGGCCCATGCATTAATATGCTTGAAGTACATCTTTGGACACATGTCCAGTGATTTTCTAAGTATACATTCTATCAAATAGAATTGTTGGGCCTGATGATATCCACATTTAAACTGTTTACGCTTATTCCCAAGCTGCCCTTCAGAAGCCTTGCTCCTGGCAGAGCAGAAGTGCTTATTTCTGTGTACAAAAGTGCTCGTTTCTCCATACCATCTCTAACACTGGATGTTAGTTTTTGCCAAACTGGTCAGGGAAAAATCTTTTTACTCCTTAAATTTGCATTTCTTTGATCAGTTAAAAAAAAGTTTACAACTTAAAAATATTTTTAACCATTTATGTTCCTTTTGTTTCTTTAATGAATTACTTGATTATATCCTTCAAGGCTTAACTGATTTTTTTTGTAGGTATTGATTGCCCTACATGCTCTTGAAATTAAGGACGCAAGTGGCAAAAACGAGTCTGCCAATTCTCCAAACATTTCTTCTTACATTCTCGGTGCCTGCTACCAAATTTTTCTCAATTTGGAAGAAATATCTGGTCAAGAGAAATTTTCAGCTTTTCTGAGCTGTATATCTGAGAAAAACCTATAAGAAGGGACACAGTCAAAAGATGAGAAAAAAAAACAGAAAGAAATTATTTTAAATGAGAATGAGTTATTGAATTACCTATTTGATTATTTTTAAAATTTTGATTATATTTTGATTTGTCCCAAATTGCCAGGGACAGAGGATGGAACTCTACTGTTTTACTAAGTGTTCCTGTTGTACATCTTTAGAGGGAATATAAGTCACACAAGGCAGCTTTTTCCAAAACCCTTTCCTAGGCATCACTTGGAAAGCTTAAATATTTGATTCTGGAGTTCAATTTCCATACTAATGATGAGAGTCTCTAAAGATATAGACGGAATAGTTGACTCTTTTAAAAGCTCTTCTGAGGGGATTCTTAAAAATATCAATGTTGGAAAAACTTCAGAAGATGTCAGTTTATTAAGATTACTTCATTCAATTGCTCAGCTATTCATTAAGAAGTAATTAAAATAGTTACTGAGCACCTACTATGTACCAGCCACTGGCCTAGCGATATAGCAAATTACGTGTTTTAATGGAGTTTACATTAAAACAGAGGGAGGCAAATAATAAACAAATATGTATCATTAGACAAGGTGGTAAGTGCTATTATAAACAAAGTAAGGAGAAAGAGGGTGATAAGTGATAAAGAGTGGGTACTACTTTCTTTTTATTAATAATAAACCCCTTTTATTTATCTCTCTTATAATCAATAAAATTATTTTAATATCAGCTTGAGAGGACTTCCAATTTCTCAGTTCTCCTGAGTTTGGGCTGACTCTCTATTCTTCAGCATCTCCTTGCTTTCTTCCATCCTTGCCTATTCCTGGAGAAGGCTGGGCCTTATAGAGTATCAGTAAGGGATAGACTCAATGGCCAAAGGACTGGCCATTTCTATGATAAGATACTGAACAAACTAGTGTGAGATAAACAGCAAAGACAATAATCAGGTAGTGGTAAAATAAGAACCAAGGCAAATATTTATAGTCTGCACAAGCCTAATAAATTATCGACTACAATCTTTAAGAAAAGCACTGCCAAGTCCTGTGGAAGCATCCAGCACATTGGACAGTGCCAGCAGCAAGCTAAAGTGCAGCTGCTGAGGAGCTGCCAAGTTCTGGAACATTCTATTGCACAGAACTCACGCTAAAGGAAGATCAGGACTGGGAGTGGGAAGAATGTGCTTAAAGCTTTGAAAGGCTTTGAAACAAATCTGGTTAAACTAAGCACTGGTTAAGAAGCTTTCATACTCTAAACCTGAAATCAAGCCAGAAACTCATACCAACAATTCCTCCTCATTCATCAGTAGCTGCAACAGAACAGAAATTGAAATGATACTTGGCAAATCGTCATACACAGACTCCTTGGCATTTAGAGCTGATTATCAGCCCTGGGATTCAAGTAAGGGGTCTGCTCACCCAAGGTCAGAGTTCATTAACTGTATCTACACATTATCCCCTGGAGAAGGGAATGGCTACCCACTCCAGTATTCTTGCCTGGAGAATTCCATGGAGAGAAGCCTGGTGTCAGACACGACTGAGCAACTAACATGTGCATACACACATTAACTGGTCCATGACCCCGTGATGTAAGCAAACTCTTATTTGTGTGTGTGTGTGTGTGTGTGTGTGCATGTGTGTGTGCGTGTGTAACAAGAGGGCTGTATACCCATGCATTTTTTTCCTTTGAAAATGTTCTATCAGTTACTCAAAAGAGACCATGGCCCAATATAGCTTGTTCAAGTATCAACATTCCTTGGGCCTTAAGTTGGAATATCCAGTTCAGCCATAGAAGGCTCACAGTTTGAATGAGTATCTTGAAATACTATTTCCACCCTGACCTTAACATGCTGACACTCTCCTTCAGAGTTTTAATTTTTTTAATATAAATTTATTTATTTTAATTGGAGGCTAATTATTTTACAATATTGTATTGGTTTTGCCATACATCAACATGAATCCACCACAGGTGTACATGTGTTCCCCATCCTGAACCCCCCTCCCACCTCCCTGCCCATACCATCCCTCTGGGTCATCCCAGTGCACCAGCCCCAAGCACCCTGTTTCATGCATCGAACCTGGACTGCCAATTCATTTCATATATGACATTATACATGTTTCAATGCCATTCTCCCAAATCATCCCACCCTCTCCCTCTCCCACAGAGTCCAAAAGACTGTTCTATATATCTGTGTCTCTTTTGCTGTCTCACATACAGGGTTATCATTACCATCTTTCTAAATTCCATATATATGCATTGCTGCTGCTGCTGCTAAGTCGCTTCAGTCGTGTCCAACTCTGTGCGACCCCATAGACAGCAGCCCACCAGGCTCCTCTGTCCATGGGATTCTCCAGGCAAGAACACTGGAGTGGGTTGCCATTTCCTCCTCCAATGCATGAAAGTGAAAAGTCAAAGTGAAGTCACTCAGTCGTGTCCGACTCCTAGCGACCCCATGGACTGCAGCCCACCAGGCTCCTCCGTCCATGGGATTTTCCAGGGAAGAGTACTGGAGTGGAGTGCCACTGCCTTCTCCAATATATGTGTTAGTATACTGTATTGGTGTTTTTCTTTCTGGCTTACTTCACTCTGTATAATAGGCTCCAGTTTCATCCACCTCATTAGAACTGATTCAAATGTATTCTTTTTAATGGCTGAGTAATACTCCATTGTGTATATGTACCACAGCTTTCTTATCCATTCATCTGCTGATGGACATCTAGGGTGCTTCCATGTCCTGGCTATTATAAACAGTGCTGTGATGAACATTGGGGTACACATGTCTCTTTCAATTCTGGTTTCCTCGGTGTATATGCCCAGCAGTGGGATTGCTGGGTCATACGGCAGTTCTATTTCCAGTTTTTTAAGGAATTCCCACACTGTTCTCCATAGTGGCTGTACTAGTTTGCATTCCCACCAACAGTGTAAGAGGGTTCCCTTTTCTCCACGCCCTCTCCAGCATTTATTGCTTGTAGACTTGGATCGCAGCCATTCTGACTGGCGTGAAATGGTACCTCATTGAGTTTTAAAATGTTTCCTGCCCTGTAAGTTCAGTACCCTGGTCAGGATGGTAAAAGCAACATGTTTGTTATCAGTTCAGTTCAGTTCAGTCACTCAGTCATGTCCAACTCTTTGCGACCCCATGAATCGCAGCACGCCAGGCCTCCCTGTCCATCACCAACTCCCAGAGTTCACACAGACTCACGTCCATCGAGTCGGTGATGCCACCCAGCCATCTCATCCTCTGTCATCCCCTTCTCCTCCTGCCTCCAATCCCTCCCAGCATCAGGGTCTTTTCCAATGAGTCAACTCTTCGCATGAAGTGGCCAAAGTATTGGAGTTTCAGCTTTAGCATCAGTCCTTTCAATGAACACCTAGGACTGATCTCCTTTAGAATGGACTGGTTGGATCTCCTTGCAGTCCAAGGGACTCTCAAGAGTCTTCTCCAACATTAGGTACTTTAAAAAACACGTCATTGTGTTAGGTTATCTACTGCTGCATAATAAACTGCCCCAAACTTAACAGTGCTGTTTATTCACAATTCTGTAAGGTCAGCAACTTGGACTGGACTCAGCTGAACAATTCCTTTATCTAGGAATTCCAAGACGTAGGTTTAGAATCCCACATCATCACTTTTGCACATTCATCAGTCACAGCATGTTACAAGACCACCTCCTAATGGGAGGAGCCACAAAGGCATGTTACAAAGAAGTTGCACACAGAATTACTGCAATCATCTTGCAAACAATCTACTGCACCTACATGCTGAAGAATTTGTGGTTAAAATAATATCATTTTTGTAATTTGCTCAAAAAGTCTCAGAAAAAAATAAAACCTGATGGGACAATAGTTGAAACAATAATGGCAAAAAAAAAAAAAAAATGATCATCATTAAGACTTGATGCTGGGCACCCAGGATTACAGTTTACCCTTGAAATAGTCAGTTCTTAACACACCAACCCCCAGTGCAGTTAAAAATCTCTGTAAAACTTTACAGTCAGCCTTCTGTATCCATGGTTCCACATCCTTGGATTCAACTAACCTCAGATGACATAACACTATAGTATGTATTTATATTAAAAATTCCATGTATAAGTGAACCCTTACAGACTCATGTTTTTCAAGGGCTCACTGTATTTACACTAGTCTCTCTAAAATTTCTTTTTGGTTCTTTCTTTGGATTTCCATCTCTCTGCTTACATTGCCCATCTGTTTTTACATGCCATCTAACTTTGTCCATGAAAGCCCTTAGCATATTAACCAGTCGTTTTAAATTCCAAGTCTGATAATTTCAACATCTCTACCATGTCTGGTTCTGATGCTTGCTTTGTCTCTTCAAATTCTGAGGTTTGCGTTTTGTTTTGTTTTACTTTTAGTATGCCTTGTAGATTTTTCCTGATAGCCAGACACGATACACCAGGTAAAAGACACCACTGTAAGGAGGCCTTCAGTCACATGGCGGTGGGAGGAGCGGAAGTGCACGACAGATCTATGATCAGGTCTCAGTCTTTAGTGAGCCGATGTCTCTGGACTGGAAAGTTGACTGCAGGTTTTTCTCCCCGCTTAGGTGGGACAAAGTGGCCATCGGAGGCTGGAGTTGAGTATTTCCCAGCCCCAGGTGAGTCAGGCTCTGATAATACCCCAACAGGTGAGGCTCTGGTTAATTAGTTTCTCCTGAGGACAGGCCGACCAGTCCATTCTGAAGGAGATCAGCCCTGGGATTTCTTTGGAAGGAATGATGCTAAAGCTGAAACTCCAGTACTTTGGCCACCTCATGCAAAGAGTTGACTCATTGGAAAAGACTCTGATGCTGGGAGGGATTGGGGGCAGGAGGAGAAGGGGACAACAGAGGATGAGATGGCTGGATGGCATCACTGACTCGACGGACGTGAGTCTGAGTGAACTCCAGGAGTTGGTGATGGACAGGGAGGCCTGGCACGCTGCGATTCATGGGGTTGCAAGGAGTCGGACGCGACTGATCTGATCTGATCTAATCTGAGGACAGGCCTTGTTAAAGAAGAAAAGTGCTCTGGCACATTTCATAATATGTTTCTTCCTCCTCCCCTGATGGAAGCATGAGGGGATTTTTCCTTGGTATTTACTATGGGAACCTGCTTGAGTTCCTGGAGATAAATCTCACAGTATTGTCCCCTCTCCCAAGCCGGGGTCCCCCTGGAGTTTTGAGCTCTGAGACTTGTCCCCACTGAGCTTCCAGCAATTCAGCAGTTATAGACCTGCCTGAAAGTTTCTGTTCCAGGAAGCCATGCCTCTCTGTATTCACCTTCTGTCTCTCCAATCCTGGGGGCAAAAGTTTGTCCTGTGTCCTCCCTTCTCTTACAGATCCAAGATTAGTTGTTAATTTTTCAGTTTGTTAGACTTGTTACTTGCTGTTAGGATAGGGTACAACTTCTAAGCTCCTTGCATTTGCAACTGGAAATTGAAATCACAGTAGTCTCTACTTTGGTGTGTGTTTGCAATTTTTCAAATAAAAAGGTTAAAATTAAATTAACAAAACCCATGCTCTAAATTAATCCATATAATTTGCTTTTCCACTCATATATGGGGACACTGAGAGAGGGACCAGTCACTGGCCTTTGCTAAGGTGACACATTTAGTAATAATGGCTAATATTTACTAAAGACATACAATGTGCCAGCACCTTTCCAATTACACTGCATAATACATTCCCCTTAATTATCAAACACTATGCACCAGGTGGTATTATAATCTCCATTCTGAGATGAGAAACACCAAAGGGTTGCCCAGGGTGACAGAATAAGTAGAGAAAGTAGAATATAGATCCAAAACGTGTGGCTCCAAAGACTCCACTCTCAGACCACTGCCTAACAGAGAAGTAAAGCTGAGATTAGAATCAAAGTTTGTCTTTCTCCATTGGCAGGACTTACCCATTCCACAGTGGCAGGCTGGGACTTTGGGAGCTGGGTGGTTCCCTGGTCATAATCTTTCAGTCCATTGCCTGCCCAAGTTTTTTTCTCTCAAATCTATACATTGTATTGACAATATGCCTCACTCTACCAGGGATATGACTAAACTGCATAGTTTAGGTTTTCCATCGCTTCTACTATGAAATATAATGTACCCTAAGTGCTTTAAACTATAAAGAGGACAATTTCACTCATTCACCAACTAGCATTTTAAACCAACAACCATTTGTAAAGTTATTTTCAAAAGAAGCCAAAACTTGTGGTAAAATAAAGTTCCGCTTTGGAATTTTCCTAACGTCCTCAACTGCAAATGTCCTTTAGTGTACACCTGCACCATTTCAGGGTGAGAAGCAAAAAGACTCATGAGTGAGGAGGGATTTTGACTATGAAAGTTTGTTTCCAGGAATGACCTGAGAAGAAGTACAGGGAGCTGCCTGGGAGTTTTCAATTACTCTCCCTTCTAAACAGAGGCGCTTTTTGTCACTTCTAAGCACTCCCCTTTTTTGAGTCAGAGCCTCAGCAACTCAGTCTGAAGGCATGGCTTATTACTCCTAACTCAGAGGAAGTGAGAAAGTATAATTTACCAAAATACTTAGTGACAAACAGCAGGAGGGGATTTCATACCTAGGCCATGTGAAGTACTGAAGTATCCTGGGCCTTGTCTGAAGGGATCTTCCAACTCCATCAGCAGCAGGACTGCCACATCCCAACTATAACAGGAATGTTTATAGATGCGGATTAAGGAGAGGGAGGGTGTGTGTGTGTGTGTGTGTGTGTGTGTGTGTGTGTGTGTGTGTGTTCATGCTGATTAGAAGTTAGAAGAGGTCATAACTTATCTAGAAACATAGCAAACTTTTTAAAAGGGAGCAGTCCTTCTAAGAGTTAACTGCTGATACAAAAAGTTGATGCAATATTTTATTGATTTCAGTTTAACTTGTTTCTCTGAGATCCTAAAATATCCTTTTGTAAACAGGCTTGTGAGTTAGTGAGAGTGGCTCAGTCGTGTCCGACTCTTTGTGATCCCATGGACTATACAGTCCACGGAATTCTCCAGGCCAGAATACTGGAGTGGGTAGAGTCCTTTCCAAAAGGGAATGAGGGGAAAGTAAGTAAAACAGTGCCCGACTCACAGACACAAAACATCGGATCTACTTGTCCACTGTATTCCCTCAAACACCCCAGCTTTGCAGAGAGGATGTCAAAGCACTGAGGATTGATCAGCACTGAGCTATGCAATGTTCTCTGATGCTTCACCTTCTCAAGAAATTGAAATACTGAGATTAAGGAACATGAGAAAGCAGAGTGAGCCATATTTAAACACTTAATGTTTTCAAAATAGAGAGTGGGACAGAGAAGACAGAGAGGCAAGCTCCTGATACCAGGCTCCTTAATTATGTGGATCTCAAACTCAATTACAAACACATAAAACAGTCAAATATTTAATAAAAAACAGTTGGAACTTGACCTCAAACACTCATAGGTGCATTGTATGGATCAAGTTTCCCAGAAACAGGAGTAGTAAAAGCAGATTATTTATAAAGAAGTATTTTCTCTCTCCATCCAAGTAAACTCTTCCCCTGGTAACTGAGCAGCTGTTGCAGTAGCCTATGGGAGAGGGGTCAGTTGCTTCCCTTTCTTTAAGCTCCCCAACACTAGACAAAGGTAAATCAAAATTTGAATTCTTCTCAGCTTTCAGAATTTCTAAGAAAATAAAAGTTCATCCCAGAAGATTGGCCTAAGTCGATTAGTTAGATACTGTGAGGGGATCGTCACTGAGGAAGCTGGAACTGCTGGATTTTTAATTTTAACATTGGTGTTATTCAGCCCGGAATGCATCCTAGGTCTCAGCCCTCAGCGCGTGTCCCTTACAATCACAGCCACCAGACATTTTTCTTTCACTGTGGGAAAGTGTCAAATCCTTTTTCTTTGTGTGCATATTTGAGTCACAGGAAATAGTCTTTACATTCCACTCTTAGGAATGAATGAGGTGTGAGAACATTCTAATTTCACATAAATGCTTCATGTCTTTATCACAGTGGATTTGCCTTTTTTTATATATATAACGGTTTAAAAATTCTAGCAATTATAAAAGTGATATAGACTCATGGAAAATTCAGAACACAGACAAGAAAAGAAAAAAAGTGGGAGAAGCTATCTAAAGTCATGCAAAGACAACTACTGGTAACATTTCCTGTTGTTCGGAAGCCTTTTTATTAAAATGTGAATTATAAATTTTTCATTACTAAGAGTCATCCTCACATTTTTAAAAAATGTATCTATGAAATGAGTTACAGTTTCATTACACATGATTCTGATAATTATAAATGTGTAGTAATGGCAACATTAATACAATTTTTGCTGTAAATAATGCTATTGCAATAAACAATAAGCAACAATGAAAGCTGAGAAATAAACCTGAAACTATCTATATAATTTTAGAAGTAATAAGGATAACATAGGGCTTCCCTGGTGGCTCAGTCGTTAAAGAAGCTGCCTGCAATACAGGAAACTTGGGTTCGATCCCTGGGTCAGGAAGATCCCCTGGAGAAGAAAATAGCAACCCACTCCAGTATTCTTGCCTGGGGAATCCCATGGACAGAGGAGCCTGGCAGGCTTCAGTTCATGGTGTCACAAGAGTTGGACATGACTTAGTGACTAAAACACCACCAAGGATAATACAAATAACATAGGCCCTGGTTAAAGTCAAAAGAAATGGGTTTAGGTTTCAGCTGGGAAACTAACCTGTAGTGTATTTGAGAATAGGTTGCTTTAAGCCAAACCTGTGATAACTCTACCTGGGAATTCTGAAGGTTTCCTCTAATTGCCCAGCTGAGATTCTGTAATGGTGATGTGAAAGATCACCTTCCTCTTCTTCCCTACATATAGGAAGGTGAGCACCCAGTGCACCAAAGGGGCTCTTTGAGAAAAAGGCTCATAGTAGATTCGTCTCATCAAGAACTCCAGCAAGGCCTTAGCTAAATGGAAAAGCAAGAAAGAGGTGCACAGGGCACAGAGAAGTGTACCTCTTCATTCCCACCCACACTCTGAGGATCACATGTTAGTTTCAGATGCACCAGGTAGAGGGGAGTGGGGAGGGGTGATTCAAGACTCTGGACAATAAACAGAGGCTCCTCCTCCCAGTAAAAAAGAATAGATTGCTTAACCACTCTGAAGTTCCGTTTTTTCATCTGTGAAATGAAGAGGTCAAATTTTAATCCCTAAAGTCCTTTCTTGTGTTAAGGTTTTTTGATATTAAAATAGGTGATTAACGTTAACAGTTGAGCATTTGACTGACAGCATTGCTGGATTTGACCTGTACTTGCAACCACCTCTGATAATCAAATTACTAATTTCTGTTTTCTACTTATAGATGAGTTCATCCAGATGATCACTTTAATTCTTTAATTTGGCAATGAAAACACTGCCAAAAAAATCAACTTGAGTTACTCTTTAGTCACAAATTCATTTGTGCTCTAAAACTAAACTGAAATAGGCCAGAAACAACTTTCAGAACTGCAGTAGCATAGTCAAGTTCTTCCCTCAAGCAAAGTTTCAGATAATCTATAACAATATTAAGAACTCCATTTGTACAAAACAGAAAATCCACAGAAGCAGCTTGAAAGACACTTGAGCAACAACATAATATAGTCTTGCCTTATACCATGGATTGCAAACTCATATAAACAGGTAATATAAATGTCTCCTTATATCTGTCTCGTTTCACTGCATGAATAAACCCAATGCCAGAGTGACAGGGGCTATAGCAAACTGGAAAAAGTGTGTCCAGAAAAAGACAAAGATCTACCAGATTACTGGCAGGAGGAAAGTGAGCATAGCATAGTCAAATCTTTTGCTTTTTCAAGAGAACCTGGCAATCCAGATGTGTGTGTGTGTGTGTGTAAAATTCCAAGTTTATAATTTTGGCTCAAATTTGCTTTTTGTTTTCTCCTTTGCACGGTGTGGGTCAAACAGTAAAACTGTGGGCTACCAATTTGCAAACCTTCAACCTGTATAAAAAATCTGATTCCCTGCATAATCTGGAATGTACACTGCATAGACATGCTACAGAAGCAGTCAGGCAAAAAGTGGAAGGCCAAGCCAACCATCTGTGGAAGAGAGAGCTTCACCTATCTACACTGCCTTAAAGCTTAAAGAAGTTCATCATATAAACCAAGGAGATCCATTTTGGAAGTATTTTCTCCAAATAGCTACATGTTTTCTCACCTATGAATAAAATAGCTGATGATGACTGGATTGCTCACAGGTGGATAAACATACAGCTCTCTGGTTTTCAGAGTCCTAAGATGATTTTTAATCCTTTTTAAATTAACTTGGAATAAAGTCTTACCATCAAAATATGCAATTTACTTGAATTCAGTTTGAACAATAAAATCATTCCAAAGCCTCTGAGCACCACCCCCCTCCCTCACCTCTCTTGAGCCAGGAGAAAGGGGCCTTATGCAGAGAAATAGTCTGCTGCTTTGCTGATGTGCTTAACATCAGACCACCTGCCCCTCCCTCTTGTTCCTATAAAAACATCTGCACAAAGTGGGCCCAGCTGGCTTGCAAATATGTTCCATGATGCAGCTTTCAGCCCCTTCCTATCACCCTTTATCTTGTCTCCTTCTGCCAGTGTGCATTTCCCTTTTAAACATCTAATGCTTAGTGAAAAAAACCATTGTTAACAGGTTAAAAGTTAATGTGCTTCACCTGTTTCACCTCCTTCCATTAGTAAACTTGGACTGGCAAAGGGGGATTTGACATACTACCTGTTGGCCTATCTCTTCCATGGAGGATATTATGAGGGGTGCTCAAGAGTTGCTCATCAAAATGTCAGACTCAAATCTGGTAAAGTCATTATAACACCTGCTTTCGGGAATTCTTGTGAAATCTCACTCCTTTTCTCTTTGTATAGAGCCTTCTGTTGGTCAAGAAATGCACCTACCTATGACTTTTATTTACAGTTCAAGGCCTATTTGGGGATGGTGAGGAGGAAAGAAATTTCATGAATCAGCTAGTGGTGAACAGTCCCAGCGGATGAAGCTGAAAGGCATCCAGACTGCTTTGGAAGCCTCTTGAGATTAGAGGGTTCTTACAAGATTGCCAGGGACTCCTGAACCTCCCATTAGTTCAGACTCAGTATGCTATGAGAACAGTTCTACCTGAAAACTATCTCAACTCCAGTCAAATATCTAATATTCAGATAGATTAAAAAGAAATAACATGAAAAACAAAAAGAAGAAGAAAAAGCAAGTCTGAAGTACCTGAAAGTCATAGAAAAAGCTCAAAATGGCAATCCTCTGAAGAATGCAGAAGCAGGGTTCCTGCAACTAAAGCATATATCCAAGTCTTCACCTCTTTCTATGCACAGTGACACCCAGCCTCTTCTATACTCCTCGCCTGCTGGTCAGCCAATGGCACTCTAAGTAAAAGGGAAATGTGGGTCCTCCTGGCTCACTGGGAGATCTTAAGTAGTTTTTAATTCCCAAATCATTCATGCCTTTCATCTACCACTTCTGCAGCTAGAATGGATAAGAACTAAAAGGCCATAAACCTTGAAGATTCAAAGGATGGGACCTTCCCCAAATTCAGCTGCTAATTTTTCTAAGAATGAGCCATGCTCTCCCACCAGTTAGTGTTGGTAGATGTAGTCAACATAGGACACTAGTTAAATTTAAATTTCAGAAGACAGCATTTATTGTTTAGCTGAAATAAAATATAACTGGCTGTCCTGTATTTCACCAGGTAATCTATTACCAATGGATTTAGGAAAGTGGTTGGAACTTTAGAGCCTGGTGAACTGAAAAAGAAAATTCATTCAACAAAGCAAATGGATAGGAATTTTAATATGCATAAAGTTCTTACTGCAAGAAAAAGGCTAAAGGACCCACCTATGGCTAGCCCAGTGATTTTTTTCACCATGGCTGTACGTTAGAGTCAGCTGGGGAAGAGCAAAGCATTTCTGATGCTTATACTCAGCCCTAGACCAAATGCATCAGAATGGAATACTTTAAGATGCCTCCTAATTCTAATAAGCAGTCAGATTGAGAACTATTGAGATAAAGAAGCAAGGGAGAAAAGCTGAAGAGCAGGTAGGGAGTGTGACTGTTTTAACTCAGGTTCCCAAACTTTACTGCATATTGCCTTCTCCCTGGGGATTTTTAAAAAGCACTGATGCCTGACAGACACCCCCAGGCATTCCAATTTAATTGGTGCTGGGTAGAGACTGGGCACCAGGTGTTATAAAAGCTTCTCAGGTGTTTACATGTACAACAAAGTTGGGGGGCATGCTTTGACACTTAAATACCTCTATTTATTAGGATGGAAGCAGCACCAATTAACTTTTGTGGGAGCAGAAATAAAATCAAATCTTTCAACTATATTTAAGAATAAATTAGATGCTACTTTTTCAACCTAGTTTTTCCATGTTGGCTGAGAAATTTAAACCCTATGAATAGTATGCTGTTTTTAAGAGCTTAACTCTGTCTGTTTATAGAATGCCTATTAATTCCTTTGCCAGGAGTTTTATAGGTGGGAGAAGGACTGTCACCCAAGACACTTTCATAACTCCCTGCCTTCAGTCATATGCAATAATACTGATTAAGTGCCAGTGTAATTCAGAAGCCATATTTCTGTCCGTAAAGGTTTGCTCTATGCACAGACTGATGGATTGGCATGGGGTCGGGGAGAGTGTGATGCCAACCTCCAGACTGATTTACAAAAAGGAAAAAATAATCTGGATCTTGCTATATTCAAGAAAAGGGACATGTATTTCTCTGATCTTTCTTACAAATTGCTAAGCTCACACTGATCCCTGAAACTGTTAGTCTTCCAACATTTAAAAGGTTACTCACCCCCAGGAGATTATTCAGCCCTGATCTGACAGAAAGTGCAAGAACATTGCTTTTTAGTGCCAAACGCCAATAGATCTGAATTCCAAAGAAGCACGCTTTATGGGAGGATATGGGCCTTAACCCAGCTGGTGGGGTAATCTGAGAGCCAAGGGAAGACAGGACTGTCAGAGAGGACACCTGACAAGTTCCAGAACTTGAGCTTAGGGAAGTATTTTACAAGACTAACCAATTTATCCAAAGTAGCTGAATACTGCTGGCACGCAGCACATCACGGGGAGTGGATAGGGTTCATTTGCGATAAAGCAAGAGTCTGAGTATCCTGCCTGATAATGGAGAGGCAAGTAAGTGGTAAAACAATGATTAACGCAAAGCAAGATCACATCTAATATTAGGGCTGCCTAAGGTTTTATCACTGCAATAGGAAGAAAGGGAGCTTTTCCTATCTATATAAGGTACATAAAGCCTGAAAACCACTTTCTCATGTCTCATATTTTGAGAGAACTTTGAAAACAGAAAATTATCTTTTAAATACACATAATTAGCATTTCTTGTTACTGTGCTTTTGAGTCTTCATATATAATCAAAGAACTTTAAAGGTTACTGGAAACAGACACTCCTTTTAATATTTTCTATTAAGGAAAAGGTAATAGGACAGCATGTGCCAGACATATTTTGCAGGAAATAGATAAACCTGTCTGGGACATAATAAAATATTAGGAAAACATGAGTTTTAAAACTTTAAGTTCGTCGAGAGTAGCTTTTCCTTTAAGGAAACAACACATGAGAGTCTCGATTTACACAAAAGTGAACATTTACTTTAACCAAGGAGTCTTTGCTTTACAGGCCTCTCCAATAGGGTTATTTTATATGCCAAGTTCCCTAGTACAATTTAAAATGCTTGAATTACAGAAATTACATCAATACATAAATTCTGAATGAAGAAATATTAGTTCAAGTGAGGGACACATATCATCATAGGCAAATGCAACAATAAAAAAGTTCAGAGGGTATCAAGTATCCTATTTATTCAGTATACTGTCTCTGTGACATGTAATCTGTTTCATGTAAACTGATTCATAAATTTTTAGCACTTTTCATTTAGGATTAAGAATAGTAATTTTAAAACAAGTTATTTGACTTTGATCTCTCAAAGAGAGTTTATAGATTCCCCATTTAAATGAATGAATTGCATTCATCAAACATGACTTTAGCAACAAGCACGTCTCAAGCACTTGCTGGGAGAAACCATAGTGAGCAAAACATATATTGGCCATTTCCATTCTGAGCAAACTTACCTTTTAGTGAGGGAAGCAGACGTAAATTACCACAAACTACTATAATTGTTTCAAAGGATAGGCACAGGGTGCTATAAACTGTACATAGAGGACATGCCTAAGGATAAAGATTCAGAACAGAGGGAGTGGCATTTGAGCTGAGATAATGCTGTTGATAATATCAGCTACTATTTACTGACTTTATGCTAAAGGTTAAAAAGTATTAGATCACTTAAACTGTACAATAAATGACTGAATTAGACACTTTAATTATCCCATTTTATATTCCAGGAAACTGAGGCCTAGAGAGGCTAAGCAGTTTCTTAAAGGCAATCAGAGGAAGTAACAGAGCCTGCAACTGAACCCAGCTGCTGACTGAAGAACATGTATTGTATTCTTAACCATTAGTCACATGGCTTCTCTAGTGAAAAAGATGAAATGGTGTTTATCTTAGTCTGCTTGGGCTGCAATAATGAAGTACCTAAACAACAGAGAATTTACTTCTCACTGTTCTGGAGGCTGGAAAGTCCAAGCTTAAGGTGCTGGCCCACTCATTTCCTGGTGAGGGCTCTCTCCCTAGTCTTCAGATGCTTCTCTCACTGTCAGTTTATAGCTTATGGTCTTTTTTGCTTTGGTGCAAAGAAAGGAGACATCTCTCTTTCTCCAACTCTTCTCATAAGAGGCTACCAATTCTATGGGATTAGGGTCTCATCCTTATGACCTTAATTAATCATAATCACCTCTAAAGGCGGTATCTCTAAACATAGTCATGTTTAGGTTAGGGTTTCAACATATGAATTTGTAAGAGACACCATTCAGTCCACAGCATGGAGTAAACTAGGTAGGAGAATGATGGGGAGTAACTATGACCTCAAAAGACTAAGAGTACAGGTTATAATAAATATGTGCATTTGGCTAATCTTCTGGCTGAAACTAGCATAATAACCATCAGTTCAGTTCAGTTCAGTCTCTCAGTCGTGTCTGACTGCAACCCCATGAATCGCAGTATGCCAGGCCTCTCTGTCCATCGCCAACTCCCGGAATACACCCAAACTCACGTCCATCGAGTCGGTGATGCCATCCAGCCATCTCATCCTCTGTCATCCCCTTCTCCTCTTGCCCCAATCCCTCCCAGCATCAGGGTCTTTTCCAATGAGTCAACTCTTTGCATGAGGTGGACAAAGTATTGGAGTTTCAGCTTCATCATCTGTCCTTCCAATAAATACCCAGGACTGATCTCCTTTAGGATGGACTGGTTGGATCTCCTTGCAGTCCAATAACCATATCTACAGACAAAATCTAATTTCTGTAACAGAAAGGCCTGTAGGACAAAATATTTTCAAAGACTGTCACCTAGTGGCAATAGGCAGGAGGTAGCTCACAGTGACTGTTACTGAGCAGGTGAAGTCAATGTATTTTGTGTGCAGTCCCAAGTTGTCCCCAAGGAATAAAATACATTAAATTGAGCATTACAACATCAAGGCAACCACCACTTCTTCCCATGCAGAAAAGTAGTGTGACAGTTTCAGGCCCTCAGAGAAAGAACAGTATTTAAACTATCCCATTTTGAGTCAGGCCAAATAAATTTGGCCTAGCAGCACAGTGAGTAATATATATTATAGCTAGTGAGTGTGTTTTATTCAGCAATGTAGATTTGGGTCACAGTGCTGGATAAAGGGTTCCAACTAGCTGAGGTATGTCATAAAATAAAAGGAACAAGTGACAGACACTGGAAGATAGAAAGTCATAAGTAGAAACTACGGTTCTACAAATAGTTGCAAAAAATCAGGACGATAGATTTTTTTTATATGCGTATATATCGTGAACTAACTAGAGTGGGTACTATTCTTGGAAAGTAAAAACCGTAACTGCATTTTAATTCTAACTGGCTTAGGTGTTAAAATCATCAGAAGAAGCAAGCTTAACAGGGATGTAATGATAATGTGAAGTGGTGCCAGGAAAGGGATTACTTCCAAGCTGTTTGGATCCTTATTTTCCTTTACTCTAGGCTGCTGCTGCTGCTGCTGCTGCTGCTAAGTCGCTTCAGTCGTGTCCGACTCTGTGCGACCCCATAGACAGCAGCACACCAGGCTCCCCCATCCCTGGGATTCTCTAGGCAAGAACACGGAAGTGGGTTGCCATTTTCTTCTCCAATGCATAAAAGTGAAAAGTGAAAGTGAAGTCACTCAGTCGTATCCGACCCTTAGCAACCTCATGGACTGCAGCCTACCAGGCTCCTCCGTCCATGGGATTTTCTAGGCAAGAGTACTGGAGTGGGGTGCCATTGCCTTCTCCTTCATTTAGGATAAACCTTCCTTTTGATTCAACTAAGACATTTTTCTCAGAGGAGCCATCACTAGATTCTATTCTTGGAAGTTAGTAATTTTCAATTTTAGCCTCATAAACTCCTAAATGTAGAATTAGAAGCTGACAGGTTGAAGTTGACTAGTCCATTCAAGTTTGGACATAAGTATTATTTTACTTTCTTGTTTTGGCCATACTGCACAACATGGGGGATCTGAGCCCCCCGACCAGGGATCAAACCAGTACTCCCTGCAGTGGAAGTACAGACTGCCAGGGAAGTCTCAGATATAAGTATTATTGAGTGTATTGGTAAACAATTATTATATTTCAAGTAACAGAAAACTCAGATTGAAGCTATATGAGCAAAAACTAAACAGTTCAAAGATATCTCTAGCTTCAAGAGAAGCTTGATGTAGGACCCAGGCAGCTTTTTTCCCTTCTCTATCAGCTCTGCTTTCGATTCCATTTCAAGTCAACTTAAGCTTCATGGACCTAAGATCGCACTTGGCAGCTCTAGGCTACAAAGTCTAAGTACAGAAGGGGTTAACAAAATCCAATTTTTTCCAACAGTCCCAGTGATTACCTCGTGTTATTTCACCCACTTGGATTTAGTCACATGTATATCCCTGAACCAATTATACCCAGGGGGACCCAAGAGTTGAAGGACAGGATCAATTTTAAACAGTCCACATGGCTGAAAATGGAGAGAAAGATGACTTACCCAAAGTATAATCAGAATGCTTTGGGCAGGACCAAGAAGAGGGAACTGATGCTAAAAATTCAACCAATAAATGTCCACAATATTGGGATGAGGCAGCTTTGCTATGAGTGAGGACTGCACCTATTTGTGGGGAAAGGAATGTAGCAGTAGGGCTCATGAAGAGTCGAAGCTGGTGCTACTATACAAAGCCGAGTCAACAGAGACTGCAGACTAGGCTGCAACGGTCAGTATTAACACTAAACTGTCAAACCCACCACCCAGTTCAATTACTCACTTTGATATCAAATCATCATAAGAGATCTGTGACAATTCAAATTTCCTGATATCTTTTCGGATGGGTGTTCTGTTTCTTTTGCTGGATCCTTAGTCTCCTCCTGTTCCATAGATTAGAACAATGACCAAAGTCCTGCACACAGCTCTCTCTACTCTCTCTAAACCTCCTTCTTGACTTCAGCCATTCTCCATGTGTTAATGACCACAACCTTAAGTGTAACTTCTAAAACTTCATCTTCTGGTCCATCCTATGAGTCATGGAACTTTGTAAATTGATCCAGCTCTTATTTGCAAAACTCTGTCTTGGGGTCCTGGGCTTGTTCTTCTTTTGCCCCTAGTTCTTGGGCCAAAGCTTAATAATATGAAGGAACAAGAAAATCTTAAGTTGTACTCTGAATAATAGTTTATTGTTTGGTAAATGCCCCTTCCACTAAACACTAAGTACCTTGAGGGCAGAGAGTATTCACCTGTGGCACCAAAACAAACATGATCATTTAGTAAGTTCATGTCAAAATACACACAGCTTTCAGTGCAATGTAACAACTCCCTTCTACACCATTTTTGATAACCAGTCCTCTCTTTTCTACTAAGCAGTCATAGTTAAGGAATGATGGCCAGTTTACTACAGCAGTCTTTCCCAGTTTTGAATAGCTATAATATTAGGAATTATACAATTAGAAATATTAGTAGTAGTATTATAAGTAATATAGCACTATTAGGACTGATTTCCAGCATCAAAATTCCCTTGCTATGCTTGATGCGTGCCTCCTCACACTTTTTGCATGAGGAGGCAAAAATCCCATCTCTTATTACGTAAACTAAAAAGTGACAAATGCATTTATTTTCCTGACCCTTGGCATTTAGCACATGGTATGTGGACCTCACCTGGGTAGGCAGATCTGCATCTGGAACCCTGAATCTTCATTATCCAGGCAGGGAGAATCTAGATTCATTTCACTTGTGACATCTAGTGTCCAGTGATGGTATAGGCAGCACCCTATCCAGATGGCTCCTAAAAACTGACTTTAATTTTGATATTGGTAGCGTCTATGATTTTACTAATGCTGCCTACTTCCCTAGAGTGTTTTTCTCTTCACTTAGCTCAGCCGTTTTTCAAGGCCCTACTCAAGCGCCACCTGCACGGTGAAACATTAAAGGGACACCATAAGAAAACTGACCTCTCCCTTCACACATCTTTAGTGTAGGGTATATACCATTGACATGACATTCATACATAGCCCGATGGTTATTTGAGTTTGTTTTTATTTAATCCCCTACTACATTGTGAGAATCTTCCAGAGTCGAGTGGCAATTACCATATCTCTAAATTCCTTGCATTTTGCCTAACACGTTATGGTCACTAAGGGACATGTGGACACAGGGATGAACTGGGAGAGTAGGACTGAGATATACACTACCATGTGTAAAATAGATAGCTACTGAAAAGCACAGGGAGCTCAGCTTGGTGTTCTGTGATGACCTAGAGGGTGTGGGAGGGAGGTTCAAGAATGAGGGAGTATATGTATCAGTTCAGTTCAGTTCAGTCCCTCAGTCGTGTCCGACTCTTTGCGACCCCAAGAACTGCAGCACGCCAGGCCTTCCTGTCCATCACCAACTCCCGGAGTCCACTCATACTCATGTCCATCTAGTCGGTGATGCCATCCAGCCATCTCATCCTCTGTTGTCCCCTTCTCCTCCTGCCCCCAATCCCTCCCAGCATCAGGGTCTTTTCCAATGAGTCAACTCTTCACATGAGGTGGCCAAAGTATTGGAGTTTCAGTTTCAGCATCAGTCCTTTCAATGAACACCCAGGATTGATCTCCTTTAGGATGGACTGGTTGGATCTCCTTGCAGTCCCAAGGGACTCTCGAGAGTCTTCTCCAACACCACAGTTCAAATGCATCAATTCTTCGGCACTCAGCTTTCTTCACAGTCCAACTCTCACATACATGCATGATCACTGGAAAAACCATAGCCTTGACTAGACGGACCTTTGTTGGCAAAGTAATGTCTCTGCTTTTCAATATGCTATCTAGGTTGGTCACAACTTTTCTTCCAAGGAGTAAGTGTCTTTTAATTTCATGGCTGCAGTCACCATCTGCAGTGATTTTGGAGCCCCAAAAAATAAAGTCTGACACTGTTTCCACTGTTTCCCCATCTATTTCCCATGAAGTGTTGAGACCAGATGCCATGATCTTCGTTTTCTGAATGTTGAGCTTTAAGCCAACTTTTTCACTCTCCTCTTTCACTTTCATCAAGAGGCTTTCTAGTTCCTCTTCACTTTCTGCCATAAGGGTGGTATCATCTGCATATCTGAGGTTATTGCTATTTCTCCCGGCAATCTCGATTCCAGCTTGTGCTTTTTCCAGCCCAGTGTTTCTCATGATGTACTCTGCATATAAGTTAAATAAGCAGGGTGACAATATACAGCCTTGACGTACTCCTTTTACTATTTGGAACCAGTCTGTTGTTCCATGTTCAGTTTTAACTGTTGCTTCCTGACCTGCATACAGATTTCTCACAAGGCAGGTCAGGTGGTCAGGTATTCCCATCTCTTTCAGAATTTTCCACAGTTTATTGTGATCCACACCGTCAAAGGCTTTGGCATACATGTAGCTAATTTATGTTGGTATACAGTAAAGACTAACACAACACTGTAAAGCAATGATACTCCAATAAAAAATAATAAATAAAAGTTTAAAATATTTCCAAAATATTAAATTTGAAAGAGACATGAATGAAACATAGGCCTATGTATTCATGTAACTAAGGAGAAAAATGAAGTTCAGATACATTATAGACTACCTAATTTCAGCCAGTCATGATTGGACCAGGTTAGAATGGTATCTTCCCGAGTTCTGAGTTGAAAAATCTTTGTCAAATGAAAAGGAAAATCAGGTTTCATTTATTCAAGAACTTGGGGGGTGATGACAAATGAAGGAGTATCTGGCTAATTCAGGCCCCAAGTGCATTTGCTAGGCTATACTGTGAGCAACACAAAGGTATCACTGTTGTCAGTCTTTGAACCCAGATCAATCCTTAACTTAGTGCAGCCTATCTCAGTCACAAATAGAAGCCTGCAAAGGAAATTGAGAAGGGAAAAGCAGGGAGGTGTGGCATCCCAACACCTAAGGAGACTCAGGGAGAGCTATCAACTGTCAATTGTTGAGTGAGGGCTGAAAAATGGATTTTGCAAGATAGTACTCACTGGTCATGTTGAGAAGAGCCATTTCACTGGAGTGGTGAGACCAAAACCTAAAGTGGGGGAAAAAAAAAAAAAAGAACAAAGAATAAGAAAATTAAGATAATGAGTGTAGGCTTTTTTTCCCAGGAATTTTACCAAGGGAAGCAAATAATGAGGTGGTAAGCTGACTGAGCTCGACTTGCTCCTTGTTTAGTGGCTCAGTTGTGTCTGACTCTTTGCGACCCCATGGACTGTAGCCCACCAGGCTCCTCTGTCCATGGGCTTTCCCAGGCAAGAATACTGGAGTGGATTTTCATCTCATTTTCCAGGGGAATCCTCCCAACCCAGGGACTGAACCCAGGTCTCCTGCTTGGCAGACAGATTATTTATCAGTGAAACACCAGGGAAGCCCAACCAGGTCAAGGAAGGTTAGCATTATTTTTCAGATGGAAGTCATTACAGCATGTTTACTTGTTGATAGGGAAGATCCAACAGAGGGGGAAAAAACTGATGATGAAGAAGAAAGCACATATGGCCAAGTCCTCGAGTAAGCAAGAAAAAAAATGGGCTCAAAAGCATAACTTGATCTGTACTACGGTTGCTAATGGATTCAGAAGTGCTCACTAAATGTTGGCTATTATTATTCCTGATTGCTCAAAATTTTGAATAGGCATCAGGTTTAAAAAATATAAAATAATTGTTTAAAGACACACGCAAGAGCTTGGACTTTAGCAGACTTGTTCAGTCGCCCAGTCATGTCTGTTTGTGACCCCAAGGACCGCAGCCCACCAGGCCCTCCTGTTCCTCACCACCTCCTGCAGTTTGCCCAAGTTCAGGCCCATTGCATTGGTAATGCCATCCAGCCATCTCATCCTCCCGCCTTCTATCTTTCCTAGCATCAGGGACTTGTCAAATGAGTCGGCTGTTCACCTCAGGTGACCAAAAACTACTGGAGCTTCAGCTTCAGTAACTGTCCTTCCAATGAGTATTCAAGGTTGATTTCCCTTAAGATTGACTGGTTTGATCTCCTTGCTGCCCAAGGGACTCTCGGGAGTCTTCTCCAGCAGCACAGCAGGCTGCATTAATTCAAATTCTAGTCCTACCACTTGTCTAAGGTATCTTTCTTCTTGGGACTTGTTTTCCTCTGTAGAACCTCATAGGGCTTCCCAGGTGGCGCTAGAGGGAAAGAACCTGGCGGCCAATGCAGGAGACAGAAGAGACCGGGTTCCATCCCTGGGTCGGGAAGATCCCCTGGAGGAGGGCACTGGCAATCCACTCCAGTGTTCTTGCCTGGAGCATCCCATGGACAGAAGAGCCTGATGTGCTATACAGTTCATAGAGTCGCAGAGTCTTACACGACTGAGTCGATTAGCACGCACCCACCTCATAAGGCTGTTGGCAGGCTTAAATGTGATAATCTGTGTAAAATTAACTGGCACTCTGTCTTATAAACCTAACTGTGATTCTGTCTATGATGCTTTTAGGCAGTGTCACACTCAGTGAAATTTCTGGAACCCTAAAATAGCTACCACAAGGCATAGCCTTCAGGATGCACACCGGCCAACGGGCCGTTAAGCCAGCACACGAGGGAATTCCCCCGCCGCCTCGCCTTCGAGTGACACTATCCCTCCAGAAAGCACTGTCTCTAGGGAAAACGAAGACCAAAAAACCCCCCAAAACATCCAGAAAACCAACCGTGAGTAAGGCTGACGCGACACAGAGCTACGTTTGAGCCTGCGCCAAACCCGCCGTAGCTGGGGCGTGGCACTGTCTTGGACGTTCCTTCCCCTTTTTTCCCTTAACGCGACGCTAGGGCGGAAAGTATCGCGTGACGTGAGTTCTCGCGGGAATTGCATTCAAAAAGCCCTGGCGCTTACCCGAGCTCTTGGTGAGTGAATGGGCTGGTGATTGTGCGCTGCCGCCGTGGAGTTAACGTCGGGAATCTGAGCGCGGAGAGCTGCAGCAGCAGGGAAAAGGGTGAGGAGAGAAAGGTAGGGGCCAGGGGCCGGGAGGGAGGTGTGTATGAAGGGGGAAGCGCCGGGGCGGCGTAGAGAAGGGCTCCTGGGGAGAGGAGGGCAGGGCCTAGGAATACTTGGGGCCTGGGTCTCCGCCCAGGCTTTTAGCTGGAGCAGCTTCTTCGGCAGAACTCAGCTCTTACAGACCAGGTTCCGAGCCGGCCCTAATATTCCGCTGGGCCGCTACGACTGCCCCCGGGAATTCTGCGTAAATACGGAAAGTCGGGTCCGTTGCCTGTGTCTGGGGGATAACGAACACTGGATCTGCGCTGGCTGTATGTCGGCCGGCTGTATGACACATGTGGCAGTCCGATTCGAGAAAGGCTACAAATGTTATTAAAATACACACTGGATTTTAAAGACTACACTCTGGTTGATAATATGACGACTACATGTTGAAATGATAATCTTTCGGATATATTGCGTTAAATAACGCATTGTTAAAGTGAATTTCACCACTATTTACTTTATAAAATGAACGTGGAACCTAGAAAATTGAAAATCAACGTGTCTTGTTCGCACTGTTTTTCTACTGGACAGCGCTGCTCAGACAGTTTCGTGTAGGATTCCTCTCTAGCTGCTTTTTACCCATTGCTGGTTTAATCTTAAACAAAAACCCTATTGTAACTGACCTTGGTTTATGGATGACTAAACAAGACATTGGAGAAATTGTTCAAGTTGATGCTGCCGGTCAGTACGGAAGGTGGGGTGACAACTCAAGCAATCTGATCCCCTGAGCTTCCTGTCTGCTACATGCTTTTTTCAAAGTGGTTAGGAGCACCAGGCTATGGAACGAAATCCTGTTCCCATCTCACTTAGCCACTGAGTTATCAGTGTTACCACCTGATAACCCTGGGCAAGTTACTTAACCTTTCTGTGCCTCTGTTACTTAACCTTTCAGTTTGCATCTGTGTAAAATGAGGGGTTGTTGTTCAGTCGCCAAGTAGGGTCTGACTCTTTGAGACCCCATGGAGTGCCTGCAGGCTGGCATGCTGCAGTCCATGGTTTGGGGGGAGGGGTAACCCTTTTATCTCATAGGGTTGTTGAGAGGATTCAATAAAATAATGTTTCAGTTCAGTTCAGTCACTCAGTCCGTCTGACTCTTTGCAGCCCCATGGACTGCAGCACACCAGGCCTCCCTGTCCATTGCCAGCTCCCGGAGTTTACTCAAACTCATGTCCATTGAGTCGATGATGCCATCCAACAATCTCATCCTCTGTCGTCCCTTTCTCCTCCTGCCTTCAATCATTCCCAGCATCAGGGTGTTTTCAAATGAGTCAGTTCTTCGAATCAGATGGCTGAAACTATTGGAGTTTCAGCCTCAGCAACAGCCCTTCCAATGAATATTCAGGACTGATTTCCTTTAGGATGGACTGGTTGGATCTCCTTGCTGTCCAAGGGACTCTCAAGGGTCTTCTCCAACACCACAGTTCAAATGAATCAATTCTTCAGCACTCAGCTTTCTTTATAGTCCAACTCTCACATCCATACATGACTACTGGAAAACCGTAGCTTTGACTAGATGGACCTTTGTTGGCAAAGTACTGCTTTTTAATATGCTGTCTAGGTTGGTCATAACTTTTCTTCCAAGGAGCAAGCATCTTTTAATTTCATGGCTGCAGTCACTATCTGCAGTGATTTTGGAGACCCCCAAAATAAAGTCTGACACTGTTTCCCCATCTATTTGCCATGAAGTGATGGGACCAGATGCCATGATCTTCGTTTTCTGAATGTTGAGTTTTAAACCAGTGTTTTCACTCTCCTCTTTCCCTTTCATCAAGAGGCTCTTTAGTTCTTCTTCGCTTTCTGCCATAAATGTGGTGTCATCTGCATATCTGAGGTTATTGATATTTCTCCTGGCAATCTTGATTCCAGCTTGTGCTTCATCCAGTCCAGCATTTCTATGATGTACTCTGCATATAAGTTAAATAAGCATGGTGATAATATACAGACTTGACATACTCCTTTCCCTATTTGGAACCAGTCTGTTGTTCCACGTCCAGTTCTAACTGTTGCTTCCTGACCTGCGTACAGATTTCTCAAGAAGCAGGTCACATGGACTGGTATTCCCATCTCTTTAAGAATTTTCCAGAGTTTGCAGTAATAATGTTTGCAAAGCATCGAGTGCGATATCTGGTACATATTAGCTATAGTTTTTATTCAACCCTGGCTACCTTTCTCTGCAGATTGATAGGTTACTCTTAGATGTTCATTACACCTGTTGAAAAGTCACTTCCTCAGAGAAATCTTTCTTGTCCTTATTCCCTCTGACCCTGCCCCCACGCCACCACCCAGATTGAGACTGCTGCCCTGAGTTATAGGTTCAGATAGCACCATACACCTCTCCTTCTTGCACTTAACACACTTGTAACTTTACATTATCAGTTATTTGATTTAACATCTTTCCAGTAATAGACTGTAAAATTCAAGAAGGCAGGCATATGGTCTGGTTTGAGGATCACATTGTATCCTCAGCAACAGCACAGTACCTGACACATAATAGGAATTCCAGCAAATCTTTAGAGTGAATGAGAGCTAATTTTGTGGCTGTCTTGGACATTGATAGCTGGGATATCTTGAGGCTAGTCCCATATTTTCTTCAGTAAATATTGATGCCAATAGTACATAGCTCAGGCCCATTAAGAGAATTAAATCTGATAGTGCATTTGAAGCTCTTCTGCCTGGCAAATGGTAAATCCTTAGCAAATACAAATTATTATTAACAGCTCAACAATTAATGGCTGGCTCCATCATGTACGAGCTTTGGAGAGGTCTTGCATTTTAGAGCAGTGATAGCCAGTCCTGGATAACATAGGATTCTTTTTTTTTTTTTTTTTACCCCCCCTTCTAAAACCCTATATTTCCTCCTCCATCTTCATAGTTTACCTTCCTAATTTACTGATAAATTGAAGCAGAAGGGCACTCATGCAGACTCTGAACACTGTATCTGCATACTTATCAGTGTCTGTGTCTGTACCCATATACTTTCCTTTAATTCAGATGAAACATTCATGTACCTGCCCAGAAATCAGACCCTGCACATTCATTACTCCGTAGTTCTCCATGTCTTCTATATCATTAGTTTTTCTTTGCTTGATCTCTTCTTTGTTATACAAGCTTGCTGTTGTTTTTTCTTAAACAGTTTTTCATCTTAAAAAAAAAAGACCCTAGTGCATCTCCAGCTACTGCTCCGTTTATCTGCTCTTTGCAGCAAAACTGTGCTTGCTATCCACTGTTCTACCATTCTCTCCAATTAATTCCAGTCAGGCTTTTGCCCCAGTCTCCCCATCACAACTATTCTTGGGGTCATCTTCTAGTTGACCTCCGTGAATTTAAATCCAATGGCCAGTTCTCAGTGTTCACCTTATTTGATTTAGCATTTGGTGCAGTTTATCATCTACCTCCTTAATACATGTTTGTTTATTGAGTTCTAAGACAGCACATGCTCTTCCTTTTCCTCCTAGCTCACTGATCGTGCTTGAGTATCCTTTGCTGTCTTCTTTTCCACCTCATAACAGGGCTCCATCCTTTGTCCTCTTCTCTTTAATTATGCTTGTACTTTGATGAACACAGAACTAAAAAATTTATGCTGCTGCTAAGTCACTTCAGTCGTGTCCGACTCTGTGTGACCCCATAGACAGCAGCCCACCAGGCTTCCCCGTCCCTGGGATTCTCCAGGCAAGAACACTGGAGTGGATTGCCATTTCCTTCTCCAATGAATGAAAGTGAAAAGTGAAAGTGAAGTCGCTCAGTTGTGTTCAACTCTTAGCGACCCCATGGACTGGAGCCTACCAGGCTCCTCCATCCATGGGATTTTCCAGGCAAGAGTACTGGAGTGGGGTGCTATTGCCTTCTCCGAGCCCCTGACATGTCTCCATATTAATTCAGGTAACATTGTGAATTACTGAGCATGGACAACACAGTACTATAGATGAACTGTGGGAGATTTAAGAAAAACTGTGTTTGTGCTCATGTTATATTGTTTCTGTCCAACATTATTTATATTCTTGTAGTTAGGACATATAAACATAAAAAAAGGTGAAGTACTCAGTCTCTTAATACACATAACAAGTGTCAAGAGTGGAACAACCATAATTTCTGGGGAGGTAAAGGCGGGAGAAATGACAGAAGAGACCAACTTGAGCCAGATATTGAATGATGGATTTAGAGGAGAGCAGAAGGCAATTTACCAATTAGCATGATCTAAGAAGGGTATAAAAAGAGCTATACTGGAGAATTTCTATTGGGGAGTAGAGGGTTAAAGGGTTAAAAAGTCAAGCTGAAGCCATATTATAAAACTGTAATGCCAGCTTTAGCAGTCTGGGCTTCATTCAACTAAAAGTTATTGGCAAATCTATTCTACTAGTTGCTCAGCCAGAAGCTTTGGAGGCCTTTTAAAATTCTCTTTCATACATCCCACATTCCATTTGTCAGAAAATCATTTTGGTTCTGCCTTCAGAATATGTGTTAAATCTCATCACCTTCTGTGGCAGCCACTCTGATAGGACTGGCCATCTCACCTGATCTTTCTGCTTTCAACTTGCTTCCCTCCCAACTATTCAGCGTATCAGCCAAAATGATCCTTTTAAACGTATCTGTCTCTACTTCAAACTTTGCAGTGACTTCCCATTTCACCCAGAGTAGAAGCCAAAGTTTTTGTTTACAATGGCCTGAATCGAGGCAAATTGAAAGTGGTCAAACAGGAGATGGCAAGAGTAAACGTCAACATTCTAGGAATCAGCGAACTAAAATGGACTGGAATGGGTGAATTTAACTCAGATGACCATTATATCTACTACTGTGGGCAGGAATCCCTTAGAAGAAATGGAGTGGCCATGGTCAACAGAAGAGTCCAAAATGCAGTACTTGGATGCAATCTCAAAAACGACAGAATGATCTCTGTTCGTTTCCAAGGCAAACCATTCAGTATCACAGTAATCCAAGCCTATGCCCCAACCAGTAACGCTGAAGAAGCTGAAGTTGAACGGTTCTATGAAGATCTACAAGACCTTTTAGAACTAACACCCCAAAATGATGCCCTTTTCATTATAGGGGACTGGAATGCAAAAGTAGGAAGTCAAGAAACACCTGGAGTAACAGGCAAATTTGGCCTTGGAGTACAGAATGAAGCAGGGCAAAGGCTAAGAGAGTTTTGCCAAGAGAATGCACTGGTCATAACAGACACCCTCTTCCAACAACACAAGAGAAGACTCTACACATGGATATCACCAGATGGTCAACACTGAAATCAGATTGATTATATTCTTTGCAGCCAAAGATGGAGAAGCTCTATACAGTCAGCAAAAACAAGACTGGGAGCTGACTGTGGCTCAGATCATGAACTCCTTATTGCCAAATTCAGACTTAAATTGAAGACAGTAGGGAAAACCACTAGACCATTCAGGTATGACCTAAATCCCTTATGATTATACAGTGGAAGTGAGAAATAGATTTAAGGGACTACATCGGATAGATTGCCTGATGAACTATGGACTGAGGTTCGTGACACTGTACAGGAGACAGGGATCAAGGCCATCCCCATGGAAAAGAAATGCATAAAAGCAAAATGGCTGTCTGGGGAGGCCTTGCAAATAGCTGTGAAAAGAAGAGAAGCAAAAGGCAAAGAAGAAAAGGAAAGATATAAGCATCTGAATACAGAGTTCCAAAGAATAGCAAGAAGAGATAAGAAAGCCTTCCTCAGCGATTAATGCAAAGAAATAGAGG
>NW_011494915.1:3356245-3433905 GCF_000754665.1 Bison bison bison | reverse complement strand
AAGATGTTCATGACCAAGATAATCACGATGGTGTGATCACTCACCTAGAGCCAGACATCCTGGAATGTGAAGTCAAGTGGGCCTTAGAAAGCATCACTATGAACAAAGCTAGTGGAGGTGATGGAATTCCAGTTGAGCTATTTCAAATCCTGAAAGATGATGCTGTGAAAGTGCTGCACCCAATATGTCAGCAAATTTGGAAAACTCAGCAGTGGCCACAGGACTGGAAAAGGTCAGTTTTCATTCCAGTCCCAAAGAAAGGAAATGCCAAAGAATGCTCAAACTACTGCACAATTGCACTCATCTCACACGCTAGTAAAGTAACACTCAAAATTCTCCAAGCCAGGCTTCAGCAATACGTGAACCGTGAACTTCCAGATGTTCAAGCTGGTTTTAGAAAAGGCAAAGGAACCAGAGATCAAATTGCCAACATCTGCTGGATC
The DNA here is from genome assembly GCF_000754665.1 of Bison bison bison. Classification (NCBI taxonomy): domain Eukaryota; kingdom Metazoa; phylum Chordata; class Mammalia; order Artiodactyla; family Bovidae; genus Bison; species Bison bison. Next base: position 3,433,462 of record NW_011494915.1, on the reverse strand, counting down.
ATCAAAAAAGCAAGAGAGTTCCAGAAAAACATCTATTTCTGCTTTATTGACTATGTCAAAGCCTTTGACTGTGTGGATTACAATAAACTGTGGAAAATTCTGAAAGAGATGGGAATACCAGACCACCTGACCTGCCTTCTGAGAAACCTGTATGCAGATCAGGAAGCAACAGTTAAAACTGGACATGGAACAACAGACTGGTTCCAAATAGGAAAAGGAGTACATCAAGGCTGTATATTGTCACCCTGCTTATTTAACTTATATGCAGAGTACATCATGAGAAACACTGGAGCAGAAGAAGCACAAGCTGGAATCAAGATTGCCAGGAGAAATGTCAATAACCTCAGATATGCAGATGACACCACCCTTATGGTAGAAAGTGAAGAGGAACTAAAAAGCCTCTTGATGAAGGTGAAAGAGGAGAGTGAAAAAGTTGGCTTAAAGCTCAGCATTCAAAAAACGAAAATCATGGCATCTGGTCCCATCACTTCATGGGAAATAGATGGGGAAACAGTGGAAACAGTGTCAGACTTTATTTTTCTGGGCTCCAAAATCACTGCAGATGGTGACTGCAGCCATGAAATTAAAAGACGCTTACTCCTTGGGAGAAAATTTATGACCAACCTAGATAGCATATTGAAAAGTAGAGACATTACGAACAAAGGTCCATCTAGTCAAGGCTATGATTTTTCCATTGGTCATGTATGGATGTGAGAGTTGGACTGTGAAGAAAGCTGAGCACCAAAGAATTGATGCTTTTGAACTGTGGTGTTGGAGAGTACTCCTGAGAGTCCCTTGGACTGCAAGGAGATCCAACCAGTCCATTCTGAAGGAGATCAGCCCTGGGATTTCTTTGGAAGGAATGATGCTGAAGCTGAAACTCCAGTACTTTGGCCACCTCATGCGAAGAGTTGACTCATTGGAAAAGACTCTGATGCTGGGAGGGATTGGGGGCAGGAGGAAAAGGGGGCAACAGAGGATGAGATGGCTGGATGGCATCACTGACTCGATGGACGTGAGTTTGAGTGAACTCCGGGTGTTGGTGATGGACAGGGAGGCCTGGAATGCTGCGATTCAGGGGGTCGCGAGTCAGACACGACTGAGCGACTGAACTGAACTGAACTGAGGAGCCTGGAACCAGTGGGGAAGGATGATGAGTGAGGTTGAGCTCTATATTAAATGTTTAAGTCTTTGCTTGAAACTCTAGAATGAGGTTGTTCTTTAATTACTCTAAACATGGTGTCTGTTTTGCTTGTGTTCTTATGAATAACTAGCAAAATGCTAGTGAGTCTGTTTTCAATAAAGTACATTTAATGTGGCAGATTTAATGTGTTCAGGAAGTTAACACTGTTGTGAACACTTGTGGACATGCTAGTCCTTACCTTATCAATCTTATTCAGAGGTACCTTTTTATAGTTAAGTAGAAGATATGCTACTATAAAGTTTGTTGATTTCTTTTACTGTTCTCTTAACTTGGTTACCTGTATAGCGATATAATTATGAGATCATCCTACCGTAGCATTTAAGGAAGCTTAGCACACAACAACTGAATAGTTTCCTAATACTGCATTCCTTAGAAGCAAAATTAAATTGTATTCATCTTTTTTTTTATTTTTGTTCTATTTCATTTGTTCTCAAATTGGGTAACAAAGTAGTCAGACCTTACTCTTATAACAGTAATGCAAATTTGACCATTTAAAAGTCAAAGAGAAAATCTTTAATACTGTGTTTTCATGTGGCAGTGATATTGAATGTATACATACACACACAACACATTTGTATCTTTTATTAGTGACATGAAGTTTTTTGTTTAAGTTTAGATACTTTTATTTCTTCTATTTACAGTAGACAGGAAAAAAATCATGGAGTCAGATGTAATAGCAGATCTTCGATGCAAACTCAAAGAGACTGAAGAAGAGAGACGGAAAGCTGCACAGTATGGTTTACAACTAGTGGAGAGCCAGAATGAACTGCAGAATCAACTGGATAAATGCCGCAATGAAATGATGACCCTGACTGAGGTAGGACACTAGACTCCTGTTCACCAGTTTGTGCTTAGCCACTGAAGATTGCTGTTGTCCAGCAGTCATTAATATTACTAATTTAATATTTTTGTTTTCTGAAAATTTTAGGTCTAATTCCCACCCATCTACAGGGAAATGAACTAAATGAATCTCTAATATTTTTTTTTTTTTTCTGACTCTGTGTTCTGAGTTTGAAAAATATGTTCTTTTTCTTTACTTCATATTGAATTTTAGACTTTGGTTTGTCTTGATGCTACACCAACTCCTTAGTTCTGTCCTAAGTCTAGACTTTTGTAGTCCGTTGCCCACTAATGGTCATCTCAGACTTAACATAAACAGAATAGTTGATTCCTTGCCCACTAACCAAACATGGTCTTGCAGAATTCTTTACCTTACTTAGTAACTATAAAAACATTTATCCAGTTACTTGAGCCAAACATCTACAAGTTTTACTCAATATCTTTCTGTCCATATTTCTCATATTTAATCCACTAGTAAGCTCTAAAAACTTGACCTACAGAACATCTGCTGCTCTTGTTCAGACCACCATCACCTCTCCCCTGGACTGTTATCATAGCCTCCTGATTAGGTTTCCTGTCTCCCAGATTGCCATTCACACCATTCACTCTTTACATGTCAGCCAGATGGTCATTGAGGAGCATATAAAAGGTCATGTCACAGCTCTGCTGAGAGCACGGAGCAGCTTTCCGTTTTATTTACGACAAAAACTGAGTTCCCTACCTGGGTTTGTAGATTTCCATGTAGTCTAACCGCTTTCAACGTTTGACCTCATCTTATGAATTACTTTCCCTTGTTCTTAGCTGTACTAGTCCTGCCTTACGGGCTCCACAGGAGCTCTTGCCTCTTTCTGAGTTATTTGTCCCCCACTCTCATGAGAGACATGACATGAGAGAAAGGAATTTTTTGTCTCTTGCTCACAGCTGCATCCCTAATATCTGACATGCTTTTATTAAAAGAATGAATAAATCAGTTTTACTTAGAAAATGCTCGGTAATGTATTTAAACTTTGATCTCCAAATTTAAACATAGCAGTTAAAAAAACTAATGACCACCCTTATTGTTAATTTTTTCCTTTTAAACCTAATTTTATCTTATTTTTTTTTAAAGCTTGTTGAGGTTTGAACTAATGACCTTTTCTTCATTTTACTTAGAGCTACAAGTAGAGAATATTATTATCAAACCAAATAATTCTTACTGAATAAACTTAAGTGCTATTAATTTTTTTTTTCTTCCTAGCAGAGACTACTTGACTTGACAGCCATAGATCACTTTTTACTTCTTTGACAGGACGTAGAAGCAATTACCATATGCCCAGCATGAACTTTAATTTAGTCTCAAATCACCTCTCAGGGTTTTTTTTACATTAATACTAGCTATAGTTATTCCAGATTGAACATGTGGTTGTTACTTAGAAAGCAGCAAATGTGTGAAACAGGAATGATTCAAAGATGAAAACTGCTTATGTGTGATGGCTTTAAGTTATTTTTATGTAACTGAATTATAATTGAATCTGTTTTCAGAGCTACGAACAAGAAAAATACACTCTTCAGAGAGAAGTTGAGCTCAAGAGTCGAATGTTAGAAAGTTTGAGCTCTGAATGTGAAACTATTAAACAACAACAGAAAATGCATCTGGAGCAATTAGAAGAAACACTGAGCAGAAGCCATGGGCAGGAAGTGAATGAACTGAAGAAAAAGGTTTGGGCATCTGTGCTTTGGAACAGAAGTATTTCACACTCATGCAACCATTTGTAAACTTTAGATGATGAAAGACTTTCTTACTACCATCTGTGCAAAATAGCTGAGATGAGGGGTTCCATTATCTTAATATGAGGAGCGGAAACACTGAGAAACAGTAGTTACCTTAGTGGTTTGTTTAAATAACATTTTAGTAGTTAAATTGAATTATTTAATTTTAGCAACTGAGTATTTGTTAAAGAGTTTTAGCTCTGATCAGCATGGCCTCCTTTAGAGTGTTTAGGATACCGACCCCTTTTCAGAAAGACTAGTTTCCTAGCCTTCACTGCAGCTGGTGGTACACTTTATAATTCCGCAAAGAAACCAATAGTTTTTGGTAAATTAATGTACATTAGAGTTGTATATTTTATAACTATAAAATATATATTTTACAGTTTGTTTATTGAAGATAAACTAATACATATGATCTAGTTCATACACAACTCCTTAAGGGAGGTACCATTATTATCTCCATATAACATGAGAAAACCAATGTTTAAACAGATTGAGTAAAGTTGGACAAGATTATAGAGCTAGAGACTATCAGTCAAAATTTGGTTCTCATGTCAAAGCCTGCTTCACCGTGTTTCGTGTAGCATCTTTTAAGATTTTTATGTATCTGTACCACCTGTGCTGGTTAGTTAATTCTCATTAAATTGATTCTCTTTTAAATGTTCTCTAATTTTGAGTAACAATATCAATGAAATATATTATGTTTGAGCTGGTTATTTTTTTCCTAATATGCAATAAAATATAACTATCAAAATATGCTTTCATGCAATGCTTAGAATCATCTTGCTTACCACTCTGACAAATAATAATCCAGCTTGTCTGAAGCTACGCAGGTTGAGACACCAATAACTGATATGGATGCTTTTTTTCTTCCTCATGGATATTTTCAGTTTAGCAATAACTTTCAATACCTAAACAAAAAAGTAATGTAGGAAATATTGAGTCTAAAGTAAGGCCAGTTATAGAGATGGCTTTTTGGTAAAGACTAAATCATTCAAAAAATATTTTCAGTCTTCTTATGTTCTCAGATTACTTGTACCAATAATTAGGAGTTTTACTTGCCATCTTTCTTTCACTTATTTCTCACATTAGTCCATCAACAAGCTCTTAAGAACTTGAGCTACAAAATATCTGTATCCGCTACTCCGTAGTCCAGCTCACCATCATCTCTGCACGACTGTCCAGGTAGCCTGTTTCCTTTATCGCTGTCATGCCATTCATTTTTCACACGGTGGCAACATGGCCAGGAGTCCAGACCTACTCTGATGATGTGTAAGGATTAGTTGTGTGCTTATAAAACAAGGGACGTCACTGCCTGTTAAAAGATACGTAGCTTTGGCCAAATAGGAAACCCCAGTCCATGGGGTTGCTAAGAGTCGGACACAACTAAGTGACTTCACTTTCACTTTTCACTTTCATGCATTGGAGAAGGAAATGGCAACCCACTCCAGTGTTCTTGCCTGGAGAATCCCAGGGACAGGGGAGCCTGGTGAGCTGCCGTCTCCGGGGTCGCACAGAGTCGGACACGACTGAGGCGACTTAGCAATAGCAGCAGCAGTCATCTCATCATAGAATAAGTTTGGGTTATTCAGATGTTTTTCAGAAGGATATACACATTTCAACATATATCAATCAGGTGAAATTTTTATTTTACATGATAAAATTGAAAGGGGAAAAGAAATCAAAATAGAAGTCTCTTTATTTTTTAAATAGTAAGCAAATATCAGTATATATTCTAGGAATGTTGAGACCCTATTCAATGTAATTCAATATAGATGATAATGGTAACCCTGGACATCAAGTAAAAGACTTTTATTAACAAACCATTTAGTGAATGTTAGATGTGGTACTGAATGTTTTACCCACCTAATCTCGGTTGAGAGCCACACAATAACGCAGGTAGAATCATTTATAGTCTTACATTTGAGGAATGTGAGACAGGTTAAACCTCGACCTGACCCTAAAGCTTCATCCTCCTCCTGTAAGGAGGATGTGACACATATAGGCATACCTCTGAGATACTGCAGGGAAAGTTCTAGACCACTGCAGTAAAGTGAGTCACATGAATTTTTTAGTTTCCAAAGTGGTCTTTTAAAGTCATCTTTTTTTTTCATCCGTGTTGATGGCTGCTGACTGATCAGGGCAGTGGTTGCTGAAGGTTGGGTTGGCTGTGGCAATTTCTTAAAATAAGTCAACAGTATCAATTGACTCTTCCTTTCACGAGCAGTATCTCTGTAGCATCAAAGCTGTTTGGTAGCATTTTATCCACAGTAGAACTTATTTCAAAATTGGACCCAATTGTCTCAAACTCTGCTGCTGCTGCTCAGATGCTCAGTGGTGTCCAACCTTTATGCCTCAGACCACATGGACTATAGCCTGCTAGGCTCCTCTGTCCATGGGATTTCCCAGGCAAGAATACTGGAGTTGGTTGCCATTTCCTCCTCCAGGGGACCTTCCCAATTCAGGAATCAAACCCACCCATGTCTCTTCCCTCTCCTGCATTGGCAGGTGGACTCTTCACCACTAGTGCCACCCGGGAGGCCCAGTCTCAAACTCTGTCACTACGTTGTCAACTAAGTTTATGTCCTGTTCTAAGTCCTTGGTTGCCATTTCAGCAGTCTTCACAGCATCTTCACCAAGGGTGAATTCCATCTCAGAACCACTCTCTTTGCTCATCCTAAGACGCAACTCCTCATCTATTACCATTTTATCATGAAATTGCAGCAGTTAAGTAGTAAGAATTAATAGTCAAAAATTACTCCTTGATCCTGTGGGCTGCAGAGTGGATCTTGTGTTACCAGGCACAAAAACAACCTGAATCTCCCACATCTCACTTTGGTGACCAGGTGCACTCTGAGTGAGCAGTGATATTTTGAAAGGAATCTTTTTTCTGAGAAGTAGGTCTCAATAGTAGACTTTGAATATTCAGTAAACCATGTTGTAAAGAGATGTGCTCTCAGCCAGGTGTTGTCCCATTTATAGAGCACAAGCAGAGCAGATTAAATGTAATTTTTAAGGGCCCTAGGGGTTTCAGAATGGTCAATGAGCATTGGCTGCAACTTCTTTACTTAAACTTCATGAACCAATCTCTGTTAGCGTCAAAATTTTCTTCGGCACCTTCCACCTGCCTCTCAACCATCGTAAAATTGAAGATAGTTTGTATTAGACTTTGGCTTAAGGGAATGTTGTGTCTGGTTTGATCTGCTATCTAGACATCTAAAATTTTCTCCTTATCAGCACTAAACTCTTCAGCTTCCTTATCATTTGTGTGTCCACTAGAGTAGCAGTTCTAACTTCCTTGAAGAACATTTCCTCTCAGTTCACGACTTGGTTAACTGACACAAGAGGCCTGGCTTTCGGCCTGTTAGCTCTCAATAAGCCTTCCGTCACTAAGCATGATCATTTCTAGTTTTTGATTTAAAGTCAGAGGTGTGAACACTCAGAGGCCATTGTAGGGTTAGCAATTGGCCTAATTTCATATCGTTGTGTCTTGGAATAGAAAGACCCTAGGAGAGGAAGAGAGAGAGGAATGACTGTTCAGTGGAGCAGTCAGCTCCATCAATTTATCAGTTTGTCAATTCAACTCACCCTCTTACAGGAGTGTGTGGTTTGTGATGCCCCAAAGCATTTACAACAGTAACATCAAAGATCACTGATCACAGATCATTATAACAAATAAAATAATGAAAAAAGTTTGAAAGATTGTGAGAATTACCAAAATATGGCACAGAAACAAGAAGTGAGCAAATGCTATTGGACAAACTTGCTTGGCAGACTTGCTTGGCTCAGGATTGCCACCAGCTTTCCATGTCTGAAAAAAATGTAGTGTCTGGGAGGTACAATTAAGCAAAACGCAGTAAGACAACGTATGCCTGTATTAGTTTTCCAAGACTGAAGCAATGTGACATTTTTGGAAAAGGGGTTAAATAATTTTGTTTAGTGTGATTGCCTTCCAAAATAGTTGTCCTGCAGGTACCAGAACACTTTGTACTGCAATTGTATGTTCTGATGACCTTTTACTTTTTCTTTTTTTTCTTTTTTTAGTTAGAAACACTGAAAGCTGAGTTAGATGAAGCTCGGCTAAGTGAAAAGCAGCTGAAGCACAAAGTGGATCATCAGGAGAAACTCCTTTCTAGTAAATCAAAGGAAATGCAAATGTCTGAACGTGTACATGAAAGTGTGTCTTCAGAGACACTGACTCTTCAAATTGAGCTGACCGAAATGGAAAATGTGAAGGTAATTTTTATGGCATGTGTATTATGGAGTTTTCTCCTTTTTCTGGCTGTATATTTTTCATGTTTTTGTAATAATCCTTATGAGTTACTTTTAAGACTGAAATATTTTTTGGCCTAACTTTGATCTAATTAAAAAATAAGTTTTTAAATGGATTCCTTCAATTAAAGTAAAGCTTTAAGTTACATGATTATGTAAGGCAGACTTTACTTTTAGATTAATGGAACCTCTGGAAGAATTTAGACATTTATTCTAATCCTAGTTTGTGTCATAAAAGCCCAATATAAAAGTTGGTCCTGCAGAAGGTGCTTTGTTGTTCAGCTGCTCAGTCATGTCTGACTGTTGCGACCCCATGAACGGCAGCACCCTATTGTTTTGCCGAAAGTTTTCACTTTAGTCTCAGGTTCAAAGGATTTGTTAACAAACTAAGCCACTTGTTCTATACAAATAATACAAATATTTATTAGAGAATTATCTAGCTTACTTTCAATATAGTAACATTAAAAGAAAAGGGAAATAGAACAGAGGATACGTCACCAAATTGGGTTTTGACCAACATCCAGACTCAAACGGTGCTGAGAAATCCCGTGTCAGAGCACATCTGGAGTCCCAATTGTCCCAAGGTCCCAGGTAGCATGTCCACTACTTGGGTTAGACTTCAGAAAATTGCAGTTCAGGGTTCCCGCCTATAATCCCAGGACGAAAACTGGTATAATCATCAGTCTGACCAAATTGCAAGCCTGGTTTCATGTTAATGCTGTTTGTTTTGTCTTGTAAAACTTGGAGTGTTGTTATGCCTGGGGCTTGGTTGGCCAGGGCCCCTCCAAGGTCTCCACAGTCTCAAAATTCTTCCCCATCTTATTTGCAGTGCTGCAAGTCTTGCGCTCACAGCAGGCAGTCACTCACAGTCAGGGTAGTGTCCAGGCAGGCCAGAAGCAAGGTCAGAGGCCTGCTCTGCTTTGTCTCTGAAGCCTAAACAAGACCATTTAATTTCCTGTCCTTTTGTCCTTTTTGTCCTTCCTGACCATTTAACACCTGTCCTTCACTATCTCCCAAAGTTTTCTCAAACTCATGTCCATTGAGTCAGTAATGCCACCCATCCGTCTCATTCTCTCACTCCCTTCTCCTCCTGCCCTCAGTCTTTCCCAGCATCAAGGTCTTTTCCAGTGAGTTGGCTCTTTGTGTCAGGTGTGCAAAGTATTGGAGCTTCAGCTTCAGTTCTTCCAGTGATCTCCTTTAGGATTGACTGGTTTGATCTCCTTGCGGTCCAAGGGACTCTCAAGAGTCTTCTCCAACACCACAGTTCAAATGAATCAATTTTTCGGCACTCAGCCTTCTTTATGGTCCATCTCTCATATCTGTACATGACTACTGGAAAACCCATAGCTTTGACTGTATGGACCTCTGTTGGCAAAGTAATGTCTCTGCTTTTTAATATGCTGTTTCGGTTTGTCATAGCTTTCCTTCCAAGGGGCAAGCATCTTTTAATTTCATGGCTGCAGTCACCGTCTGCAGTGATTTTGCAGCCGAAGAAAATCTGCCACTATTTCCACATTTTCCCCATCTATTTGCCATGAAGTGATGGGACCAGATGCCATGATTTTCGTTTTTTTGAATGTTAAGTTTTAAGCCAACTTTTTCAATCTCCTTTTCACCTTTATCAGGGGGCGCTTCAGTTCCTCTTCACTTTCTGCCATTAGAGTGGTATCATCTGCATATCTGAGGTTGTTGATATTTTTTCGGCAATCTTGATTCCAGCTTGTGATTCATTCAGCCTGGCATTTCAAATGGTGTACTCTGCATATAAGTTAAATAAGCAGTGTGACAATATACAGCCATGACTTAGTAATTTTGAAATTTTAAACCCATCTATTGTTCCATGTCTAGTTCTAATTGCTGCTTCTTGACCTGCATGCAGGTTTCTCAGGAGGCAGGTAAGGTGGTCTGGTACCCCTTTCCAGAGTTTGCTGTGATCCATACAGTGGAAGTTGATATATGTGTATAATTTTTTTCATTGTAAGCTAAAATTAACTTAAAAATGAAAGTTTTAAATTCATAGAAAAGAAACAGTCTCTGGAGTCTTTTTTTGATCACTTTTTTAAAAAATAATTTAAAAAAATTTTTTTTGAGTTTTTTTGAATTTATTTTTTATTGAAGGATAATTGCTTTACAGAATTTTGCTGTTTTATTATGCACTGTAATAATCTTTGAGTAGTTATTAGTTTTAGTTTTGAGTGTTAACCTCTGCTCATAGATAAACTGACAGCTGCTAACTGAAGGATTATTCAAGAGTTTCTTCTTTTTCAATTCCTGTTTAATAGACCACGCTCCAAGAAGAAGTGAATGAACTACAGTACAGACAAGAACAACTCGAGCTTCTTAATGCTAATTTAATGCGCCAAGTAGACCGGCTTAAAGGAGAAAAAGAAGAGCGAGAGAAAGAAGCGGTTTCTTACTATGATGCCTTAGAGGTATTGTGATTATAGTAATACCATCTTTTCCAATTTATATAAGTTGTTTTCTTGCTAATCTTATGTCAAGTAGCTGAATTGTTTTCTCTTTTGAATTTAGAAAGCTCGTGTAGTGAATCAGGACCTTCAGGTGCAGCTAGACCAGGCCCTCCAGCAAGCCTTGGACCCCAACAGTAAAGGCAATTCTTTGTTTGCAGAGGTACGTAAAAATATTCCATTGATTACATTGGCATTTCACTTAATAAAAGCATAATTAAACATGTTATATTTTCTAGGTGGAGGATCGAAGGGCAGCAATGGAACGTCAGCTTATCAGCATAAAAGTCAAGTATCAGTCACTGAAGAAGCAAAATGCATTTAATAGAGAACAGATGCAAAGAATGAAGGTAAGAATTAGTGTAAGATTTATTCAACCTTATTTTGTATCAGTATGACTTGTACAAGTAATACACTTTAACGATTATTTCTAGAACTACATGACCTTAGAAAAAAATATTTTAATTGAATGAGAGATCCCTTTTATATTTTATTTAAAAACATTTAATTCTGTGTAGATTTTAGTGGTATATGTAGCATTCATGGATTGATTGAGTTTTTAATTATTACTCACTAGCCTTGAGTTTTTAATTCTTAGTAGCCTTGCCATTAGCTCTTTCTTTGTAATGGGAAAAATCAAGTATTAAAAAATTTTTCTGTCCTGCTGTTGGCCTGGTTTCTTTCTGAGGGTAGCCCTGAAATGTCTACTTCAACTAAAGCTAGCTCTCTCACCATTCTTCAGTTCTCCCACAAAGGCTTATTAATAGACTGAAGTTTGAATTTCCTTTCCTTGCAGTTTCTCAAGTCAAGCATATCAGCCCTTTTAATATTAAGGTTTGTTGGGCGTCATTTTTGCCGAACAGCTGGTAACAGAAAAGCATGTGGAAATTAGATTCCAGTATTGTGCCAACCCTTAGACTCCTGATCTCCTGAAGTGGTAGCACTTACTAGAAGTCTGTAAGGTTTCCTGCCTCTTTTAAGGATGATGAGATTTACCAAAGAAATAGGAAAGATCAGTGATTAAACTTTGGCATCAGATAAACTTGGGATTGAATCCTAGTCTCGCTTGTTAGCTGTGTGACTTTGGACAAGTATGCTTATTTTTCAGAGCAATTAGTCACCTCATTTGTAAAATAGAGATGATAGAACTTGCCTCTTAAGAGTTGTCCTGGAGTTAAACGAAGGCATAGCAACATGCTTACATGTTTGGCAAATAGAAAAGTACTGACTTAATGGACAACAACTGTGTCTTTTATTTCTGAGGATTTCAGTTGTGTTGTCTGGTTTACCTTGGCTCTCCCCTATCTGGGAATTATTTCTTTGTAAATTTTCTCATATTTGCTCTTTGTTTAAATACATTAAAATACATTTGTTGGGCTATTGTTATTAATCTCTCACTGTTCTGCTACCCCAAACTATCTTTAGACACAGGTAGCATTCTGAATTTTGGGGGGATTGATGTGTCTAGCTTACAGTATGAAAGTGAAAAAGTGAAAGTGAAGTCGCTCAGTCGTGGCTGACTCCTTGCAACCCCATGGACAGTAGCCTACCTCGCTCCTCCGTCCATGGGATTTTCCAGGCGAGAGTACTGGAGTGGGTTGCCATATCCTTCTCCAGGGGATCTTCCTGACCCAGGGATCAAACCTGGGTCTCCTGCATTGTAGGCAGGTGCTTTAGCATCTGAGTCACCGGGGAAGTCCAGTATGAAGCAGGAGCAAAAAGTGGATCCTTAAAAATGTTAAAAGTAGTCTCTTACTTATAAGCATAGCTGCAACTTCATATAATTGCTGTACTCAAAAATTTATTTTAACTAATTGACACTTTTTAGAACTGCAGAAATTTCCAAAGGCAGAAAGGAATGCTAGGTTTAGGTTTTAGCTGATTTCCTTCTGGTTGCTGTGCAACTCCAAGTTGAGGTGGAGTCATAATTAGGTAGGTTGATTGCTGCTCTTGAAAAAATAACTTTATATTGAAGTTTGCACCCTTTACCTTTGCTTTCCATCCTTGTCCTGTGCCACAATTAAGCTACAAATGTGAGTAGCTTAATAATTTCCCCCACTGAATACTACTGAATTTCATTAAAATTTTTGAGAAGCTGCACCAGCCCCTTAATGAGAATGCCTATGGTGAGTACAGTACAGCGTCCTGCTGGGTTTCTCTACCACTTAACTGGTGACTTCTCGACCACAGCCATGCAGTTCAGCTGTGTTTCACAGAAGTACAGACAATTGTTATGGACTTCAGATACCAACTCATAAGTAGTTGAAATAAGTACTAGAGAGTTATATCTGTAACTAGGCTATCTGAAATAAATATTTTCAAATTATTAGAGTATTAAACTAGACACAGCTAATTTGTTTAGCTTCTAAAACGAAGCCAAAGTAGTATAGTACAAAGTATGAATTGTATCAAAAATATAGTTATCAGAATCTTCTCCCCCATTCAATTTTATGGGGGAGAATTTTTTTGTCTTCTAGGTACAGATCGCTACATTGCTACAAATGAAAGGGTCTCAAGCGGAATTTGAACAGCAGGAACGGTTGCTTGCCATGTTGGAGCAGAAGAATGGTGAAATTAAACATCTCTTAGGTGAAATTAGGAATCTGGAGAAATTTAAGGTATGTGTAAACACCTTTTAGAAATAAAACAGTTTTTTGTTTGAATATCTTGCTACTTTTAACCTGAATGGGTTTCTTTATTATGTAATTAATCTATAGTTTGTATTGAGATTTACCAATATTTACTTTTTTCTTCCAGTTTGTTTTTGCTTTTCAGTGGTTTGGACTACTGCTTCTTCTAATAGAGCCCCCATATTTGTTGTTGTTATTGTAAATTTTAACTCATTTATACTCAAAGCACCCATGTCTTAGGTGTGGAACTCAGTGAGTTTTACATACATATACCCCCTTCAGTTATTACCAGCTCATGGTATAGAGTACTTCTACCTTCCAGAAGAGTTCTGCCATGTCCCTTTTGAGTGAGTACTCCCACCGTCTAACCTTGTACCAGCTTTACATGTACAAATACTCTTGAACTCCATATAAATGAAACCGTTCACTACACACTCTTGCTTCTGTCTTCCACTCTACATTATGTCAATGAGATTTGTTCCTCTTGTCAAGTGTTACCAGTAATTAATTCTTTTTTGGTGCTTCCTACCTCTAATTTTTGATGAATGCAAAGTAAGATTTTTGTCACATTGTCCAGTATTATGTGGCAACTGGAATTCATACAAGTCTTTAGTAAACTATTTCAAAATTTTTGAAATTCAAACCTTCAGGAAAGTTGTAAAACTATTACCACATACTCTTCACCCAGATTCCCCAGTTGTCAGTTTCACCACATTTGCATTTTTATTTTCTCTCTCTCCATGTATATACATTTTTATCTGAAACATTTGAGAGTAAGTTGCAAACCAGTTATCCCTTTACCCTTAAGTTGTTACTCAGCAGTGAAGTTTATCTTTTACATAACCATAGTACAATGATCAATCAGGAAACTTACATTGATACATAGTTTTAGCTGAGCTGCCTTTTACACTTTAGGAATTACCACTAATGTCCTTCCTGGAATACAAAAGCGACCAAATGCTTTCCTTTCTAGGGTCCAATCTGTGATCATACGTTGTATTTAATTGTCAAGTCTCTTTAAAGACTCTAAAGGCCCATATAATTAAAGTCAGGAAAGACTGACCGCAGGAGGACAGGGTGGCAGTGGATGAGGCGGTTGGATGGCATCACCAGGTCAGTGGACATGACTTGGAGCAAACTCAAGGAGGTAGAGAAGAACAGGGAAGCCTGGCATGCTGCAGTCCATGGGGTTGCAAAGGGTCAGGCACAACTGAGCAACTGAACAGAAACAGTCTGGGACAATTCCTCAGGCTCTCTTATTTTTGATGGGAATACTCCAGGAGTAGTAGAATACTTTCTCAATATGTCACGTCAGATGGCACATGATGTCTATTTCTACTGTAACAGGTGATATTAACCTTAAATATTTCATAGGGAGTTACTTAGGCCAGGTATATCTATTTCCCCTTATACTTGAACATCCATTGATGATTTTTGCCTGAAACAGGTATTACTGTGATGATTGCCAAATGATAATTTCAGTTAGAATAATGAATTAGAGCTTTTCTCCTCACTTACTGATGTCATATAGTCTCATAAATTCTTATTTTATCCTATGGACTGTAATCTATAACTTCCTTATTTACTCTGTCCCAGATTTGGCCAGTGGGGGTACTTCCTTACTCTGGCACAACAAATGGAATCAACATTTCTACAAGGAACGTAGGTTCCTTTAAATGAAGAAGGGCACTTAGAAACCAGAATCTGGGCACTGAATGTGCTTATTGCTACTGAAATGTCATCACTTCTGGATTCTTTTAGCAGACAGAACAGGAAGTCTATGTCCACATATTTAGTGTATTTAGGTATGTGTTATATGCATGTTTAGCAATGTTTCATGTAAACAATTTTGTGTATTACACACACATATATACACATAAACACATAATAAAACCTTGATGTCGTACTTAATAACTCCAGTTTGAGTCCAGTGCCACAGGGTTCTTTGCCTACCCCATTTTTTCCAACAGTGAAAAACCTGGCTCTTATTGTCCTCAACATATTTGCTTATTTACTCATTCTTAAAATATATATAGTTTTGAAATTATTCATTAAAGTTCAGGATTTGTTCTTTTTGTTTTTAACTTGAGGGTATATAGTCAAAATACTATGTTCAAAGGTTTTGTTGTTGTTGTTCAGTCACGTCCAACTCTGCGACCGCATGAACTGCAGCACACCAGGCTTCCCTGTCCTTCATTATCTCCCTGAGTCTACTCAGACTCATGTGCATTGAGTCAGTGATGCCGTCCAACCATCTCATCTCTGTCACCCTCTTCTCCTCTTGCCCTCAATCTTTCCCACCATCAGGGTCTTTTCAAATGAGTCAGTTCTTCACCTGAGGTGGCCAAAGTTATTGGAGCTTTAGCTTCAGCACCAGTTCTTCCAGTGAATATTCAGGGTTGATTTCCTTTAGATTTGACCGGTTTGGTCTCCTTGCTGTCCAAGGGACCTCAACAGTCATCTCCAGCACCAAAGTTCGAAAGCATCAATTCCTCGGCTTTCAGCCTTCCTTATGGTCCAACTCTCACATCCATACATGACTACTGGAAAAGCCTTAGCTTTAACTAAATGGACCTTAGTTGGCAAAGTGATGTCTCTGCTTTTTGATTCACTGTCTAGGTTTGTCATATCTGTTCTTCCAAGGAGGAAGCGTCTTTTAGTTTTGTGGCTGCAGTCACTATCTGCAGTGATTTTGGAGCCCAAAAAAATGAAGTCTGACACTGTTTCCACTGTTTATCTATTTGCCATGAAGTGATGGGACTGGATGCCTTTATCTTCATTTTTTGAATGTCGAGTTTTAAGCCAACTTTTTCACTCTCCTCTTTCACCTTCATTAAGAGGCTCTTTAGTTCCTCTTCATTTTGTGCCGTTAAAGTGGTATCATCTGCATATCTGAGGTTATTGATATTTCTCCCAGCAATCTTGTTTCCAGCTTGTGCTTCATCCAGCCCTGCATTTCGTATGATGTACTCTGCATACAGTTAAATAAGCAGGGTGACAATATACAGCCTTGATGTACTCCTTTCCCTATTTTGAACCAGTCCATTGTTCCACGTACAATTCTTACTGTTGTTTCTTAACTTGCATACAAGTTTCTCAGGAGACAGTTAAGGTGGTCTGATATTCCCATCTCTTCAAGAATATTCCACAGTTTGTTGTGATCCACACAGTTAAAGGATTCAGCATAGTCAATGAAGCAGAAGTAAATGTTTTGTTGGAATTGTCTTGCTTTTCCTGTGATCCAGCGAATGTTGACAATTTGATTTCTGGTTCCTTTGCCTTTTCTAAATCCAACTTGTACATCTGGAATTTCTCGGTTCGTGTACTACTGAAGCCAAGCTTGAAGGATTTTTAGCCTAATCTTGATAGGATGTGAAATGAGTGCAATTGTACATGATTTGAACATTCTTCGGCATTTCCTTTCTTAGGGATTGAAATGAAAACTGACCTTTTCCAATCCTATGGCCACTGCTGAGTTTTCCAAATTTGCTGGCATATTGAGTGCTGCACTTTCCCTTACCAGTTATGAGTGTGTTGTTCATCTGAAATAATTAGGTTTTGTCCATCCTTGTTGAATTTATTTACTCTTTCCAGCATGTGAACCATTAACGTGGTCTAAAGTCAAAACTGTACCGAGTTTTGCCCGTCTCCGTTCCTTCCCCTCTGTTGACACCCACCTGTCTGGGCAGCCAGTTTGTTTCTGATTTACTCATGCCCTGTTCCTCTGTGCAAAGAGAGCAGCTTTATGTAGGCTTTATCTTCCCTTTTTATTTCTTGGACAAATGTGGCATAGCACAGATAGTCTTTTATAGTTTCCTTTTTTTTTTATTTTAACCTAGAAATCACTTCATCTAGTTTAGAGAGATCTTCCTAATTCACAGCAACAGAGGATTCTGATATATGGGTTCTCATACATTCTCCTCTGTCTGGGTATTTAGATTATTTCCAGTATTTTGCAATTATGTACAGTGCTACAAAGTGTATTTTGCATGTATGTGTGTTTCCTTATTATTGATGTATTATCCTGAATAATTCCTACAGTACAATTGCTGAGTCAAAGTAAACTAGCACTGTATCATAGCGCTCATTTCTCTGTCACCTCACCAATAAAATGTATTATTTTAAGAAATTTTTGCTGGATTGATAGATAAGAAATGGTATCTCAGTGTAGTCTTAATTTCTATTTTTGTAATAATGAGTGAGTTTTAGCATGTTTTCATAGGTGTATTTACTTGCATGGGTATATAGAGAAACTGACGCATGTTTTCTAGTAGTGTTTGTATGGTTTCACATTTTACATTTAGAGACCTGATCTCGATTGAAGTTTATTCTTGTGTATAGGGTGAGGTATAAATCTAATTTTACCTTTTCCAAATAACTAGCCAGTTGTCCCAGCATCGTTTATTTAAAAGTCAGTCTTGATAGCAGTGATTTAATATAAGATCTTTATCATATATCAAATTTTCATATATGCTTGAGTCTGTTTCTGGATTTTCCATTCTATTCAATTGGCCTGCTTTTCTGCACATCGGTGCCATACTTTTAATTTTAGAGGTTTCACAGTTACGTTTTGTCTGGTAGGGCTCTTCTCCCACCACAGCTTTGCTTTCTCAGCATTTTTTCTGTCCTTTCATGTCTGTTTTTCCCTATGAACATCTCGTCTAGCTCAAAAAAAAAGTTTGTTGGCATTTTTATTAGGAGTACATTGAATTTATAAATTAACTTAGGGAGCACAGATATCTGTCTTCTCACTAAAGAACTAATCACAGCTTATAAATGACAAACTTTGTAAACGTTAATAATGTCAACATTCTAAATTGTAGCTATTATTATAAAATTAGCTATTGGTGTAAAATTTTAAGTTTATATAATTTTCTTTCTCTTACAAGAATTGTTGAAAGGACTGCAATTTTGGTTGAACTTGAAAAAAGGTGTATGTGGCTCACCAGTATAATCTGCACTATACTTCGAAAAGTATGGCTTTAAATTAAGGGCTTTTACCTGCAATCTCTGAATTTGTTTACATACTTTTAAGCAGATTTACATTTTTTTTCCTTAGAGAAATTGTACAGAGATTCTTTCAGAATCTCAGAAGAGCGGGCACCAAAAATAACTATACGGATTTCCACTCTTTTTCATATTTTTGTTATTTATGGCTGTTTTATAAGGCTGGAATTAAGGCTTTGGGATTGGGATGAAAACTGACCTTTTCCAGTCCTGTGGCCACTGCTGAGTTTTGCAGATTTGCTGGCATATTGAGTGTAGCACTTTCCCAGTGAGTATTTGTTTCTTCCATATTAAAAGCCAGGAGAGAGGAACCAGAGGGAGGACACAGGTGTGATTAGAAGCATAGGCTTCGGAGACAGAGCTGTGTTCAGGTTCTCTCTTGTCAGTCTACTTGCCTGTAGTATTGTGAGCCAGCTCCCTCATCTGTAACAGAGGAGTGCTCCTTCTTACACCTGCTTCAGAAAGGGAGTGAGTTACGTGGATAGTACTTAGCACAGTGCCTGGCATATGATAAGCATTCAGTAATGGTAACTGATATTAATAAACCTATGCTAACCTAATTTATTATCTAAGTAGTAAGAATTGTTGTTTTCTTTAGAGTTTATATGAAAGTATGGAATCTAAACCTTCAGCCAACTCTGTTGCTCTGGAAGATGACACCTATTACACAGATTTACTTCAAATAAAGCTTGACAACTTAAAGTAAGTGTTGGGTGCTTAGAAAGACAGAGACTCTGTTCACTTGCTTGTAATAAGTGGTAGTAGTTTTGTCTTTACATTGCCAAAAGAAAGTTCCAGAAAAGAACAACAAAAATACCTCTGTGCAGCAAATGATATTTATTCAAGATATAATTATTACTGGTTATTGAAGAAAAATACTTTAAATGAATAATTAAATGTTTTTAGTTTTTTGTTTTTCTTAAAGCCTTTCAAATTAGCAAATATAAAGAACTTTAGAAAATGTTCTTATAACCTAATTTTTTTTAAGAATAAATATCATGTAATTTAAAACTTAAAGGAGTTTATTTATACATGTGTAATATGGAAAGTATGCCCCTCTTTGTCCATTTCCTTTGAAAAATGCATGAGATTTTTTTATTTGAAACTGCTATTGTTAAATCTTAATTTGCTTATTCTTTCTTTGTTACTAAAAAACACCAGGAAAATATGTTTTACTAAGAGTTAAAATATATAATATAGTAAACAACTGGTGGGCTTTCCAGGTGGGTCAGTGGTAAAGAATGTGCCTGCCAATGCAGGAGACGCAAGAAATGGGGGTTTGATCCCTGGATAGGGAACATCCTCTGGAGAAGAAAATGGCAGCCCACTCCAGTATTCTTGCCTGGGGAATCCCATGGGCAGAGGAGCCTGACAGGCACAGTCCCTGGGGTACAAGAGAGTTGGACACAACTTAGCAACTAAACAAATAGTTTGTACTAAAAACTATGTATTTCATGTGCTATGTTAATATTCCTTGGTTCTCTCTCTTTTTTTTTTTTTTATTAATGTAGCAAAGAAAGTGAAAGCATCAAAGGTGAATTGTCCATCCAGCGGATGAAAGCACTACTTGAGAGCCAGCGGGCTCTGGATATTGAGCGGAAACTTTTTTTAAATGAAAGGCACCTCCAGCTTTCCCAAAGTGAAAATATGAAACTGAGAGCTAAATTAGATGAGCTAAAACTGAAGTATGAACCTGAAGGTATGAATGTATCATATATTTTGTCTTTTATATCATGAGAAGCTCTGAGAAATCATATCAATTTTTTTTCTTTCTACAGCTTTATGGAAACCTCATTACAAACTAATTTTTGACTTTGTATCTATATTTAATAAAATAAATGTATTGCTACAGAATTTGTAGGAAAGAGAACTGTGTATTGGATGTGCATGAATAACATGAGTATTCTTTAACATTTGAGCCTTTTCCATTTAAGATTGCAGCATCTTATGTAATACTAAAGAGTTCAGTTTTATTGAGGCAACTGATGTTTAAGAACTATATTCAGTTCAGTTGCTCAGTCGTGTCTGACTCTTTGCAACCCCATGAATCGCAGCATGCCACGCCTCCCTGTCCATCACCAACTCCCAGAGTTCACTCAGACTCACGTCCATCAAGTCGGTGATGCCATCCAGCCATCTCATCCTCTGTCGTCCCCTTCTCCTCCTGCCCCCAATCCCTCCCAGCATCAGAGTCTTTTCCAATGAGTCAACTCTTTGCAAGAGCTATATTAGTTAATAGTAACTGTTCATAGAAAACCTGAAATAATGGAGTCTAAGAATGTGACGGTTCTTAGGCCAAAAAAAGTTCTGTTACGTGTTCTAGGTTATAGACTTTCAGTCATTTTTGCCCCTACACCGTTCACATGCCTACAACTCTCTCTTCATCATCATTTCAGGGACAGGAGTGATTCTCAACAATAGGGGGCAGATTGTCAGCAATAATAAGGTTTCTTTATAGTTTAAAAAGGCTTCTCTTTCTCTCATCTTTTTCCCCTTCTCTGATTAATAGACTGTCCTGATTAAGAGTTATCCACTTCAAATTTCAAAGGTCTGCTGAACTAAGTAGTGCAAGCAGGAGGAAGTATAGTGAATATTGATGGTGTGGATTTCAAAGAAGCAGTGCAAGAAAAAGGAAAAATAATGATTTAAAAACAACAGTGTAGAGCAGGAACACCAGCCCCACAGTCAACTGTGGTTTCCCCAACTTAATTAATATTTTGATTCTGAAAATGAAAGAATGCTAGTTTTGGAAAACAGAAAAAGTATTAGAATGATTATTCTGTGACCGTATATCTAGACCTGCATAGGAGATGGAATGATGTTATGTTAATCCTTATAACACACTACTGAATGTTCATTCAATTAGTGCTTTTAATTCCATTTTATACATTACAAAAACATAGATCGTGTTTTAGATTAAGTGTAAAAGCATATAGCAGTTACCACAGTGCTTTCTACTTAGCTGATCAGTAAATGATTATTATTATTCAAGCTTTAAAAAAAGTAAGAAAACAATGCTCAGAGAGGTTAAGTACTTTTCCAAGGTCACTCAGCTGCTGAGTGTTGTTAGCACCAGGATTTGTACCTGGATTGCTTGACTCTTATGCACTATATCCTTCCTAATTTCCATGCTGAAACCCCATGCAACTTTTATAATAACCCTCAGTTCAGTCAATCAGATCAGTCGCTCAGTCGTGTCCAACTCTTTGCAACCCCATGGACTGCAGCACGCCAGGCCTCCCTGTCTATCACCAACTCGTGGAGTTTACTCAAACTCATGTCCATTGAGTCAGTGATGCCATCCAACCATCTCATCCTCTGTCATCCCCTTCTTGCGCCATCAATCTTTCTCAGCATCAGGGTCTTTTCAAATGAGTCAGTTCTTTACATCAAGTGGCCAAAGTATTGGAGTTTCAGCTTCAGCATCAGTCCTTCCAATGAATATTCAGGACT
Source organism: Bison bison bison (assembly GCF_000754665.1). Taxonomy (NCBI): domain Eukaryota; kingdom Metazoa; phylum Chordata; class Mammalia; order Artiodactyla; family Bovidae; genus Bison; species Bison bison. The sequence goes on along the minus strand of NW_011494915.1, from coordinate 3,411,839 downwards.
AATTTCCTTTAGGATGGACTGGTTGGATCTCCTTACTGTCCAAGGGACTCTCAAGAGCCTTCTCCAACACCACAGTTCAAATGCATCAATTCTTCAGTGCTCAGCTTTCTTTATAGTCCAACTCTCACATCCGTACATGACTACTGGAAAAACCGTAGCTTTGACTAGACGGATGTTTGTTGGCAAAGTAATGTCTCTGCTTTTTAATAAGTTGTTAAGGTTTGTCATAGCTTTTCTTCCAAGGAGCAAGTATCTTTTACATGGCTACAGTCACCATCTGCGGTGATTTTGGAGCCCAAAGTCTGACACTGTTTCTACTGTTTCCCCATCTATTTGCCATGAAGTAATGGGACAAGCTGCCATGATCTTAGTTTTCTGAATGTTGAGTTTTAAGCCATTGTTTTCACTCTCCTCTTTCACTGTCATCAAGAGGCTCTTTAGCTCTCGCTTTCTGCCATAAGGGTGGTGTCATCTCCATATCTGAGGTTATTGATATTTCTCCCGGCAATCATGATTCCAGCTTGTGCTTCATCCAGCCCAGCATATCTTATGAGGTACTCTGGATATAAGTTAAATAAGCGGAGTGACAATATACAGGCTTGACATACTCCTTTTCCTATTTGGAACCAGTCTGTTGTTCCATGTCCAGTTCTAACTGCTGCTTCTTGACCTGCATACAGATTTCTCAAGAGGCTGGTCAGGTATTCCCATGTCTTTAAGAATTTTCCAGAGTTTGTTGTGATCCACACAGTCAAAGGTTTTGGCATAGTCAATAAAGCAGAAGTAGATACTTTTCTGGAATTCTCTTGCTTTTTCTTGATCCAGCAGATGTTGGCAATTTGATCTATGGTTCGTCTGCCTTTTCTAAATCCCAGTTGAACATCTGGAAGTTCATAGTTCACATACTATTGAAGCCTGGCTTGGAGAATTTTGAGCATTACTTTGCTAGCATGTGAGATGAGTGCAATTGTGTGGTAGTTTGAGCATTCTTTGCCGTTGCCTTTCTTTGGGATTGAAATGAAAACTGACCTTTTCCAGTCCTGTAGCCACTGCTGAGTTTTCCAAATTTGCTGGCATATTGAGTGCAGCACTTTCACAGCATCATCTTTTAGGATTCAAAATAGCTCAACTGGAATTCCATCACCTCCACTAGCTTTGTTCATAGTGATGTTTCCTAAGGCCCACTTGACTTCTCATTCCAGGTTGTCTGGCTCTAAGTGAGTGATCACACCATTGTGATTATCTGGGTCATGAAGATCTTTTTTGTATGCCTAGAAGAGAACATTTAAGTGTTCATTGCTACAGTCAAATATATTGAGGTCCCAAGGAAAAATTTATAGGCAGATAACCTTGCAAAGATACAGTTAATGGAATCCATAAAAAAGAAAGAATTAAAGACAGTGTATTTCAGTAAGGAGATGAATAGTTTTTAAAGAAACAGGCGTGGAAAACAAAGGAAAACAAATACATTTATAGCTAGTTCTACCTTATGTTGATTGTATCTTTGACATATTGACTAAATACATTTTTTAATTGTTTTTATTCTCAGAGAAAATTGAAGTGCCTGTACTCAAAAAGAGACGTGAGGTCCTACCTGTGGATATAAGCACCCCTAATGGTGTATGTGCCACCAGTGCTATTGGGGAAGAAGATTATAGACTATCACCACAGAAAGAGGAGGCTCAATCCTGTTCTGACGGTTCGGAAGATAACAACTTGCAGCTAGAAAAGACAGTTTCTGTAAGCACATCAGGAGTCATTCTCTCTCCTTACAAAAGTCTGACCCTGGATATTCAGCCAAGAAAGGAAAAGAAGTGTGTGAAACTTACAGGAGTTCCAGCTGACTCGGAAGCCTTAAGTGAAAGAAGCAGAAACACCCCTAACTCTCCCAGGTCAGTGTCGTCTCTCCTGCAAGGCAGCGAGCAGCCCTCTCCATCTTGTCTCTATCGCTGCATGAACTGTGCTGTCTATTTCTTAATCTATTTTCTTAGTATTGTATGCAGTATAATTCCCCAGTTTCATCTACCTACCTTCCAATTTTCTAAAACTTTAAGAAAGACTAAGATGATTTCAAGGGGAAAAGACTCCTGAATAAGGGAATTATTTTAAACAGTAGCACTTTTCTCTGTCACAAGTCTAGTACATCTCTGAATGTTTTGTTGTTTTGAATAAATGTAGTTATTTTTTTCCTGGTTCAGGAGTGACCTGAAAGAAAAATTACCTTACCTCCTAAAAGGGCTTTGCAATTAGTCTTAAGAAATTTCAGCCTTCCAAAAAACTGTTAGGTGAAATTTTTTTATGGCTTTTGAAATTGTTTATTCTAAGCCTTCAAGCATGTGCTTTAATACCTATTCTGACATTTTAAAATATCAAAGGTATTTGTTTTCAATTTACACCCAAACTTCAAAGCCTCTAGTTTTTGCATAATTGAGTTTGTGACTAAAAGAGGAGGTGTCAGACATACATGTCTGTAGGAATTAACATTTTTTAAAAAATTAAAATAATAGAGGCCAGAAAGACGGTAAGAGAAAGTGAGTGGAAGGGAACAGTAGGTCCAGTGACTGAGGTTAGGGTGGTGTAAAAGCACGTTCCTGATGTGTGTAGCAGGACCAAGGATGGGCAAAAAAGAAGCGAATGAGGAAAACGGAGAAGGCGAAAAAGGGTGATAAAGATGAAGGATGTCTTTATGCAGTGGAATGATAGTGGAGTTAAAATAAATAGATATTTTAAAAATTAACCGTATTGGTATGAAAATAGTTAGCTTGGATTGTCTGCTATGAAAGGAGGTCTTTAAGGTGCTACTAGATCTTTAAGGTACTACATCAGTCTTAATGGAGACGTACAAAATAAGACATTTTACATTTTACTAAATGTAGTATTCAACAATGAAAGCATTTCAACAATATTGCAGCTTTTGTTAATTGGAGTAATGTATTACTCCATTTCTTGAATTTTTATGTAATAGCATTATAACCTATAAGTCACTTGAACTAAAAGCTTAATATTCTCAAGGAAAAGGGTACCTTTAAATGAATGCTATCTGATACACACACAGTTTCAACTAATTGTGAATTGAATTCAACAAGTTACGCTTGTGTATATGTGATTCATTGTGTATGTGTGCTTGACCATTGTATATTTCTGGAGGTGAATTTCCAGAACTGATCAATGCAAATCTTACTCTCTATGTTGTCTTCATTTCTTCTTCTGCCTTTTTTTGCTTAATAAAAATTATTCAAGCAAATGTTCAGATACTTGTTTGACTCAAATAGCATGTTGAAATTTTTTGTCTTGCTGCTGCTACTGCTACTGCTAAGTCGCTTCAGTCGTGTCCGACTCTGTGCGACCCCATAGACGGCAGCCCACCAGGCTCCGCCATCCCTGGGATTCTCCAGGCAAGAACACTGGAGTGGGTTGCCATTTCCTTCTCCAATGCATGAAAGTGAAAAGTGAAAGTGAAGTCGCTCAGTCATGTCCGACTCTTAGCGACCCCATGGACTGCAGCCCACCAGGCTCCTCCGTCCGTGGGATTTTCCAGGCAAGAGTACTGGAGTGGGGTGCCATCACCTTCTCCTTAAACAAAAACAAAATAACAAAACATTTCTGTGTGTGTGTGTGTGTGTGTGAGTGAGTCCATCTGCTAACTTCAGATGTTTCCAGCCTTTTGTCCTCTGCATGATTATCCTATGATAATATTATAATAATAAACATGGCTTCTATTAGGAGATTCACTGTTGCATGCTTTATAAATTTAATTGATGCTCTTGCTATAAAATATCTGTATAGGCCCTTTAAAATATTTCTTCATTGTTTATTTTTTCTTAAACTATTATTTTGCTAGTTGAAATTCGAGTTTTTTAATGGGATATTTAGATATCCATGCAGCCCAGGTTTCCTTGTTAGTTTTTATCTTACATTTGCTTTTGTTGAGTCATGTTAACATTAATACAGTGCTCTAGCATTAAACATTTTTTGTTAGATATGTTTATCATGATAGGTATCATTATATTTTAATTCTTTATTCTAGACTTTGCCATGACTTTTTATCAGCCTTAAAGATATTTCTTTAGACATTTGAAAAATTAAGCCTACTGATAGAAAATATTTTGAGCAAGGCAGTGATTTAGTTTTTTTTAATTGTATTGGAGTCAACTGTAATTTTTCTTCTTAAATACCTTAAAAAAAATCACCTTGTCTCATTAAGAGATCCATTATACTATAGGATTATTTCTTCTTTAATTTTTCCTGACCACATTTGAATTCAGAATGGATGCTTTAATGCCTGTAGGTTAGCTGCTGAATCAAGGCTTCAAAGAGAAGTTAAACAAGGGAAAGAAACTGCAAGCAAACTGGAAAAAGCAGCTTGTAAGAAATCATACCCTACTGTGTATGTGTCCTCCAAGTCAACTCCAGAGACCCAGTGCCCTCAGCAGTAAGAAATCATACCCTACTGTGTATGTGTCCTCCAAGTCAACTCCAGAGACCCAGTGCCCTCAGCAGTAAAGACTTTTCCTTTATGAGAATAAGGTACCACTTGCCCCAAAGATTGCTCTGAAGCTTAAAGATTGTCTTTATCTGAGGATACCTTCTTGCAGCCTATTTTCCTTCTACTCATTGTGCCAGGAACTGATATTTTCATGCTTTGACCAAACATTTAAAATGTGATTGTGATTCTAACCAGGACAGTTCCTTAAGTGATGAACTGTGAATCACAGTGAATAGACTATTAACTGAAGGAAAGTGTTATTATAAATCTGTTGGATGCATTGTATATAGATTATTAAAGTACCTTCAGAGCCATATATACTTGAAAAGAGAATACATTATTATATTTTCCAACATTTTTATGAATATAGTTTTTCACTATGTTGTGAAAATAGAAAACTTTGTTAAAAATATATTGTAACTAGATTTTGTCAGTGTTTAAAGCAGGTATGTTCATCTTTGTATTCATCTACATGATTTAAGTTTTGTTTCGATTACATGAAAAATACAATTTTGAAATTTAAAATAAAGCTGCTATAATTTATCTCCTTTTTGTTTTTTTATTCTACATAGATTATAGTGTGTTATCAAAGATAATAAAAGAACAAAAATGAAATCAGGGATTCTTAATTCCCTGGTACATATAATTTGTGTGTGTGTGTATATATATATATATATATGCACACACACATAATATATATTTTCAATTCTAAACTTTCCAAATAAAGGCTTTTTTCCTGTAAGTGATTATAGCCTGGTCTGTAACTTAATTTCATGTATACATTCGATGGTGTATTAGTCGAGAGAAGAGAGATTTATTTTAAGGAATTGTGTTTTGCAAATGAGGCTGACAAGTCCAGAACCTACAAAGTAGCCTCTCAGGCAGTAGACCCAAAGAAGAGCTGATGTCACAGTTAAGTCCAAAAGCTGTCTGCTGCAAAAGTTGCCATTTTTCAGGGCAGGTTAGCCTTTTTTTTAAATCCAGGGCTTCAACTAATTACATGCTTGGGCCACCCACATTCCGGAGGGAAATCTGCTTTACTCAGAGGCCACAGATTTAAGTGTTAATCTTATCCAAAAGCACACACAGAAAGGTCTAGAATGATGTTTGACAACATTTCTGGGCTTCAGCCAAATTAACACATCCTTAACCATTACGTTGGGTTAATTAGATAAGTCTATTGAAATATATTGTGTGCTTCCCTGGTAGCTCAGACGATAAAGCGTCTGCCTACAATGCGGGAGACCCGGGTTCAATCCCTGGGTCAGGAAATGAATCCCCTGGAAAATGAAATGGCAACCCACTCCAGTATTCATGCCTGGAAAATCCCATCGACTGAGGAGCCTGATGAGCTACAGTCCATGGGGTCACATTGAAATATATTAGGTAAAAGGAAATTGCCTCTCCCTTCTAAATAAATCAAATAATAAACTAATTTTAATTAGTTATAAAAAGTATACTCTAAAGAAGCTACAAGTTTCATATTAAATAATATTTCTTATAAAAAGTAGCTGGAGGCACTAGAAAACAAATGATTTTAACCTGAGGATAATAATGAATGACCACCATATTCCTTGCATATTACAGAATATAGATCATTTCCTTCCAACACTGAGTTTTTGTCATGAGTTAGGTGCTAGTGGTACAAGAATAAGCCTTCAGAGCTCACAGTTTAATAGACCCATATAGATGAATAGTGGTAGTTGGTGATATTACTAGTAATCATAGTTATATCTAACATTTGAATATATCTAATGTGCCAAGCACTTGTTAAAACCCTTTCACGTATTACCACATTTAACCTTTCCAACATCTCTGTGAGCTAGATATTATACCATACTGATGCTCATTTTACAGATGAGGAAATCAAGGTATCAAAGAGGTTATTTGTCCAAAATCACAGTTTAGTTCAGTTGCTCAGTCGAGTCCGACTCTGCAACTCCAAGAACCGCAGCACGCCATGCCTCCCTGTCCATCACCAGCTCCTGGAGCCCACCCAAACCCATGTCCATTGAGTCAGTGATGCCATCCAACCATCTCATCCTCTGTCATCCCCTTCTTCTTCTGCCCTCAATCTTTCCCAGCATCAGGGTCTTTTCAAATGAGTCAGCTCTTCACATCAGGTGGCCAAAGTATTGGAGTTTCAGCTTCAGCACCAGTCCTTCCAATGAACATTCAGGACTGATTTCCTTTAGCATGGACTGGTTGGATCTCCTTGCAGTCCAAGGGACTCTCAAGAGTCTTCTCCAACACCATAGTTCAAAACCATCAATTATTTGGCGCTCCAAGGTTACAAGTGTTAGTAAATAATGAGACAAGAGTTGTAGACATTAAGTGTGTATAGAGTGCTATAGGAACCAAGAAGGAAAACAACAAACTGACTTGGGGCTTTTTTAATTTTCATCATTTCTAAACTGAGATGGCTTCAGAGGTTTCCTAAGCCACAGAGAATAGCATTACAAGTGGAAGAAATAGCTGTTCATCCAATAAATGTATGAAACATCTTTAATTCAGCAAACTGAAGACTGAAACGGCTGGGTATATAGGGCTTGTGAAGAAAACTGTAACAGTAAACAGGATCTGAAGAGATGGCTAGGAGCAAAACCATGAAGAGTGCAAGTTAGGGAATCTGTTTTACAAACAAAGATTTGTAAACAAAATGAGCAAGTGTGTTTGAAGGTTGAAGAATAGAGTTGACAAGAGAACCTTATCCATCCAGCTTCTGTCTTATCACCCACGGAGACTGAAACAATTCTGCTGAGTCTTGAGTCTTTTAGGAAAATGTTTTGAAAAATCGGCATACTAAATGACAAGAAAACTGAATAATCGATAGAAGCAAAGCAATTACTGAACAAATTTAAAGGGTTGAATGCTCAATTTATTTTCTGTAAAAATACTCTAGGGGCATAATGGAAAACAAATTTAAAACAAAAAGATAAGAATGGAGGCTGAAAAAAGCTAGTTTGGCCATTCTGTAGACCAAGTAGGAAATACAAGTGTGAACAGTGGAAATGCAGAGTGATGGTTGGAGTTGCGATATAATTTAAAGAAGCAAAGTAGTGAAGAGTTGCTGGCAAAATAGGATGTGGTTCTCTGGGAGAAAGGAATATATCTGCTACATGTGGATTAGTTGTGCTGGTAAGAGAAAATAGGGGTGGAAGGTATTTCAATTTTGATGAACACTTTTATTCAGTTCCCTGTGGGGTGTCCAAGTTGGAGTCAAGGGAAGTGTTTGTGTATGTTTGCGTGATCAAAAATAATGTTTTCCAAACCTTCATTTTTATATAGAAAATGTGAAACTAAGATAACTATTAATAATAGGCACTTTTTTCCTCATCATTAGTCAAAGGTGGCTTGAGGGTCAGATGTTATAAAGCCTTGATTTATCGTTTTCACTGATTAGACATAATAAGCCCTGTGAATGGGCCTAGAACAAAGATGACAAAGTAAGTATGCTTTCTTGCCTCGAATAAAGTATCAGTGTATGTATGCATGCTAAGTTGCTTCAGTAGTGTCTGATTCTGCCACCCTATGGACTGTAGCCCACCAGGCTCTGTCCATGGGATTCTCCAGGCAAGAATACTGGAGTGGGTTCCTATGCCCTCCTTCAGGGGATCTTCCTGGCCCAGGGATCAAACCTGCTTCTGTCTCCTGCATTGGCAGGTGTATTCTTTACCACTAGCTCCACCAGGGAGCTCCTAAGGTATTGGAAGGGTGCTAATGTTTATTGAGCTGCTAGGTAATTGGCCTGTGTTACGTCTCTCAATACTACCTAGTTTAGCATAATAGTTACTATTGTAGCATCTGTTATTAAACTGCTTGAGTTGAAATCTAAACTTATCCACATAAATGGATAGGCTTTAGCAAGTTTATGATTCAAAAAATGGTTTGTTTAGGTAATCCTTTAATTTTTTTTTATAATTATTTAAAATATGTGGGGACTTCCCTGGTGACTCAGTGATAAATAACCTACCTGCCAATGCAAAAGACAGAGAAGCCTGGCAGGCTACATTTCATGGGGTCACAAAGAGTTGGACACAACTTAGTGACTGAACAACAACAACTCTGGCTTCCCAGGTGGCGCTAGTCATAAAGAACCTGCCTGCAAATGCAGAAGACGTAAGAGATGTGGCTTTGATCCCAGCGTCACGAAGATCCCCTGGAGGAGGGCATGGCAACCCATTCCAGTATTCTTGCCTGGGAAATCCCATGGACAGAGGTTCCTAGCAGGCTACAGTCCATGGGAGCACAAAAGAATTGGATACAACTTAGTGACTAATGGACTTCCCTGATGGCTCAGAGGGTAAAGTGTCTGCAATGCAGGAGACCTAGGTTCTTCCCCTGGGTCAGGAAGATCCCCTGGAGAAGGAAATGGCAACCCACTCCAGTACTATTGCCTGGAAAATCCCATGGATGGAGGAGCCTGGTAGGCTACAATCCATGAGGTCACAAAGAGTCAGACACGACTGAGTGACTTCACTTTCACTTTTCACTTTCATGCATTGGAGAAGGAAATGGCAACCCACTCCAGTATTCTTGCCTGGAGAATCTGAGGGATGGGGGAGCTTAGTGGGCTGCCTTCTATGGGGTCGCACAGAGTCGGACAGGACTAAAGCGACTTAGCAGCAGCAGCAGCAGCTTCTATAACTGTTACCTCCTCCCACCAGGAACCATTTAAATTTCATGGTTTATTTCTTTCTCTCTTTTTTTTTTTTTGTGTGTGTATTTCTACATAGCAGATGTAGATAGTAGGTAGATAGAATCTCCATTCTTTTTCTTAGATAAAATAGTGGGTGACATCAGAGAAGACTTGTGCATAGGAAACAATAAAAGCCTGTCCCTCTACAAAATCTGACAATAAACTGGCAAGGATAGTCAGAACCAAATTTATATTCTGGGAAAAAAATCAAGGATTCACAGCAATAAAGTGAACAATTAATTAAGAAAAATCAGCTGAATCTGGGCATTCCAGGAAATCTCCGATGAAACACCAGGTGATCACTAAGCTAATGGAATGAAGATTTCAGTAGCTAAACACAGCAAAGAACACAGACCTTACAAAATCAGTTTAGAAAAATCATTTAAAAAGTTGGACCAATGACTACAACAAGGAGCAACAACCAACTAGGGAGGGAGGACAATCAGGTTTCCAGCATGGTCACAGTATAGGTCTGTGTCCATGAGGTATCCCAGGCAAGAATACTGGAGTGGTTTGCCACTTTTTTCTACAGGGGATCTTCCTGACTCAGGAAGTGGGTCAAAGAGATCAACTTCCAACAAAAATCACAAGACATGGAAGAAATAAGAATATGACCCATACATAGGAAAAATGAAGTTAGTAACCATCCAGGAGGAAGCTCAGACATTGGACTTGCTAGATAAAAACTTATATCAACAATTTAAAATATGCTCAAAGAACTAATGAAAGGCATGCACAAAGATCTAAAGGACCGGCAATGCCAAATAGAAACTACCAACAAAGCGAGAAAATTATTTAAAGTATGTGTGTGTTAAGTCACTTCAGTCATGTGTGACTCTGGGCAGCCCTATGGACTGTAATCAGGCTCCTCAGTCCATGGGATTCTCCAGGCAAGAATCCTGGAATGGGTTGCTGTGCCCTCCAGGGGATCTTCCCAACCCAGGGATTGACCCTTCATTTCTTTTGTCTCTTCCATTGACAGGCAGATTCTTTATCACTAATGCCATCTGGGAAGCCAAAGTTGTTGTTCAGTCGCTGAGTCCGACTCTCTGACTCCTTGGACTGTAGCCCACCAGACTCCTCTGTCCATGAGGATTTCCAGGCAAGAAAACTGGAGTGGGTTACCATTTCTTTCTCCAAGGGATCTTCCTGGATCAAGAATCAAACCTGTGTCTCCTGCAGTGGCAGGCAGATTCTTTACCCACTGAGCTACCAGGAAAGCCTTAAAAGGAGCCAGATAAAACCTCTGGAGTTGAAGACTATAATAATGAATGAGAAACTAGAGAGATTCAACAGCAAATTTGGCCAATTAAGATTATTTAGGCTAACGAAAAGAATGAAAAAATATGAACAGAGCTTAAGAGACCTACCGACACTATAAAATATAGCAACATACGCATAATAGGAATCCCAAAAAGAGGATAGAGAAAGGGACAAGAGCTTATTTGAGAAAAAGAAAGACATTGCAGTCCAATATCCTTGATGGTTGTTGCTGTTGTTGTTTAGTTGCTAAGTTGTATCTGACTCTTTTGGGACCCTATAGTCTGTAGCCTGCCAAATCCCCTCTGTCCATGGGATTTCCCAGGCAAGAATACTGGAGTGGGTTGCCATTTCCTTTTCCAGGGGATCTTCTCGACCCAGGGATCAAACCCACATCTCCTTCATTGGCAGGCAGATTCTTTACCACTGAGCCATAAAGGAAGCCATCCTTGATGGACATAGATGCAAAAATCCTCAACAAAATACTAACTATCAAATTCAATACATTATAAGGGTCATATAAGATGATTAAGTTGGATTTATTCCAGGGATGGGGATGGTTCAGCATCTACAAATCAGTCAGTGTACTATACCACATTAATGAAATGAAGGATGAAAATTATATGATCATCTCAATAGATGCTAAGAAAACAAAAATAAGCAAGTGGAACTATATTACATTAAAAAACTTCTACACAGCAAATGTAACCATCAACAAAATGAAAAGGCAACCTACTGAAGGAGAGAAAATATTTGCAAATCATATGTCTGATAAGGCACTGATATCCAAAACATATTAAGAAATCATACAATGACAAAAAAGAAAGCAATCTGATTAAAAAACAGAAGACCTGAACAGACATTTTCCTAAGGAAGACATACAGATGGCTGCTATGTTATTACACTTAACAACATCATCTCGACATGTGAGCTCTTTCCAGTTCCCTTCTTCCCCAGGAGTTCCCTTGCTATCACCTTCTAGATGGTGGCCCCTGACCTGTAGCCTCTGGATAGTCTTATGCTGTGAGGAACTTTCTCAGGCAGTCCTGTCCAGGTGCCATGCAGTAAAGCTTACTGTGTGTTACTGCCTTTCATGGGCTTATCTTTTTCTACTTTAGCCTCCAAATTCCCAAGATCCCTTATAAGATGAATTTACATATCAAGACATTATATAATAGGAAAAGTGTCAATCTATCAAGATGGGAGAACAATTAACAAATAGGCACCTAACAAGACAGCCTCAAAACATCTAAAGCAAAAAACCTGAATTTTGAAATTTGCCTGTGGATTCCATACAATCTCAGTGAAAATTCAAGCAGGCTTATTGTGGAAATTTAAAATGATTCATTAAAATGCAATGAACTGATACAACCAGAGAAACTTAAAATGAAGAATAAAGTTGGACAACATGTACTACCTGATTTTGAGAATTACTATAAAATTGTGTCAGTCTGCTTGTGGGCAGGGCTGGAGGTCAGTGGGTCCTGGGGCTGGTGCATGTCCACTAGGGGGCAGAACTGGGTTCCAGGGTCTCTGGCTACCGGGCCCTGGGGTCCCGGGCTAGTGCCTGCACATCAGGTTTTGGGGCCAAGTTCTGGATTCTCTGGTGGACAGGTCTTGGTGTGGCCATAGGCTCAGGGGCTCTTAAGGCAGCCTGCCTTCTGCCCAGCTAGTTGGCTTGAGATATCACAGTACTGCTGAGGATAAGCTAGTGGGTGGGGCTGGGTCCCAGTGCTAATGAGGTAGAGGGAAGACTCCAAAATGGCAGCCAGCATTGACTGAGCAGCTGAACTGAAGTGAATATTATGGTGCTTTTGTGGTGTACAGTGTCTGTACACCACAGACTACTACCATGGACATTCTACCAGTGTCCATCTGGTAGAATGTGTTCCCCAAAATGGCTGCCTCCAGTATCTATGTCCCCAGGTGAGCTCCAATTACCTCCTGTCTGTCCAGGAGGCCCTCGAAGATCAGCAGTGGAGTCTGACTCAGGCTCCTTTCAGATTACTGCTTCTGCCCTGGGTCCTAGAGCATGTGAGATTTTCTGTGCACCCTTTAGGAGTGGAGTCTGTTTCCCACAGCCTACTGGGTCTCTCAGAAGTAAGTCCCACTGGCCTTCAAGGCAAAAGAATTCTGCAGTCTTTTGTTCCCAGTCAAGGACCTCTGGGCCGGGGAGCCTAATGTGGGTCTCAGACCCATTCTTCCTTGGGGAGAATGTCTGCAATTGTAATTATTCTCTCTGTTTGTGCATTGTCGTCCCAGATATTGGTTGTGAGTCTACCTGTACACTGCCCATTCTACCTGTCTTGTTGTGGTTCCTTCTTTATATCTTTAGTTGTAGAAGATCTTTTCTGGAAGATTCTGGTCTTTCTTATCAATGGTTGCCCTGTAAATGTTGTCATTTTGGTGTGTCCATGAGAGGAAGTGTGTTCAGGGTCTTCCTACTCTGTCATGTTATCAAGCTCCCCATTATTAAAAAGGAGATGGACTCCTTTTGCAGACTGGAAAATGAGTGGAAAAGAAACAAATGGGAAAACATGGGGCCTTCAAAGACAAAAGCACCATAATATTCAGTTCAGTTCAGTTGCTCAGTCATGTCCTACTCTTTGTAACCCCATGGACTGCAGCAGGCCAGGCCTCCCTGTCCATCGCCAACTGCTGGAGTTTACTCAAACTCATGTCCATTAAGTCAGTGATGCCATCCAACCATCTTGTTCTCTGTCATCCCCTTCTCCTCCCGCCTTCAATTTTTCCCAGCATCAGGGTCTTTTCGAATGAGTCAGTTCTTCCCATCAGGTGGCCAAAGTATTGGAGTTTCAGCTTCAGCAACAGTTCTTCCAATGAGTATTCAGGACTGATTTCCTTTAGGATGGACTGGTTGGATCTCCTTGCAGTCCAAGGGACTCTCAAGAGTCTTCCCCAACACCACAGTTCAAAAGCATCAGTTCTTCGGTGCTCAGCTTTCTTTATAGTCCAACTCTCACATCCATACATGACTACTGGGAAAACCATAGCTTTGATTAGATGGACCTTTGTTGGCAAAGTAATGTCTCTGCTTTTTACTATGCTGTCTAGATTGGTCATAACTTTTCTTCCAAGGAGCAATTGTCTTTTAATTTCAAGCCTATAATCACCATCTGCAGTGATTTTGGAGCCCAAAAAAATAAAGTCTGTCACTGTTTCCACTGTTTCCCCATCTATTTCCCATGAAGTGGTAGGACCAGATGCCATGATCTTAGTTTTCTGAATGTTGAGTTTTAAGCCAACTTTTTCACTTTCCTCTTTCACTTTCATCAAGAGGCTCTTTAGTTCTTCTTCACTTGCTGCCATAAGGGTGGTGTCATCTGCATATCTGAGATTATCGGGATTTCTTCAAGCAATCTTGATTCCAGCTTGTGCTTTATCCAGCCCAGCGTTTCCCATGATGTACTCTGCATATGAGTTAAATAAGCAGGGTGACAATATACGGCCTTGACGTACTCCTTTTCCTATTTGGAACCAGTCTGTTGTTCCATGTCCAGTTCTAACTGTTGCTTCTTGACCTGCATACAGATTTCTCAAGAGGCAGGTAAGGTGGTCTGGTATTCCCATGTCTTTAAGAATTTTCCAGAGTTTGTTGTGGTCCCCACAGTCAAAGGCTTTGGCATAGTCCATAAAGCAGAAGTAGATATTTTTCTGAAACTCTCTTGATTTTTCAATGATCCAATGGATGTTGGCAATTTGATTTCTGGTTCCTCTGCCTTTTCTACATTCAGGTTAAACAACTTGAACAACAATAATATTATTGGACTCAGAACTTCCTCCCAATTCCTCCATCACTGAGAACAAAAATTCTTTCTGAAAGACTATACTTCACTGCACTGACAGAAGGGGGCACCCTTTGACTAGAACTTTGTAAAAGTACTCCAGAATTTTGATGACATAGACTAAAGCTGTAAAAATCTATTATGTGAAGGAAATGAAACAAGATCACTTCATGAACTTCATGTTCTCCCCCTCTCAAAAGCCATTTGAAGGAGAAGCAAAGTATAACACAACACTTGAAACTAAGAAAACTGATCTAGAACAGACTATTAGGGTTTTAAAATAGAGAAAAATTCTTCAGAACTCAAGCAGAAAATATCAAATAACTTACAGTGATAAGATAATACTTTCCCAAAACAGCATTCAGAAAAATTTTTAAGGAAAAAAAGTGTGTGAACTAAGTGTTTTATTTTCATTGAATCTATCCTTGAGGCATCAAGACCAAAGGAAAACAGTTTAAAGCATGCTAAAATTTAGTGATTTTTGTGCCTATGAACCCTCCTTGAGGATCATCCAACAAAAGATGAGTGGGGAAACTTTTGCAAAAGGACTAAAGGATTGAACAAATAACAATGTGTTGTGGATAATTAGAGACAGATTTCTCACTGTTGGGCAAAGAAGTGAAAATGAACAAAGGGGGAAGCTAGATTAATGAAAAAGGAGGCTAAAAATGAACCTGTGACCGATTGGAATTGGAGGTGTCAGTATAAACTCATGATTTTGGAGAGAGAGATTTTAAAAATTAGAGTGAAGATATGCAATTACATATACACATATATATATATATGCAAGTACATATAATCATACACACACACATATATACACTTACACTTAAGTGTCTGTATATTTCCAAGTCTATCTGTTGAACCCTAGAAGCAATAACATCTCAGTAGCAATAAACACATGTATACATTTAGCATACAGATCTTGGTTTCTTAATGTCACTCTGCACTGATATGAACCATTTCTTTCAGAACTGGCTACTTTCAGGATTAGACTGAGAATGAATGAGATAAGCCCTAAACATCTTGTCTGAAAAAGTAGGAAAATGGTCACAGAATGATGCGGGCATCATGATGACTCCTGCTGTCTGAATCTAGGACAATTTGAGAATCAAAATAAATGATTGTCACTGAATAACTAAGTTGTCATTCTGACTCTTGCTACCCTGTGACTGTAGCCTGCCAGGTGTCTCTGCCCATAGGATTTCCCAGGCAAGAATACTGGAGTGGGTAGCCATTGTCTTCTCCAGGGGATCTTCTCGGCCCAGGGATTGAACCCGTGTCTCTTGCATTGGCAGGCAGATTCTTTAGCACTGAGCCACTAGGGAAGCCCTCAATGAATAATAGTAATGGATTACAGACTATTGTGTAAAATAGGAAATCATGAGCCCATATTGTTTTAAATAAGTGAGTAAATCCATAAATGAATACATAATGAAGGAAAAGCTTTTTCTCACAGTAGAATTCCATTTAATAAAAGTGGAAAGAATGATAGAATTTTTAAAATCTCTATTTGGTAATTATTATAATAAGTGTTTCAGTAAAGAACTGTCACTAAATGATACTAAAACTAGTGGACTAAAAGTATGATGAGTTAAAGAATATTTCTGCTTTATTGACTATGCCAAAACCTTTGACTGTGTGGTTCACAACAAACTGCGGAAAATTCTTCAGGAGATAGGAATAACAGACCACCTAACCTGCCTCCTGAGAAATCTGTATGCAGGTTAAGAAGCAACAGTTAGAACTGGACATGGAACAACAGACTGGTTCCAAATCAGGAAAGGAGTATGTCAAGGCTGTATATTGTCACTCTGCTTATTTAACTCATATGCAGAGTACATCATGAGAAATGCTTGACTGGATGAAGCACAAGCTGGGATCAAGATTGCCGGGAGAAGTATCAATAACCTCAGATATGCAGATGACACCACCCTTATGACAGAAAGCGAAGAAGAACTGAAGAGCCTCTTGATGAAAGTGAAAGAGGACAGTGAAAACTTTGGCTTAAAACTCAACATTCAGGAAACTAAGATCATGGCATCTTGTCCCATTACTTTATGGCAAATAGATGGTAAAACAGTGGAAACAGTGAGACTATTTTTGGGGGCTCCAAAATCACTGCAGATGGTGACTGTAGCCATGAAATTTAAAGACGCTTGCTCCTTGGAAGAAAAGTTATGACCAACTTAGACAGTTTATTGAAAAGCAGAGACATTGCTTTGCCAACAAAGGTCCATCTATTCAAAGCTATGGGTTGAGAGTGGACTATGAAGAAAGCTGAGTGCCGAAGAATTGATGCTTTTGAACTGTGGTGTTGGGGAAGACTCTTGAGAGTCCCTTGGACTGCAAGGAGATCCAACCAGTCCATCCTAAAGGAAATCAGTCCTGAATATTCATTGGAAGGACTGATCCTGAAGCTGAAACTCCAATACCTTGGCCACCTGATGTGAAGAACTAACTCATTGGAAAAGACCCTGATGCTAGAAGAGATTGAAGGCGGGAGGAGAAGGGGACGACAGAGGACAAGATGGTTGGATGGCATCACTGACTCAATGGACGTGAGTTTGAGTAAGCTCCAGGAGTTGGTGATGGACAGGGAAGCCTGGCGTGCTGCAGTCCGTAGGATCACAAAGAGTCGGACATGACTGACTGAACTGAACTGACAGCATCTCTCCACAAATACAAGATATTTACAAGGGGAAAACTAGTAATCTTCACGTGGAAAAGTTAAAGGACATCACCCTAATCAATGATCAGTGTAAACATCACCAGGAAAGTTACTGACCCTCCCAGTTTTTCCCAACAAGGGTCCTCCTACCTGGTGTTCTAGCCAATAGAGTGAGACTGAGTTTGACTCAGAAGCAAAAACAAAAAAAGTTTTCTCTTTGATCCCAGGATGAAGAGGTAGGAGCTCAAGCTCTGGAGTATGCCCTCTGAGGAAAAGCCCTCAGGGGGCCGCTTCACAGGCTCAGCCTGAGGAGGGCGGGGTGGAGCTCTCGCGGGGCAGGCTGACTGGGCGCTCACCGCGCTGCAGCCGCCATCTTGGCTTGAGGCCTGCGTGGAGCACTTCTGCGCACGGTTCACGGGACTCACGTGTCTAGAGCAGCAGTGTCCAAGAACACTACAGTGTTAGATGCCCGGCTTCCAAACACGGCACCCTACAGGCAAGTGAAACTAGACTAAGCCCAAGAGAACAGGTTAAACCTTATTACCTAGATTTGCTGGTGACAAACCCCTTCTCTGCCTTGTCCCGCTCCTCATTCTTGGGGGACACGAAGGTGGGGGCACGGGGAGGTGATGGCCTATCTTCTGTGACTGTTTTCTGCTGTGTTTGGGTGTAGTCGTAACCCTGGGGAGAGGAACAGAACTTCCTCCATCCACCTTTAGATACATTTGATCGTCACTGGCTTTAGTCCTAAATGTTTATATCCCTGAGTAAAAATCATCTGGAGTGTTATAGACTCTATCCTTTTGGAAACAAAGGACCAGACAATTTAAAATGTGCGGCCCAGATATCAGCAAGAGAACAATGGTTATTAAGGAGTTCAGGAAAGGTAGAAACCAAGTGAAGCTGGGGAGAGCCTGCTTCATCCTACTCCGAATTTGTTCAACTGGAGGAGGCTGGAGGGCTTCTGTTAGCCAAGTTGCTTTTCCCAGTGGCCTGTAAGCACTTTCTCCAGTCAGGACACTTGCACTGACATAACAGCAACAGGATGTATTGGTGAGCACACTGACCCTCCCTGGTCAGCTAACAGATAATCTAGGGCAATTTGGTGGTCAACAGATTTTTGTATGTAGTTTAAAGACCTGGCGTACTTCAAATATCAATTTTTTTCTAACAGTTTGAAGTTGAGGCCAGTGTCATGGGCACTGTCGCCACTGTGGCTGTTACCTTTATTATGGAAACTTTTTTATTTTCTTAATTTATTTTAATTTTATATTAGAGTATAGTTGACTAACAAGGATGTGTTGTTAGTCACAGGTGTACAGCAAAGTAAATCAGTTATATCCATACAAGTATACATTCTTATACAAATTGTTTTCCCATTGGGGTTATTACAGAATATTGAACTGAGTTCCCTATGCTATACACTAGGTCCTTGTTGGTTAGCTATTTTAAATATGTGTGTGCATCCAGTCACTTCTGTCATGACCCAGTGGGCTGTAGCCCACCAGACTCCTCTGTCCATGGGGTGGGAAGCCCTTTTTAAATATAGTACTGTGTATATTTGTGGACAATATGCAAATATACACAGTGTTATATATATATGTATTCATATGTATATAGTACATGAGTACTGTACCATGAGTACAGTAACCCCTGTGATTCATAGGCCTCTGGCTCTTTTGGAGCACTGTGGCTTCTTCTCATGGGTAATGGTCTGACTATAAACTTTAAGTTTGGATCTGGTCTCAAAGTTCTTATGGTAACACAGCCCCTCACCTTGGCACTGTCTAAGCATTGGGTTGCCTGGCCCCATGTTGAATTTGAGAGCTTACCCAAGAACTTGTGTCCTCTTTGTAAGCACAGTAGCCCTGTGCCATTGGCGTGAGTCCTCAAAGGATCAGTGTCCCCTTTCCTTTATCAAACTCAAAGTGACAATGGAGAATGCTACTGCTGTGACCCCTGGAGTTTGGTGAGGAGAACGGCCCTGGTGTGGCCTCTCCAGCCTATACAGAGGTCAAGAGGATAGCACTGCTGCTGAGTCAGCATGCAGGCCTGCTGTGGCTCCTTGTCCCTCACTGTCAGCCGGTGTCTGGTACCCTGGAAAAGCCAGCTGGAGCAGCGGGCAGGCACGCGTGAGTTCAGTCTCTGATGCTCAGCCATGTGGCAGTGTGATCATTTCAAGGGGCACAATCCAGATGACTCTGGGAGCTGCACTGTGTGTACACCACACCTGGGTATTGACTGCCAGGCAGAGTGCTTTGGATTCGGCTGCTCCTCCCCTCAGGAGGGAGCTCAGAGATCAGAGGCAGTCATCCTCACCTGAACCTCTAAGTCTCTGCCGTCCTCTGGCTGGAGCAAGTTGAGCCCAGAGACTATGGGATGGGTGCAGGGGAAAAGGCCATGTTCTGTCACTTCTGGGGTGCCCAGATTTGTCTTTGACACTCCCAAGTCAGTCCCCAACAAGGGTTCTCCTGCCCAGTGTCTTTGGAACCAATAGAATGAGACCAAGTTTGGTTCAGAAGCAAAGGAAGCCTTTAGTCTTTAATCGGAGAATGAGAGGTTTGAACTTGCACTACAGAACAGGGGTCCCCAACCCCTAGACCACGGACTGGTGCCTCACGTTAGATTAGAAATAAAGTGCACAACAAATGTAATGCGCTTGAACCATTCCGAAACCACCCCACCCCCAAATCTGTTTCTTCCATGAAACCTGTCCCTAGTGTCAAAAGGGTTGGGAACCACTGCAGAGAACATGTTCTCCCCAAAAGGCCATTGGTGGGGCTGCATCCTAGGGTTCTTGTCAGCGGTGGGGAGTAGCCGGCGTCCTCCTGGGCAGGTGCAGTTGTGTTGCTCAAGACAGCTCAGACTGCAGTGCTAGGCGCAGCGCCTCTGCACACTGCCTGCGTTGCCACCTTGACTTGAAGTGTCTTGCACAGCACTTCTACACACAGCTCACCAAATCCAGGTGTCAGGAATGGCAGTTTGTGCACTAGGAGCTCTAATCTGATGGGCTAGGTGCAAGACCTCTGCTGCACACAGCCCCCCACAGGCAAGTGAAACTAGACTAAGCCCAAAAGAAGAGGTTAGACTCTATCTTATCACCTAGATCCCATCTTCCTTTTCCCAGGGACCCCACTGGGTTTTTCCAGTGAAGTAACAAGACAAATTGATAGCATGTGCCTCCTGGTGTAAAGTAGTAAGGAAAGCATACATCACAATCATGATTTACTTGCCATAAATCACATAACTTGCTTCTAATCATGAGGAAATATCCTAAAGGCCTGACTGAGGGACATTCTCTTCAAAAACTGGACCATACTCTTCAAAATGCCAAGATCATGAAGGGCAAGTAAAGGTGGAGGAACTGAACCTGATTAAAAGAGACTAAGGATACATATTACAAGTGAATACAGCTTGCCATATGGAATATTCATTTGCAATAGAAAACATTAATGGGATGAGTGGCATTTGATTAGCTGATGGTATGACATTTATTAACATTTTTGTCAATGTTATTTTCTTGAATTTGATCATTGTGCTGCCTTTGGTTTTTAAGAAATTCATGGTGACATATTTAAGGAAAAAAGGCATCATGTTTTGCACCTTATACTCTAAAGGTTAAGAAGAACATGTATATACATCAAAAGGGAAATAATTAAGAAAATATTGTTAAATGTTAACATTTGGAAAATCTGGGTAAAGAATGTACTTTTTTTAAATATTCTCGAAACTTTTTTGTAAGTCTGAAATTATGTTAAAATTAGAGGTTTTAAAATGTCATTATTTGAAGATGTTATGACAGTATGTGCAAAAAAAATAAAATGCTTTGTAGACAGACTACTAAAATTGAAAACTGGATCAGTTTTTTTAAAAAGCCAATTATATCAAGTAAAAACAAATAGAAATGAAAAAAGCTCAAATTGCACTAGAAGACTCTTGAGAGTCTCTTGGACTGCAAGGAGATCCAACCAGTCCATTCTAAAGGAGATCAGTCCTGGGTGTTCTTTGGAAGGACTGGTGCTAAAGCTGAAACTCCAATACTTTGGCCACCTCGTGCAAAGAGTTGACTCATTGGAAAAGACCCTGATGCTGGGAGGGGGCAGGAGGAAAAGGGGACAACAGAGAATGAGATGGCTGGATGGCATCACCGACTTGATGGACATGAGTTTGGGTGAACCCCAGGAGTTGGTGATGGACAGGGAGGCCTGGCGTGCTGCAATTCGTGGGGTCACAAAGAGTCGAACACGACTGAGCGACTGAATTGAACTGAACTGAACAATAGCATAAATTTTATCATATGCCTAGAGCTAAAGTCAATGAAAAGATGTAAAAAGCGTCTACACTGAAAATGGCAAAGCATCATGGAGAAAAACTAAAGATCTAAATAAATAGTGGGATCCCATAATAAAGACATCACTTCTCTCCACATTGATCTAAATATTCAACACAGTTTCAGTAAAATTCCTTGCAAGCTGTTTTTTGTCCTGGAACATGACAAGTTGATCCTAAAATTTATATGGAAGTATAAAAAGCCAAAAATATACAATAAAACTTTGAAGGAGAAGAAAGGTAGTGGACTTATACTATCAGGTACAGAGACCTGTTATAAGATCATAATCAATTCAGTGTGATATGAATGCAAACATAGAGACATCTATCAAAGGAAGAGAATAAGAGTCCATAAACAGAGCCAGATACGTTTGCTCGTTTGGTTTGTGGCCAAAAAATGACCCCAGATACAAAGGAGAAGGGTAGACTTTTTGAAAACTGAACCTGAATCAATTTGCCTAACATACAGAGAAAAAAATAAATCTTGATCCCTATCTCTACCTACCTTACACAATGTCAGTTCTAAGTATATTGCAGATGTAAATATAAGGCAAGGTAATTTTCCTTTAAAACTCAGTCTTAAATCCAGAAATTTTGACCCCACCTCTAGTATTATTTTTAATAATAGTACTTCCTATGAGCCTTGAGAGACATCTTATTAAGAAAAAAAAAAAAAGTTAAAAAGAAATTAAAAGGAAGCACATGCAAAGAATAATTCAAAAGAGAATAAGTATGGTGAAATTTATAACCTAAAAAAAGTGATTTGTGTTATTTGAAGAGAGAATTCTTTGAAACAGTGTTTCTTTGTTTGTTTTTTTTCTAGCTGGTTACAATGAATTTTTTAACATGAATAATCTGTTACTCACATTTCCTCTAGATTCTGGTTGTGAAACCTTCCATCTCCCTCATTTTAAAATACCTTCACATTGATTCTGGGCATTAAAAGTAAAGAGAAGAGAGTTGGCCTGAACTGTTTTTGCTGTGAAAACTGCCCATGAAGTTGGAGAACGTAGGAAAAACTTAGGTCAATATATTAGTTACATTTTAAAATGTTCCATAAAATTTCAGGTGAAATATTCTAAAATTTAAAGCAATGGATCTAAGTGCTGACCTGGAAAAAGAAGTATAATAACAAGGAAAATGGTATTTATTGTTTATTTTTTTAATTAACAATTAGACCCATTGTTTTAAATTTAAAGATAGCCCACCTGAAAAGCTATCAGGATAACAAAGATGTATTGAGCATATTATTTGAGAAAGTAACCAATAACTCTTTTATTGCCATATTTATTTATTTAGGAAGACAGTGTTATTTTTAAACATTTTATTGACTAATAACTCTTGGAAATAAAATTGCATGTTTCTTGACTTTGTGACATCTTATACAATGAAACATAGTTTCAAACACTTATTAGCACTTTTCCATCTCACTTAAGAAGTAGCATGCAAATGATTTAGGATTACATTGGTCTACATTAGTTACCTCTCTTACTGGTTGGTCTTTGCTCTTTATCTTACTAATTTACCACAGATGGAGGACATCAACCTTGACAGTTATAAAAATTGCTAAGCCTAGTTTCACAGTGTAGCTTTGGTAAGTAGTCATTCCTGGAAATCTAGTATCTGTTGCTTCAACCCCCTCATCAGTTCTGTTATGTTTAATACTCTGTAATGCATGACGTCCTACTTAAATTAGAGTGATTTTGTTCTCTAACTGAGCTTCCAACACGGTGAACCTTTTAGAACAAAAGCACTTTAGGTCCATTAGATTCAAATAATAAGTTCTTGGACTGGACTTTGAAAAAGAGTCATCAAAAAGAGAATAATTCTCATGGTGTACTTGAATTAAATTTTGGTGTTGTTTATGTAGTAGAACACGTGAGGGCAGTAAGTGTGTTTGGCATTTGGGATAAAGATGTATAATCATGAACTATTTCAGCTGCACAGTCCCTTCCGTACCAACACTTCGACTCCAGTGGGAACTCCAAGCCCCAGACTCTACCAGTTTTGCACTCTCCATCATGAAAGTCTTTAATTTTTCCCTTAACTTCTGTTATCCATAATTAATCACTCTCTTGATCTCTCCTCTGAATTCACCTGGAAAAATGATAAACTTCAGTTAAACCCCAGTCAGTTTCATTCCGTTAAGCTCATCCCTTATTCCAGTACTTGTCTGCTCTGGCTGCACATTAGTGTCACCTGGGTACCTTTAAAAGTCTGCTAGACTCCCACCCCAGACCAGATTAATCAGAATGGGATGGGTGGTGGGGAGAGGACCTAAGTTAAGTTTTTATTTATTTATTTGGTTTTGCTGGGACTTTGTTGCAGCATGTGGGATCTTTGATCTTCATTAGCATGCAGGATCTTTACTTGTGGCATACAGACTCTTAGTTGCAGCATGTGGGGTCTAGTTCCCTGACTAGGAACTGAGCCTAGACCCCTTGCACTGGGTGTGTGGTGTCTTAGCCACTCAACCTGAGTTAACTTTTAAAATGGAAGTCCCTGAGTTAAATTTTAAAAACTCCCCAGGTGATTCTAACTGTAGCCAGAGTGGTGAATCTTTGGTCTAATTTAAGTCTGTGCCCAAATGGCTGAATGTGGCAGAAGAAAACCACTCAATCTTGACTTTGTCCCTTTAATCTTATGACTTGTGAGTGCTTGTTTGCAATTCTTCAAGATGACTTTCACTTAGTTTTCCTTTAATGTCTTTAATTATCTCAGCTGATGACCATTACATTTTATTAAGAAAATAATAATTAACGTTTGTTTCATGCTTATGAGCTAAATAGTAATGCTCTACATGTGTTGCTCTCAAGTATTAATTCATATAGTTCTCTCAACTCTCTGAAGTAGTTGCTGCAAAGTTGCTCCATTTTCAAGATGAGGAAACAGAAACAATCACATAGCTAGTACTGACAGAAATTTGCCTTTGAATCCAGCCAGGCTGACTACAGAATCCGCCTGTCACCACCACACAATACTCCCTCCCATGGTATGCTGAAACAAAGTGAAAAGGACTACCTTTGTTTCCTTCTTTTGCATTTGCCCCTTAATCTGAACCTGTGCTCTTGTCTTTTGCTTTCCTTGTATTTATAAAGTTGATTGTGTGCATGCCCATCTAAAAACATGCTTCCCATTCCATCTCATCTACCTGTAATGACCTCCTCTCCCTTAAACATGAGCACATTGACTCTTTATGCCGGGTTCATTTCCATAAGGCTACAAACATGCTCCAACATCTCTTCTTGCATCCCTTCAGTCTTCCAAGAAGCTAATTCCAAAACAGAACTAGATATGCAAAAATTGTAATGGAGCTTTCCTCACAGAGCTCCTGTGAGAGAAGATGGGAAGAAAATCAGAAGAGCCATCAGATCATGATGCAGGTATGACCCCTGTGAAGGTGAGAGAGAAAGAAGGAAAGAGAGACAGTGAAATGTCTTGGATTGAACTGCAACTCTAAGATAGTGTTGGTGATGCCTACCCAGCGGGGAGTCCTTAGGCTAAAGCCACTAGTCAAAGGAGTCTTATGTCATGGAGAGACATGCCTATCTTGTTCTCCCTCCACTCCTGGTCACTGGTTGTGAGAAGCCCATGGAAGAGTATAGTCTTATGATTGTGAAGAAAGATTTTCAGAACACAGAACCTGGGCCTGTAGTCAACTATGTTCTTTACAGTGGGAGATTTGGAAGGTAATGGTCACCACACCTCTTTTAACTTCATTCTATGGTCTCCTCTAGCTACCACCTCATTTATTTGTTCTTCCCAGTAAAACTCTCTAAAAGATTTGCTTATACTTCCCATTCTGTTTTTTTATCTTATATTTTCTTCTTAACTAACTTCAACCAGGTTTTGTCTTTCCTCTACACTGTCTCAACAATTGTTTTCCTACTCTCCACAGTAAGAGACCATTTCTTTGGACATGTTTAGTTGTTGTTGTTTAGTTGCTAAGTCATGTCTGTCTGACTCTTTTGAGACTCCATGGACTATAGCCTGCTAGGCTCTTCTGTCCAAAATTTCCCAGGCAAGAATACTGGAGTTGGTTGCCATTTCCTTCTCCAGGGAATCTCCCCCACCCAGGGATTGAACTTGTGTCTCCTGCATTGGCAGGTGGACTCTTTACCTCTGAGCCACCAGGGAAACCTTAGTTGGACATATGACCATGCAGAATAAAGGCTAGAAATTTCCCAAGTTGCCTTGCAATGAGGTATGGCTATGGAACCAGATATTGAGAAAAGGAACGTGAGCAGAACTGATGAGTGCTACTTGCCAGATATGTCCTCTTCTTCCCCGTCTCCCTTCCTGCAGGCTGGCATGGGGAGGGAGTGGTAAGTCATTTTGGGTCATGCACTTAATGTTTGCAAACCTGAGGGATGGTGGGATAGCAGGAAGGATGGAGCTTGCATCCCTGATAAATTCATGGATCTGCAATAACAACTTAGAATTTATGTGATTAGAAATAGGTTTCTATCTTGTTTTCGCTAATTTTATTTTGGATCTCTGTCTTTGACTGTCTACTTATGTTTCTCTGTGGACCCATCCACTTCATAAGCAAGTCCTGCTGACACCACCTGTGAAGTATATCAAATTTGACTGTTTTGCCTTACCACTTTGACCCCATGTACCATCATTTTTCCCTGGATGCTGAAACAGCCTTGAATTGGTCTTGTTGCTTCTATTCTTGACCAATAGAGTTTGTTTTCCAGTGAGAATAGTATTCTTAAAAAAATATTATATCACCTCCCACCTAAAATCCTCCACTGACATTTGTCAGTGCCTTTCATCAAAAGACCACGAGCAACATACATATACAATAAACTGAGTTTATTGCTTGTGACCATGGGGAGCCATAGAGTCTGTCAGAAGGGACTTTGTTATAGGATTTGGGCTTATGTTGATGATAGGGTAGTATTTAAGGAAGCAAGTTTAATCCTATGATTAGATATATGAATAAATCTCATCTAAAGGTTAAAAGAATAAAATGAAGCTAAAGTTGAAACTGATTAAAAGAAAAAAGCAGCAGACACATTAACCATGATAGGGAGATAGTTGATCATGTTTATGATTTTTACAATGTCCATATTTTTCTGTGTTTCATCATGATTGCATCCTGTTTTTGTCTTTATCCATCATGGCCACAAATTAGCCTTGTCTGATGTTAATGTTCTGAGGAATTATTGGTGTTCAAATAGGTGGGGAAGCAGTGTCAGACTTTATTTTGGGGGGCTCCAAAATCACTGCAGATGGTGATTGCAGCCATGAAATTAAAAGACGCTTACTCCTTAAAAGAAAAGTTATGACCAACCTAGACAGCATATTCAAAAGCAGAGACATTACTTTACCAACAAAGGTCCATCTAGTCAAGGCTATGGTTTTTCCAGTGGTCATGTATGGATGTGAAAGTTGGACTGTGAAGAAAGCTGAGTGCCGAAGAATTAATGCTTTTGAACTGTGGTGTTGGAGAAGACTCTTCAGAGTCCCTTGGACTGCAAGAAGATCCAACCAGTCCATTCTAAATGAGATCAGTCCTGGGTATTCTTTGGAAGGAATGATGCTAAAGCTGAAACTCCAATACTTTGGCCACCTCATCCGAAGAGTTGACTCATTGGAAAAGACTCTGATGCTGGGAGGGATTGGGGGCAGGAGGAGAAGGGGACGACAGAGGATGAGATGGCTGGATGGCATCACTGACTCAGTGGATGGTGAACTCCAGGACTTGGTGATGGACAGAGAGGCCTGGCATGCTGCAATTCATGGGGTCGCAAAGAGTCGGACATGACTGAGCGACTGAACTGAACAGACCACCACAACCTGTGAGTGCCAGGGCCTGCTTGTCTCTTTCTTACTGGCCTGTCCATTTAGAGTAAAATTCAGATTCCTTACCATGGTCTTCAAGGTACTACATGATCCAGTTCCTCCCTAATTTCCAAGCTCGTCTCCTACCACACAGTCACTACAGTCCCATAACACTGGTTCTTTCTTAATTTCTCAAATGCTTAAAGCTTGTTCTCCCCTCAGGACTTTTATATTTGTGTTCATTTCTCCCTGAAACAATCTTTTTCCAAGTGTCCTTTCTCAAATATAACTTCTTCAGTGAACCTTTCCCTCGTTCTCGCCTTTTCTACTCCCCCAAGACACTCTTTATATCATTTCTCTGTTTTATTTTCCTCATTAAACCTTATTGTGTACTTGTTGATTTTCTTCCATCCTTCATAGGCTACAGAATTCATGAGAGAAAGAATCTGGCCTGTGTCACTGACCAAAGTATACCTTTCTGCTTATCACATCGCTTTTCACATGAAGGGATCTCAATAAATGTTTGTGGAGTAAACACTCAGCTTCTAGGGCTCAGCATGGTATACAGATGTGCACAGGACTTCTTAGGGAGGAGACACGACTGAATTGTCTGAGGCTTGGTGCCAGAGTTCAATTCAGTTGCTCAGTCATGTCCAACTCTTTGCAACCCCATGGACTGCAGCACACCAGGCTTCCCTGTTCATCACCAACTCCCGGAGCTTACTCAAACTCATGTCCATTGAGTTGGTGATGCCATCCAATCATCTCACCCTCTGTCATCCCCCTTTCTTCCTGCCTTCAATCTTTCCCAGCATCAAGGTCTTTTCCAATGAGTCAGTTTTTTACATCAGGTGGCCAAAGTTTTGGAGTTTCAGCTTGAGCTTCAGTCCTTCCAATGAATATTCAGGACTTTAGGATTTGACTGGTTTGATCTCTCTGCTGTCCAAGGAACTCTCAAGTGTCTTCTCTAACCCCACAGTTCAAAAACTTCAATTCTTCAGCGCTCAGCCTTCTTTATAGTCCAACTCTCAGATCTGTACATGACTACTGGAAAAATCATAATACAAGTGCTTATGAAGAATCTGTTGTCTCCTGTTAAGCCATATACTCGTTGTGATCTTGATTTGTCCAAGACTGAGATTATTCAAGGGCTCCTTTGGCTCTAGCGATTTGCTTTCTCCAAGAACAACCTGACTGGGTTGGTTTTCTGTCACCCAATACAAAGTCTTCTCATTGACCAGAAAAATATTAACACCTCTATTTCCAACACACTTATCAAAGGTCACAACTCAAATGCCTCTAGGAACTAGGCAGGCATCTTAAAGGATGTAAACTGTGTTTGTTTTTTTGTTTTTAATGGCAGCTTAGGAAGAACTCTTTTGACACAGATCTACATCTAGGACAATTCTTCAGATCTACATATTGAATACATGTAGACCCTCTTTCATGTTTCTTAAAACGTTTACCCTCTTGGTCTCTTTTGTTTTCTCACTTTTGATGACACATGAGTTCTAGTATTTTTGTTTTGTTTTGGGTTTTTCTTTTTTGGTCTTTAATCTTAAGAAAAATGAAAGTGAAAGTCGCCCAGTCACCCGACTCTTTTCGATTCCATGGACTATATATACAGTCCATAGAATTCTCCAGGCCAGATTACTCGAGTGGCTAGCTTTTCCCTTTTCCAGGGGTTCTTCCCAATCCAGGAATCGAACCAGGGTCTCCAGCATTGCAGGCGGATTCTTTACCAACTGAGCTATCAGGGAAGGCCTACCTTAAGAAAAGTAGTAGTATAAATCTAATGATAAATGGCAATTAAGACTTGGCGTCAGTATTTGGGGAAGAGAGGGAGTGCTGGGGACTGTGGCAAACTAGAGTGTAGGCTCTGACTAAAGAATAGCCACTAAAATCACCTCCAGGGCATTTCTGTCTGAAAATACAGATCCTAATTGCCAGATCTTCATATTTATTTTGAGAAAAACCAAAAGTTTAGGTGAAGCTTCTCAGTTGTTCATTGTTGGCAGTTAAAAAAAAAAATCACCGTGAGAATAAAATGTGCTTGTTAAACAAATCAGTCATCATCCAGATTTGACCTTTGCACTTCTGGGGTTGGACCTCTGTTGAATGTAGACAAGGAATCAGTCAGTGCTAATCAGATACAAACAAGGAACAGGGTTGATATCCCTGTGCACACATTGTGAGTTCTGACAGTTTCGGGACAGAAAAGGCAGTTAAAGAATCTGGATAGCAGGTCATGAGAACAGGCTGCTGCAGGTACCCAGGAGGACTGTCTGTCTGGATGAGAAGTTGGAGGTCACCAAGGATGACTTCCCTTGCCTCTCTGAAACAGTGTAGTCTAGAAAGGAAGAGGGGTGGTGCTGCTGAGCACTGAGAGCACAGCTAAATGTGAGAACTTGTGGCACTTTGGGAGACTTCAAACAGCACCACGTGGCAAGGCTGCCCCTCTGTCATACCACGTCTTGTGGTAGAGAGTGTGTGTGTGTGTTTGTAGAGAGTGTGTGTGTGTGTGTGTGTGTGTGTGTGTGTAGAGAGTTTGTGTGTGTGTCTGCAGTACAGGGAAGTGTGGCTGCAAGAAGGGGCAGTGCAGGAGGCAGGAAGTGAAGGTGTCGCAGAGAGCTAGAATCTGACCAGGAGGGCTTTGTGCAGTGCTCTTAGGAGTTAACTAGTGTCCTAAAGGGTGTGGAGGATGCACGGAGGGATGTTAACTAGTGCCTTGACTTCTCAGTCCTACAGTTTAGACGGGTCCCCCTGGCAGCCCTGGGTAATGTTAATTAGCAGTAAGGGTTGAGGGTATTCATATTTAATGGAAGAGAGTGAATTCTTTTAAGCAGAAAACCTTTTGATTCTTCCTCATCCAACTCCCATTCCTGTCTTCACTTCTAGAAATTTGACTGTTACCTTAAGGCAAAATGATTTAAACACCTCTTTATTTACAGATGGTCTTTGTTGCTGCTCCCTTTAGTGTAGCTGATTACTTCTGCGCACTCATGTTTTCTTCCCTGGAGCCTTTCTGGCCTTGATAAGGACCTAAAGTTTCCTCCTGTTACTAAAATGAAAGTACATGCTCCAAACTGTTTGAATTGCTTATAACATACTCATAGAAGCTATTTGCCATGCTGCTGCTGCTAAGTCGCTTCAGTCCTGTCCGACTCTGTGCGACCCCAGAGATGGCAGCCCACTAGGCTCCCCCGTCCCTGGGATTCTCCAGGCAAGAACACTGGACTGGGTTGCCATTTCCTTCTCCAATGCATGAAAGTGAAAAGTGAAAGTGAAGTCGCTCAGTCGTGTCCGACTCAGCGACCCCATGGACTGCAGCCTACCAGGCTCCTCCATCCATGGGATTTTCCAGGCAAGAGTACTGGAGTGGGGTGCCATTGCCTTCTCCATGACTCTATGAGTAAAACAAGAAGAGATAAATGATAGAAAATGTTATACTGTGGAGGCTGCAGTTCCCAAAGGACTTCACATAGGGGGTGCCAGTGGAGGGTGGATCGGGAGGCTCTGACACCTGCTGACTTGCCAGTTCCACCTCCGGACATCTCTCTTAGTCAGTTCAGCTGGTCAGTCATGTCCAACTTTGTGATCCCATGGACTGCAGCACACCAGGCTTCCCTGTCCATCATCAACTCCTGGAGCTTGTTCAAACTGATGCCCATCGAGTTGGTGATGCCATCCAACCATCTCATCCTCTGTCATCCACTTCTCCTCCTCCCTGTGGCTTAGAGTCAGAGGGAGGAGGAGAGGCACCCAGGGAAGGGGGCCGATCCTCTTAAACTATAGAGGACAAGCTGGAAGGCACCATCATAGTGACCCCAGTGGTGCCCAGTGAAAACTTCTCAAGGCAGGGATGGGAGGAGGGCACTTAAGGCACTGGAGGCAGTGACTTTTTGCTTGCCAAGTCACTTCAGTCCTGTTGTACTCTTTGCAACCCTATGGACCATAGCCCACCAGGCTCCTGTGTCCATGGAATTCTCCAGGTAAGAACACTGAGTGGGTTGCCATGCCCTCCTCCAAGGTATCTTCCCAACTGAGGGACTGACCCCGTGTCTCCTGTGGCTCCTGCATTGCAGGCTGATTCTTTACTTCTGAGCTACTGGAGAAGCCCTGATAAACTCATATTTCAATATTTAATCATCATTACAGCCCTACCCAGTGGCTCAGTGATAAAGAATCCACCTGAAATGCAGGAGACGCAGAAGATATGGGTTTGATCCCTGGGTCAGGAAGATCTCCTAGAGGAGTACATGGCAACCCACTCCAGTATTCTTGCCTGGAGAAGTCCCATGGACAGAGGAGCCTGACACGCTAGAGTCCATGGGTTCAAAAAGAGTCGACGCGACTGAAGCAACTGAGCATGCGCACACACAGCCATACTAGTGAACTGTAACAAAATCTCAGTCCTGAATCTATGATTCTGAGAAAGCCGGACAACATAGTCTTCTTCTGCTGTGCCTTAGGGAAAGAGGTTTCTGTGATCTTTCTGAACATGGGTCTGAGTCTGGATGGATTTCTTTGGTCTGCACTTGAGGCTTTGCGTGGTACTTTAGTGTGCAATATCTTGATTTCACAAAGGTAGTAAAATCTCCCAAGTTACCTAAAACCTGATATGTTTATACTTTCTAGCTTATTTTGTGAGTTTGAGTTGGACACAATCGTTGGGGCTTTAAAGCATCCTAGAAGTAACATGATGAAGACATTGGAAGGAGGCAAAGAGAACTCACACGCAAGCTTCAAATGAGGGCAACCTTGGCAAGGTAGCGGTGTAGAGGAAGGGGCATATCCAAAAGATGATCATTTTGAGACAGTCATCTGCAGGGAAAGAAAGGGTGGAGTAGAGGGTGATGATACCATTTGTAGGCAGTTACAATGGTTGACAGCTATAAATAAAGACTCTCAGCCTCCTGGCCTCTGTTTACTTCTTAGCAAAAATGGGGATCATAATGGTACCTACCTCAGGCTTCCCAGGTGGTGCTAGTGGTAAAGAACGTGCCTGCCAATGCAGGAGATGGAAGAGATGCAAGTTTGATCCCTGGGTTGAGAAGATCCCCTGGAGGAGGGCATGGCTACCCACTCTGGTATTCTTGCCTGGAGAATCCCATGGACAGAGGAGCCTGGTGGGCTACAGTCCATAGGGTTGCAAAGAGTCAGACACAATTGAAGTAATTTAGAATGTATGCCCTTCATAGGGCTACTTTGAGGGTTAAATGAGATAATGTGTGTAAAGTATTAAATCAAGGATTGGCATTCAGTAAGTGTTCAATAAATGTTAGAAACTCTTTTCTTCAGGAAACTGAGGCTGAGAAAGGTTAAGTAACTTCTCCAAACTAAGCAGCTATGTAAGTGACAGAGTAGGAATTCTAGCATTTCAGTTGGAGCACAGAGTTTACTCATGTCACCTGTTACATAAATTATTAATAGAAACAATCAGAGGAGTGATAGGTCTGTGGTGTGGCTATGGTGATGAGTTTAGTTTCAGAACTGAAGACATTAATGTTGGGTGGGAAAGGGAGGTCCTGGAGGCAGTTGGACACATGAGCCTGACCCTCGGGTGGGGTCTTGCCAGGAGAAGTCCTTCTTTCCACAGTCATCTCTCAGAGTCTGTGCAATACTATAGTCATCAATAGTGCACCACCTAATTTACAGGTATGTAGCAGATGGCGCCCCACTCCAGGACTCTTGCCTGGAAAATCCCATGGACAGAGGGGCCTGGTAGGCTACAGTCCATGGAGTCGAGAAGAGTTGGACACAACTGAGCGACTTCACTTTCACTTTTCACTTTCATGCATTGGAGAAGGAAATGGCAACCCACTCCAGTATTCTTGCCTGGAGAACCCCAGGGACAGAGGAGCCTAGTGGGCTGCCATCTCTGGGGTCACACAGAGTCAGACATGACTGATGTGACTTAGCAGCAGCAGCAGCAGCAGCAGATGGTATTTAATACAATTGTGTGACCAAGATAATTGTAAATTCTTTAAGTGGTTTTAGTTAGATCTTTATATTTGACCATCAATCTCTCTTGACAAAAATTTTCCACAGTGCCATAAAATCATTATAATAAAAACTCTATGTTTCAGATAAATATAAAAGCCATATCCTAGTCAATATGAAGCTTTAAGATTTCTCTATTGGAAACCATCCCATTAAGAAGTTAATTAACCTTCATTCAAAAATAACCTACATTTCATCTCCTTGAGTTCAGTTCAGTCACTCAGTTGTGTCCAACTCTTTGTGACCCCATGAACCGCAGCACGCCAGGCCTCCCTGTCCATCACCAACTCCCGGAGTCCACCCAAACCCATGTCCATCGAGTAGGTGATGCCATCCAGCTGTCTCATCCTCTGTCATCCCCTTCTCCTGCCCTCAATCTTTCCCAGCATCAGGGTCTCTTCAAATGAGTCAGCTCTTCACATCAGGTGGCCAAAGTACTGGAGTTTCAGCTTCAACATCAGTCCTTCCAGTGATCTTCAACTACAAGCAAATTTTCAACTCTTTTAATATGTTGAAGATTTTTGTTATTTTAACGTTATTTAAAAAATCCAGATTCCCATGTCACAAACTAAATGGAGGAGAAATTTTTAATATTCCTCAAATCTCAACCTTATTTACCTTCTGGAATCACCACCTACCTTTGTTCCCCCAGCAAGTACCTTATCACACTGTTGTTATGAACTTGTGTGCATGTATATCAGAAATCTAAGATGAAAAAGCAAGCATCTTTTAGATTCCTCCAAGGGATGGCAGACAAAAAATTTGGTTCATTGACCAAATTTGATTCACCACCTGTTTTTGTATGAACTATGAACTAAGAATAGTTTTACATTTTTAAAAGATTGAAAAGAATTCAAAAGAAGAAAAATATTTCATGACATGTGAAAATTATATGAAATGCAAATTCTATTGTCCAAAAATGAATAAAGTTTTACTGGAATATAGCCATGCTCATTCATTTACACACATATGTAGAGGCTTTCACACTACAATGGCAGAGTTGTGGACTTGCAACAAAGCTTGTCTATGGATGGTGCTCTCATTGCCTTGCAGTGCTGTTCAGCAGCCTGCTGACCTCAGGGATGTGGTTATCATGCCACTGTTTGAAGTGCCAAGGGTATCGCTTTACAGAAACACTGTTGTATTTTATTTACCAGCACAGTAACCATCATGTCAAAACCAACCAAACTGAACCAAAAAAAGAAGAGAAGAGTAGGATCCAAATGTCATGCTTCTAAGTCACAGTGGAGTGTGGATTATTTTGTTAAAGAATTGGACAGGAAAGCATTGGCTTTGCTGTATAGTGACACTACAACTGTGCTAGAAGAATATGGCATAACAGAGTAAGCCCTCATCACAACATTCTCAGCTGCAAAAAAGGAGTAGCCAGAAAAATTAAAAAATTTAAACCAGAATGTCTCATAATAGCACAATTTCTCCATTCAAAATGAAGAATGAAAATGAGACTGTAACCAATGTAAGTGTCTGGGTGACTCATTTATTAACCACACAAAGAAAGACATTTATTGATGGTGAGTTGATTAAATTAGTTTTGGTTGTGGTAACAGATGAAATGTGTCTAGAGAAAATAAAATAGTTTAAGGCTATTAGCCTTTTGGTGACAGCTGTTTGAAGAGTTGATAACTTTGGGAGCAATATCAATAATCAGTTTCAAACCATGGCAAATGATCTCTAACAGTTTTCCTTGGCTCTTGATAAGTTGACCAGTACTGCACAGTTGTTTATTTGTCAAGTCCTCATGTTGAGGTTGAAGTGAATGAAGAGTAAGCTTCTGTGAATAATCTGTGTGGAAAAATTGTGGTCAAAAATATTTTCAATAAAAAGGAGGAAACACTAAATGCCGCCTGAAATAGAATCTGCTAAGATGTGTTCCAAACCTAGATAGCATATTCAAAAGCAGAGACATTACTTTGCCAACAAAGGTCCGTCTAGTCAAGGCTATGGTTTTTCCTGTGGTTATGTATGGATGTGAGAGTTGGACTGTGAAGAAGGCTGAGTGCCGAAGAATTGATGCTTTTGAACTGAGGTGTTGGAGAAGATTCTTGAGAGTCCCTTGGACTGCAAGGAGATCCAACCAGTCCATTCTGAAGGAGATCAGCCCTGGGATTTCTTTGGAAGGAATGATTCTAAAGCTGAAACTCCAGTACTTTGGCCACCTCATGCGAAGAGTTGACTCATTGGAAAAGACTCTGATGCTGGGAGGGATTGGGGGTAGGAGGAGAAGGGGACGACAGAGGATGAGATGGCTGGATGGCATCACTGACTCGATGGACGTGAGTCTGAATGAACTCTAGGAGTTGGTGATGGACAGGGAGGCCTGGCGTGCTGCGATTCATGGGGTCGCGAAGAGTCGGACACGACTGAGCGACTGAACTGAACTGAAGATGTGTTTATAGCTGTTAATGAATAGGAAAAGGCTTTTTGGACAAATTTACGAAGCTTGTGAAAACATGAAGTGTTTAAAACCTTTACTAATTGATTATAATGTTCATCAGAAGGTACTTTGTGGAAAATAGTTGAATATTGTGCATTATTGAACAACTTGTGACAAATGTGATCATTATCTCTTCTGGACTTAATTATTGTCTGTTTTGTGAACTTTTGTCAAAAATAGAAGATGAACATTCTTACTTGTCCTATAACCTACATAGCAGTTTGATGGCTTAACAGTAGTAAGTCATCTGTGAGTTTTTGAGCTCAGGATGGCGATGGAAATTTTTCTTAGGAACAGCCCTCAACCACTATTACTGAACATCAGATGACTTGGAAAATTAGCTTTTGCTGCAGACTTCATAATGTTTCTTAATGGATTCAACCAAAATGACAGAGCAAAACAATGATTATATGCAGAACCTTGTGATAAAATCATTTTGATGACAATATTTAAATCACAAGAAACATGAAGCAGTATATAAAACTTGCTGTGATGTCAAAAATTAAAACAGAAAGTGAGATCACCATTCCTTCAAAAATTTTAATGAACATATTTTCCAGTCTCAAACTACAGTTCTAGCACTGTTTTCAGACCTTAATACAAGTGTAAAAGTAATTTTTAAATCTCAAATTCATTTAACTGTGCAATTGAAGGGTTTCCATTCAGCAATTCCATATCTAGCAATATGATAAATGGTGTGCTAAAAGGCAGACATCAAGAGAATATTTAATATAATTTTATAAATGCCTTCTGAGCAATAAAAATTCTTAATAAAAGATTATGTACAGGGATTGATATCAGTGTTTGGCAGTACTTTCCTTTGAGAGTTTCAGCCAACTTCGAGAGTTAGCCAGCTATAAAATTTAAAGACCACACAATTCATACAAGACCATCCTCACTTCTCACACCAATTGCAAGTTTGGAAGAGTTCCCAAAACTACCTTCAGGGTCAATAATTCACTAACAGGACTTGCAGAACTCCCTGAAATTGTTACATTCAGTTACCATTTGTTGTTGGTAAAGGATGGAGAGTTAATTCAGCCAAGGGGAGATATACATAGAGCAGAGTCCAGGGAAGTATCAGACATTTTTGTTGCCCTTCCACATGGAGTCAGGATGCTTTACTTTCACTGCATCAACGTGTGACAATATGTGTAGAATGTTGCCAGTGAGCAAAGCTCATCCAAACCTTGGTGTCCAGAGATTTTCTTGGGGCTCTACCATGTAGGTAAGACTTTTCCCCATGATTGCCCCTGTGGTTGATCTCAGCCTGCAGGGCAACTGACACCATGTGGCCCAAAGCCCCACTTACATATCACATTGTTGGTCTTCCTGAAATGGTCAACTTAGACCCTAAGTCATATTTTTAAATTGCCCCATGTAACCCCAGTTCCCCTGGCTAACCATGACATTCCAAGAGATCACTTCCCAGTACCTGAGGACAAATATCAGACCACATTTGGGGCAAAATTAATTCTTTACTACATACCACCTGTGGGAAGCATTTTCAATGATGAAATGTAAAATATCATTATAGATCACCATTAGCGAAGAGTTGCAGTCCATCACTAACTTTGAACTCTAATGGAGTGAAATGTGATCTAACCCACAAATTTATTTTTCTCATTACTAGACCTGTGTCACAAAAGAATGGACTCAATTACTAATGTCAGATTTTGCATTTTTAAATTGTGGAAGCTTTTTTCTCTCTTGTTGGGGATGTCCCTACATAATATCCTTGATTTTTCATCTTGGCCTGAAATGACTGCAATATTTACTATCTGATTTTTTATACCAAAAGTTTGCCAATTTCTGATGTTGAGTCCAATTTGTAATACTACTATGATGGCTAGTTTTATGAATCAACTTGATGAAACTATAGACCCTAATCATTCAACCAAACATCAGTCCAGGTGTTGTGGAAGTATTTTGTGGATGTAATTAACATCTACAACCAGTTGATTTTAAGTGAAGGAGATTATCCTCAACAATCTGAGTAGGCGGGAATGAATCAGTTCAAAGTCCTTGACTACACTTTCCTTGAATGAAGAAGAAATTCTCCCTGGATAGCAACTACAGCTCCTACCTGAGAGTTTCAGCTGGCACTTCTTGGAGGTCGGTCCTCTGAATTTCAGGCTTACCTTGCCAGCTCCACACTCACACAAGCCAATTCCTTGCAATCAATCATTCAATCAAGACACATATACATCCTACTGATTCTATTTCCCTGGTGGAATCCTGACTGACTCACTGCTCTCTATAGAAAATACTACCCAATTTGTGCTGCTAAAAAACTGAAAAGGAAATAACTTTAGATAAAATGAAATTAATAGTTTGCCGTAGCTGTCTGTCACCTGTGATATTGCCTAATCTGTCTTATTGACTCTCTAGTGCAAGGCAGAAGGGGTAGTGAGAGTTATGAATAAAGAAAGGAAATTCAGGGAGACTTTAACTCAATCTTATCACTGTGGATCAAAGAGAAATTTTTGCTTCTTGATAGAATCTATCCTAGTATTTCTGAGAAGTGTCTCCATTAGTCTAAGTCTAGGACTCACTTCCCAGGGCCCACTGTTGCTGGCTGTTAGAACACCCTGGACCTCCTGGCATTGTTGATAAGTTCTGTGCTTGTATATTTTCAGAGGAGAGTTTCCTGAGCTTTTATCAGATTTCCTAATGGGTCATGGCACCAAAAGGATAAAGGAAGTGACAAATAGATTCAAGGGATTAGATCTGATAGACAGAGTGCCTGAAGAACTATGGATGGAGGTTCATGACCTTGTACAGGAGACAGGGATCAAGACCATCCTCAAGGAAAAGAAATGCAAAAAGGCAAAATGGTTGTCTGAGGAAGCCTTACAGATAGCTGTGAATAGAAGAGAAGTGAAAGGCAAAGGAGAAAAGGAAAGATATATACCCATTTGAATGCAGAGTTCCAAAGAATAGCAAGAAGAGATAAGAAAGCCTTCCTCAGCGATCAATGCAAAGAAATGGAGGAATGCATTTGATCATTGCAATCAATGCAAAAGAATGGGGAAGGCTAGGGGTCTCTTCAAGAAAATTATAGGTACCAAAGGAACATTCATGCAAAGATGGGCACAATAAAGGACAGAAATGGTATGGACCTAACAGAAGTAGAAGGTATTAAGAAGAGGTGGCAAGAATACACAGAAGAACTATACAAAAAAGATCTTCATGACCCAGAAAACCACAATGGTATGATCACTCACCTAGAGCCAGACATGCTGGAATGAGAAGTCAAGTGGGCCTTAAGAAGCATCACTACGAGCAAAGCTAGTAGAGGTGATGGAATTCCAGTTGAACTATTTCAGATCCTAAAAGATGATGCTGTGAAAGTGCTGCATTCAATATGCCAGCAAGTTTGGAAAACTCAGCAGTGGCCACAGGACTGGAAAAGGTCAGTTTTCATTCCAATCCCAAAGAAAGGCAATGCCAAAGAATTCTCAAACTACCGCACAATTGCACTCAGGTTCTTTACCACTAGAGCCACCTGGGAAGGTGGGAGGGAGCTGGGTTTAATCACTAGACTCAGTTACCGGGGAACTTCCTGCACTTGTGGTGATGGCCTGAGTGACCTCAGGTACCTGCTCGGCCACTGCTAGATTGCCTGGGGAGGAGGCAAGCGGGGGGTGGCCCCTAAGCTTTGTGGAGGACTTCTGGACTTCTAGCCACTAAGCTTCTACTGTGCCCCTGCCCAAAGGGATGGGGGAGGAGGAGCTGGCGCCCTGAGGAGGGGAGGGCGGGCCGAGAGGGAGTTTGAAAAGAGGAAGGAAGTGGGGCTCAGCAGCGCGCCCAGCCACCCCTGGCTGCTTCCCCAGAGGACGACAGGAGGTGCCTGCAGGTCCCAGCCGAGCCATGGCCCCCTGGCGCAAAACTGACAAGGAGCGACATGGAGTGGGTAAGACTGGGCCTCGGGATCTTGGCAGGAGAAGGGCAGGTGGCCAGAGAGCCACCCAGGAAGGTGCTGGGGAGCCAGCGGTGTGGACACAGGCCGCGAGCACCCACTCAAGCTCGGAGGGCTCCCTCTGCTGCTGTGTGGCCAGCAGGATAGGAAAAGGGAGGCAGGGGGAGAGGAAGGTGGGCACCTCACCCAGCAGGCCACACCCTGCCCACTCCCTCTTCTGGCTGCTCACCGCCACAGGGCTGCCCTCTTTCTCCAAGTGTCTATGCATTTCCTAGATGGGTTCCAGCAGAGCTCGGAGCCACCTGCCTCTGTGTCAGGCTCCTAGCATTGCAGGGATTCCCTCACCCTTTCTGGAGACCTGGCCTCTTAGAGGGAGCATCGAGCATCGTTCTCTCTCTTGGCTGGGCCTTGCCTGACCCCACATCCCTCCCGCCACCCTTGCCCTAAGCAACACCCATCTGCCTGCTTCCCCTGCCTGTTCCTCCTGGGTCAGATGACCCCCTTGTTTGGCAGAGCATCCTTGGGGTGTAGGGCTGGAGGGCAAGACCCTCCACTCAGCCCCAGACAGTCTCTGGGGGAGAAAGTCTCGCACCAGGTTATACGGGGACATCCAAGAAGCCGCCTCATCAGCTTCAGCCATCTAAGCTCCCAGAGGCCTCTGCCTCAAGCTCAGGGGCGGAAGTGGTGACTGGGGGAAGGGAAGCTTCAGGTACTAGGACTCTTTCTACTAAATGGCACCCGTGGTGCAATCCCCATAGATTCAATGTGGTTTTCAGATAAGTGTGAATTTAAAAACCTCTCTGTGGCTTGCTACACAGGCAGACACCAGATACCGCCCTCAGAGATGAGAACTGAACAGGTCAGATGTTGGAGGACCCAAGGCCAAGAGTGATTAGATGCTGGGAATCCCAGGGCCGCTGCTGGAGAAGCACTGTCCTGGAGGGCTCACCAGTTAGTCATTCATTTACTAGGCTCCAGGCGCTGTGGAGTGTTTAAAGGTGAATGGTCCCCAGCCAGAGAACAAATGCTAATCCATGCCCTGAAGGGGGCTCAATTTCTCCACCTACATTGAACTAGATTCACTAACTTTTCAACTTTAAAGCTTCTGTAACTCTGGCCCTTCTTGCTCGGGTTATCAGGCTGAATCCCTTCTCAGGGGAAAATGGGGACTGATAAATGGAGCAGACCCTTACAGGTGGAGGGACCAATGCAATCTAGGAGATGAAAGCTGGACATGAAGGGAATATCCAGGAAAACAAGAGCATATCCAGAGGAAAAAAGTGGTAGCTCCTTTCGCCTTGAGGGGAGGGTGCATTGAAGGGGAGGGTGCACAAAGTTAAGCTGCAGCCATATTTTGGAAGGAATGCTATGCTAAGAAGGTGAGACTTTTTCCATTTAGGCAGTGGGGAGCCGCAGAGGGCTTCTGCTCAGAGGAGGGACATGAGCTATGTGCTGAAGCCAGTGGAGA
This sequence comes from Bison bison bison, assembly GCF_000754665.1. NCBI lineage: Eukaryota > Metazoa > Chordata > Mammalia > Artiodactyla > Bovidae > Bison > Bison bison. The sequence continues at coordinate 3,370,947 of NW_011494915.1, read as the reverse complement.
GGGAGACTGGTGGACAGAAGAGCGAAGGTGCCTGGGTGGTATACGAGGGACGGGCACTGGTGGCCCAGGGGAACTAGGGCAGTTAGTTAGGGAGCCTGAGGTGGTGGGAGAGTCCCACCCTCTGGCTGAAGGGCTGCAGTGCGCTCCTGCCGGGTGGGCACTGTGCTGCAGGGTGAAGAGAATGGACTCTGGTTCCTGCTCTTGGACTCCAGCTTCCAATGCTTCCCAGCCTTCTGAGCTAGACAACTTATGTACTCTCTCCAGGCTTCAGTTTCCTTGTCTGTGTAATGGGAGCAATAACAGCACCTGCTGCTCAGGGTTGTCGAAGGAGATGAATTAACCCACATAAAGTGCCTAGAATGAGTTGTACAGATCCTCATTAAATTTTATCAATGCTTGTTTTTAGACTTTATTCTCTGCTTGGGAGCCCAATTCAGGACATGTCATCAGAGGCTGGGAGGGGCCTACAGGATGGAGTAGGGTCTCACCCTCCCTAGCAGAGGAAACCCCACCTGTGTGCTCAGAGACTAGAAACTGTTAGGCTGTAGGCCCAGAGGCTTCTTCTGATGGGATATCTGATATTGTTCACACCTACCTATGAAAATTCTATTTGGGGTGGGGGTCAGAGGACGTATGACCTTTAAGAGGGCCAGTGAACACTTGGTAGGCGTCTGTTTATCAGAGGATCTTTTTCTCTCTGCCGTTGAATGGCAGAGGTAAGAAAGGTACTCTCCAGCCCTCCTCTGCAGACTCCAGGTAGATGGAATGAAGAAGCAAGGCTTTGTGGCTTTGGGTTATGAGGAGACAGGGGACTGGAGTCACCCAGCAGAAAGAACAGTGGCCTGGGAGTAAGGAGTCTGAGTTCTGCTTCTGAAAGCATCATTTTTGCAGACAGGTCTGTGCTATAGTTTCCTCACTGTAAGTCTAGATATTAATACATTTCTATTTCAAGGCATTCTTTTCTGAAGAGCATCTGAGATAATGAGTGTGGGGCTTGAAGGAAGATGAAGAGCTAGAGCCACGTAAGGGTTAGGGAGTCGTCAGAACATCTCTGGAGTCTCAGCCGGTCGAACACAGGAGCTCCTGAGCTTTGCTTTCCCATTCGGTTTCTCTTTCCTCTGGCCCAGCTGACGAGGGCTGCTGGTGTCTGTTTGTCTGGGGAGCTGATTTTTCTGGGGGGAGCTGATTTTTCTGGGGGCAGCTTCATACCAGAACCTCTTGGCTGCTTTCTCAGCTCACTGTGTGGTGGGCACCCAGAGTGAGCCTCATGTAGATCCCTGGCCAGGTTCCTTGTACTTCCTTGATGGAGCTTTAAAGGGTGATCCTTTACAGTTCCAGAGAGGACACTTGGGTAGACTTGCCACAGACAAGATAGTGTAGCTATAACATAAGAAAAGACATAGCCTCTGCCCTTGGGGAGTTTTGTCTAAGATTAGAAACTTGCGCTGTGAGTTCAAATCTGGCCCTGTTTACTCATCTATAGTAGGCATCATATGGATCTCTTGAGACTATTGTGAGGATTGAATAGAGGTAGGACCTGAAAAATCACTTAGTAATGACACTGGGCAATGAAAGTTAGCAGCTGAGGTCAAGGGGCTAATAGTTGCTGAGCCAAGAGAGACACAGGGTAATGCACCCTTACGCCAGGTTCAGGACAGTCATGCCTTATAACAGTAAGTATAGTAGAAGACCCATTCTCATGCAATATCTTTGTCTGGCTTCCAAACACCTATGTGAGACAGTGTAGTATTCTCATTTTATAGACAAAGACTTCCAGAGTTCACATAACTTGGAAGTACTTGGGTTGGGCATTAGATTCAGTTGTCTTCAGACACCAGGCCCTCTGTACAACACTAGGAGGGAAACTGGAAGGAGAAATGTTATAGACAAAGGCAGGAGGTTGGAAGGTGTTGGCATTTAGGTCAAACAATAAATAGTCCTCTTTGATTTTAGTGAATGATTGTAGTGAAAAAACAAAAAGTTGGAGAGGTAGATTGCAGCCTGATTGTGAAGGCCTTTGAGTACCAAGCTCATAAGTTTGGGCTTCATTGTGTGAGCAGTGGAGGTTCTGAGCAGGTATGCCACCTGTAGGAAGATAATTTAACCACTTGGAGGGGGGCAGGGGTTGGACACAGAATGGAACAGCAGTGGGTGACAATTTTCCTGTCTTCTGACTGACTGGTTAATCCTGCAGGAGTTCCACGTATAATTAACATTTCCTTTTGGCCTGTACTGTCTTAATCCTCTCTGCCTGAGACTTTTGTCATTGATGACAGCTTTATCCTTGGAAGAGAGGACAGAGGACAGAAAAGGAGGTGAAAAAGAGTAACAAATTCCTATGGATGACAGAAACTCTCCAAAATAAAAGGTTATTCCTCTCTCATATAGAAAGTCCAGAAATAGTCCCTGAAGAAGTGGTAGAGTAGCTCATCCTGTTTCCTGCCCTGCTTCCTTGGCAAGGCTTCTGCCTTTTGCACCAAACTGGCTTCTTGAGCTCAGGTCCATCTTCCAGGCAGCAAGAGGACCAAAGGGAACATGAAGGGCATGACCCTTTGCATTAAGGCCGCTTGCTTGAAGGCCCACTTGACACTTCCTCTTGTATCCTATTGGCTAAAACCTAATCACATGACTGAACCTAGCCACAAGGGAACCTGGAAATGCAGTCTTCAATGTAAGCAGTCATGCACCCAGCTAAAAATCCAGTGTACCTAAACAAGGAGGGAAATGAGGGTATTAGGGATGATAGATTTGTTTTTTCAGGCAGCCATAACAAAAAGGTACTGACTGGGTGGCTTAAACAACAGAAATTATTTTCTCACAGTTCTGGAGGCTGGAATTCCAAGTCCAAGGTGCTAGGAGGTTGGCTTCTCCTGAGGCCTCCTAGGCAAGCAGCCAACTGCTTTCTCATTGCTTTGTCCTCACATGGTCATCTCTCTGTGCATGCTCACCACGTGTGTGAGCCATCTTCTTCAAAGGATGCCAGTCATGTTGGATTAGGGCCCCATGCTAACAGCTTCCTAATCACATCTGTACAGACCTGATCCAAATACGGGACTTCAACATGTGGATTTGCAGCACTAGTGAGGGCAACGGGTGGCTCCTTAACAGGTGACCTGTGGTCTGCAGTGTGCTGTTTAGGGACGGCAAAAGAAGGCTTCAGGGCGGGGGCTCTCGGAAGGTGAGTGCAGAAAAAGGTTTGTTTACCCTGAAGCTGGGCCTGCTGGGTGGATCTGTGTGGGTACTTCAGTTATGCTCAGAAGCCTCCTCTCTGCACAGGTCATCTCTAGTTACGGTTGCATACCTATCTACGTGTGGTGGTGGGCAGTACTGCTTGGCTCCTTCAGAGAGCTATGAGGGACAGTCTGTTCCAGGTCTCTTGCCTAGCTTCAGGTGGTTCGCTGACAGTCTTTGGTGCCCCATGCCTTTTACCTCAGGCTCTGCGTCTGTCTCTATATGGCATTCTTCCTGTGTGTGTGTGTCTCCTTCCAAAATTTCCCTTTTAATCAGAACACCAGTTAGGTTAGGGTGAGTGTTAGTCACTCAGTCGTGTCCAGCTCTTTACAACTCCGTGGACTATAGCCCGCCAGGCTCCTCTGTCCATGGAATTCTCCAGGCAAGAATACTGGAGTGGGTTGTCATTTCCTTCTCCAGGGGATCTTCTCAATCCAGGGATCGAACCCAGGTCTCCCACACTGCAGGCAGATTCTTTACCATCTGAGCCACCAGAGAAGTCCCGTTAGGATGAGGGCCCACCCTAATGACCTATTTTAACTGTATTACCTCTGAAAAGAGTATCTCTGAGTAAGGTTTCATTCTGAGGTGCTGGGGACTAGGAGTCTAACGTATCATTGGTTTGGTGGGGAGTGGTATAACAAACCATGGCAGGATCTTCCAGAGTTGAGATGGGATCTCTTTTGCATCTTGATTGGGAAATACAGATGAGTTCGAAAGATCTCTCTGGGCTAGGATGCAGGTGATGCTGTTCCCTGGACAGGGGTGGTCCAGAGTGAAACGGACAGGTGCCAAGTGGGCAATGGGAGCTTGTGTCCCTGCAGCACACACTCTCACTAGAAGGAACAAAATTCACTCAAACGTGTTCAGTTAATAGGTGTGCGGTGTGTATGTGTGTATGAGGAAAGTAGTGTGTTTTAAGTATCAAGGGAAATCAAACAAACCCAGGAAACATAAGCAGCAGTCCTCAAGAAGGAGCTGGACTGCGGGGCCCTGGGAAATTCTGCCTGTCTTATTATGGCTTCCCAGCTGCTCTAAACCTATGAGCTCAGTTTTCTGTTCTCTCCTCACCTTCCTGACTTTGATATTCTGAGACCAGTAGATGGCCCCAGCCTGATGGCCCCAGCAGGCCGCCCACCTCAACCTAGTGTGTCCTGGTACCTTCTGAATCTCCTCTCTGTGTTCATTTGTTCGGTCTTGAGAGAAAAGGTCTGATTGGATTGATGATTTCTTTTTCAGAAAGGCCACCCCAAGTCAGAGGTCATTGCCAAGCTAAGAATGAGCCCCACTCTGATCAAGATGCTGCCTCTGCCTTTCCCAGTATGCTCTGGCTATGGGACGGGGCTGGCAGGAGTTGTGAGTGGGGACAGATTCTTTGCATAGGAGTCCTGAGTCAAACGTGGATTCCAAACACACCAGGGGAGAACTCCACTACAGAGGGACCGCTATTACTGCTCTTATTGCCAGAGTTAAGAGTAAAAGAGCAGAAACAGAGACCATCAATTTGTTCACTCATTCACTCCTTCCTACTTGATTTATTTCTTAAATATTTATTGGACATTTCCTATGGCTAGATAGTGAAATTCCTAGAATTTGGCCAGGATGTTTGCTACCCTTTTGGAGCTTATAGTCTAGTGGGAAGACTAAAGGCACCTTGTGGGAAAATCAATAAGTATATCACTGTAAATTATGATATGTGCTATTCTGAAGAAAAGAGCCTGTCTCATGAATGAGAATATTGGAAGGAGGGAATCTTAAACTGGGTGGTCTCAGAAGGCCCCTGAGGAGCAATGGGGGAAAACATTGTAAAGGAAATGCTTAGAGGAATCCTATTTTTGCTGTGGAAGCAAATTGTACCTTTCGATTTGTCTCCAGAAGTTAGTCTGGTGCAATAAAAACACATGGATGGAAATCTAATTCCTTCCTGCCACCAATTCTTAGGTGCCTGGTCCTCCTCCTTTCTGATGCTCCAGCAGTTTGGGATTGTTGAAGAGTGCCTGCTGGGCTGACTGTTTGAGTCCGTTTATGGAGATTGTCCTAATCCCGAGGTTTATGGGAACTGCATTTGTTAGTGGCCGTCTTGCCCCCACCATAATGTTTGTGTTTGAATGAGCCTTGACAGAATGTGTTTGCTAAGCTTTGCTTCCCCCTGAGTTCAGCATTCTTATATTACTGCTGAATTTTGAGACAGGTGATGTAGTCACCATAATATTCTGCTAATTTCTGGACCTTTGGACTTCTTTTTGGGTTTGTGTGTGTGTTTTGTTTTTAGGTTTATAGGCCTTTAATTTAATGGCCAATTACACATGGGGGCTACAGTCTGTGTTCTGTGGCAAATGTTCTGCAAATGGGGAATGCTAATGCTTATTGCCAATCAACTCCAGAAGGCTGTGGAGGCACCACAAATGTTCCCTTTAATAGGCACCGTCTCCTTTCTTTCCACTTGCTTTAATTGATGTGAGTTAGAAAACAGCCAGGCTGAGTTTGTCAGCCTCTGAAGTCTCACTTGGTTTCTAGTTCTCTTGGAAAAAAGTCATCCATGTCCTGCTCCTCTGACCCCACTAGGGCACCGTCAGCTTTGGCCTTGATTTAAAGACGCTGTGCAGGTGGTGGGTGTGACTGACAGTGTCTGCACCTTTCCAAACCCCGCTCCAGACATTGCCCCAGGGCACTCAGAATGCCCTGATAAAACAGAACTCCTTGGGTCAAAGCCTAAACCAGGATGCTGAAGAGGACCTAGGTGGGCAGTGTGACTTGCTTAGGTGCCTCAGCATCCAGCACAGGGTGTGAACAGAGCCCGTGCTGAGCAGGCATCTGCTGGGATGGATTAAGTGCTAGCAATGTCAGGTTTCAGAGACCGTGACTGGTGTGCTAGGCTGCAGCGAGGTGCAAGCCTGGTGCCAACGAGACTTGGATGACTTGGCGGGGAAGCGGGATTTTGCTGCTCGCCTGCCTGGTGGTGGCAGTAAGGGAGCTGTCTCAAGAGAGAGTGTTCCAGGTAGAATAAACAGCCAAGGAAACCTCGCTGATATGTGGGAGGCCAGTGTGGAGGCCAGGGGCAGAGTGGTCAGAAATGAGTGCTCTGAGCAGAGGTTGTATTGAGAAATGCCTGGCACATGTTCTAAGACTTTGGCTTTTAGTTTAAATGGAAGGGGATAGGGCATTGAAAGATTTGAGAAGAATTGCAGTGTGTTTTGTCTTTTTTTTAATTTAATTTTTAATTGAAGTATAGTTGATTTACATGTGTTAATTTCTGCTGTACAGCAAAGTGACTCAGTTATACACACACACACACATACACACACACACACACACACTTGTCGTTCAGTCACTAAGTTGTGTTTGACTCTTTGCGATCCCATGGACTGCAGCACAGGCTTCCCTGTCCTTCACCATCTCCCGAAGCTTGCTCAAACTCATGTCCATTGAGTCGGTGTTGCCATCCAACCATCTCATCCTCTATCATCCCCTTCTCCTCCTGCCTTCTTTTCAGCATCAATCTTTCCCAGCATCAGGGTCTTTTCCAATAAGTTAGCTCTTAGCATCAGGTGGCCAAGGTTTTGGAGCTTCTGCTTCAGCATTAGTCCTTCCAATGAATATGATTTATCACAGGGTATTGAATAGAGCTCCCCATGCTGTACAGTAGGTCCTTGTTGTTTATCCATTCTACATGTAACAGTTTGTATCTACTAACCCCAAACTCCCAGCCTATCCCTGTCCCACCCCTCCCCCTTGGCAACCACTGTCTGTCTTATTTTAAAAGGATTATTGTAGACATTTTATGGTTAGTAGATAGGAATTAAATGTGGGAGCAGGGAGGCCAGCACAGCAGTTACTATAATAATCTAGGAAAGAGATGGTGGTGGGGGGCACCCAGGGATATAGCAGGGGAGGAGATGAGATGTGCTTGGCTGTGTGTGTATTGTAGGTCGAGCACATGGAGTTTTCCTCATGGATTGGATGTAGGTATGAGAGAAAGGGAGTAATCAGGGGTGACACTATTGTTTTTGGTCTGAGCAGCTGGAAGAATGGAATTGCACACAGGACTTCCTTAGTTAATCCCCTGGTCTAAGTTGTCATCGATATTGCCATAAATAATAACATTGCCTCAACTTTTTTCAATCCGGTCTATTTGTGAAGCTCTGTGGTGTCATGTTGAACCCTCACAGCCAAGCTGAGCGATGAGTCCTTTTATCTTCATTTCAAAGATGAGGAAATTGAAGAGCAGAGAGCTTCAAACTCTTACTGAAATGCAACCTCTTTCCAGCAGTTTTCTTACACCTCATCCCTGGAAGAAATTTCTTCTGGTGTCCTGAAATCATTTTTCACCTTGCCTTTTAGTTTTATGTGACTGCATTATTTCCCGCCCTGGGCGGCTTATTGTTTGAGGGCTGAGCTCTGTTGGAGGTCAACCTCGATTCCCTCTGGTTCTTGATGGAACCAGATTCCATCTGGTACTAGCACAAACATGGTAGATCAGAGAGTCTCATTGATACTGTGACGTGGGACCCTTGGGAATCCAGTGGAAGCTCTAAATCCTCTTCCTACAAAAACATGCACACGTCCACTTTTGCATTACCGTTTCATTAAGGCCCATTCAAGGAAATGGCAACCCACTCCAGTGTTCTTGCCTGGAGAATCCCAGGGATGGGGGAGCCTGGTGGGCTGCCGTCTGTGGGGCTGCACAGAGTCGGACACGACTGAAGTGACTTAACAGTAGCAGTAGTAGTAAGGCCCATTCATGGAAGCCAGTTATAGACCCTGGTAAAATGTACTCAGTAACTAGGCACAATAGACCCAGCCAAGGTACCCTGCCCAAAGTGTGAATTCTTAGATCTGGGAGTGGTCAAGATTAAGAAAACTATTTTTATAGTCTATTCAGATCGCTGAAGTCCAATAAATCCATGCTAAGTTATGGTCCTGGGCTGAGTATGGGAATGCAGAGCTGAAAATCAGTCTCTTCTCTCAGCAAGGTAATGAGCTAGTAGTAGTCTCTCCTTTTTGCTTGAGGCAGCAAAAAACAATGTTACTAGTACTAATGCCCCATCTCTCAGGTTGGAGATGGGACACCCCTTGCTTCAGGTCACTGTGGCTCCTGCCATCACCCCGTCAGGTTTCACTGTGGCCTTGCGTAGAATTGTCTGGCTCCTCCTTGGAATGTGAACACCACGGCAGCAGTGCTGTGTTTCTTGTTCTTCTCCAGCACACAAGGCCTAGCACAGAAGAGTTGTTGACTGGATGAATGTAAGCAAATGGGAGGGCAGAAGGTGGGGGATGAAGAGAGAGTAGAGGTTGAAGGTTTTACACTTTCTAGTAGCCTCATAAGGCTCAGATGAAGTGTCCCCTCCTGCCCTTACCCCCAGCTCCTTTCCTGTCCGGAGGCTGAGTCCTGTGAGAGAGCACACAACTGAGGCGTTCTTGAGCTCTCCTCTAAATACCTGGATCCCTGCACCAAGCCCCACAGTTCTCACCTCAGGACTCACTTGAACTCTGCACCCATCAAGCTGATTTGCCTTCTCTTTTCCTTGCCCTTGGGGCCTTACCTCCCCAACTTCCTCCCCAGGGCTCTCATTCCAATTCTCCCCCTTGCTCTCCCCCTGCCCTTTCCTCTCCCTCTAGTCTCACTTCCTTCATGGGCCTCTCTTGATCTCTCTCTCCTGAGAGACCGCGGCTGCCATGCTCCACGGCTTCAGTTCAGTTCAGTCACTCAGTTGTGTCCCACTCTTTAAGACCCCATGGACTGCAGCACGCCAGGCCTCCCTGTCCATCACCAACTTCTGGAGCTTGCTGAAACTCATGTCCATGGAGTCGGTGATGCCTTCCAGCCATCTCATCCTCTGTCGTCCCCTTCTCCTCCTACCTTCAATCTTTCCCAGCATCAGGGTCTTTTCTAAGGAGTCAGTTCTTAGCATCTTAGAGTATTGGAGTTTCATCTTTAGCATCAGTCCTTCAAATGAATATTCAGGACTGATTTCCTTTAGGATGGACTGGTTGGATCTCCACAGTTTAGCCACCCCGCCTTTTTCTTTTCTTTTTTTTTTTTTAAAGATAGCCTCTTATTTCTTGTGTGTTCATTTTATCTCTTGAACTAGATTTCCCAAAGTCTCCAGGATAGCAGGCTTCACCCTCTATCACCCCCTCTAACCTTCTGCAGAGCCCAGCAGTGTACCACACTCCCGCATTGAAGCTTGGGGACTGAGAAATCAGCCCTTGGTTTCATCATAAAGCCTCTCTTCCATCTCTGGTATGTGAGTGTGTGAACACAGAACACTGTGAGACAGTGTGTGCATGGGTGTGTGCATATACCTCTACTGGGGGCACTGGGAAAAGGAGAGTGAATCCCAGCATGATGTTTTTGCAGAACTCATCAGCCTTGACACTATTGATATTTGGGGCCAGATCATTCTTGATATGGGGCTGTCTTGTGCACTGTGGGATATTTGGCAGCGTCCCTGACCTCCACCAGCTAGATGCTAGGAGCTCCCCCACTCCCCATGCCTGCCTCCCCCACCCCCAGGATTGTGACAGCCAAGCATGAGTCCAGCATTGACAAGTGTTCCCTTCCCCACATTTGTCCCCAGTTGAGAGTCACTGCTTAGAGAACTCCTGGGAATTTACTTTCTTCTTGTTGGCTGAGTATGTCACCCTGGCTCACCAATGGCAACCTGTAAAGTTTTAGGAGGATCCAGTAGGGGTCCTAAAGCACCTGACAGAGAGTAGGTACCAAATACACATCCTTTAGCCAGAGGCAGTGTGGTGTAACGGTTGAGGCTGTGTGTTCTGAAGACAGCCCACCTGGGCTGAAATCCTGGCTCATCTCCTTTCCATCTGGGTCACCCTGGGCTGTTCACTTCATCTTACACTACCTCAGTGTCCTCATCTGTAAAATAGAGATGCTAATAATTGTACCCACCATGAGAATTGTGAGAGGATTAAATGGGTGACTGTGGGTCAAGTCACTGGAGAAGTCTGATACCTAGAAGTGTTCACAGAGGTTGTGATTCTTGTCCTCTCCTGATCGGAGGAAGACATCTTCTCCTTGATTCCCTCTGGCTGTGATTCTCCTGCCTCACCCACTGCCAACTTGCACCAGGTTTGAGCTCTGGCCTTGCTGCTGGGAGCTTCTGCTGGGTCATCGCATTCACCCTCCTGATGCAACGTCAGGTTGTTGCCTTGGTGTTGAGGCTACCAACACCTTGCCCAGAGACTCCAGGCAAACTACTTGTATATTTTAATAAAAGTATGTGTTTCTTTTGAATCCAAAATGGACTTGTCGACTGGTTCTATTTCTTCCTGGAATGGAGACACTCGAAAGCCCAGATCAGAGACTAGAGAAATGAGCTTCAGGCAGTTACATTCTTTTTCACCAATACTGTTTGTGTTCCCTTACACGGCTGCTTGTACAAACTCTATTGACAACTGGTGTTTGCTGAAGCTTTTGTTTTCAAACCTGTCTGCAAGTGGCAGGGTCGTGATGAGGTACAAATCCATCCTGAAGGGTCACAGGGCAGTCAATGGCTGCCATCAAAATTGGCAATCCAGCTGGCTCAGCAACTCATTAAATAATGTCAAGAAATGCAAGAAAAGACTTAGGAGATGAGACATACCTTCCCTGCATGAGTGTATTCCTTCAGTTCAACAAGTATTTATTAAAGTTCAGTAAATATTGATTGAACTTCAATTGTGAGTCAGATGCTGTTCTCAGCACTGGGAATTCACTGGCCACCAGACAGGCTCAGTCTCCACCCTGGCTGAGGTTGAAGAAGACAGGAAATTAACAAGTCTAGTGTGTACACACACACACACACACACACACACACACATACACACACACACATATATATGTATATCTATGTTTATAGATATACACACATAGACATATGTACTCATACACACACAATAAACTGTGATATTGGCACTGGGGTAGTCAGGAAAGGAAAGACTTTAGATTCCAGTCTGGGTTTGACTCCGTTTTCTAGTTGTGTGGCCATGGGCAAGTTCCTTAATCTTTTTTTCAGTTTCTCATATGTTACATGGAGGGTAGTACATTGAAGGGTTACTGTGAAGATTAAATGAGCTAATACAAGTAATACATAAGGAATTTTGTCTGTCTTATTTGTCACTGTAACCCAAATAGCCAGAGCAGTCTCTGGCATGCAGTAGGTATTGAGTGAATATTTGTTGAAAAATACCATGTGCTTGGTACGTAACGTATAAGTAAGCACCATTGTGAGGGGAGGGGCCAAGCTGTATATGAAGTGGAAACAGTCCAGATTTCTGGGTAATTCTGTTTAACTTATTAGTTGGGCTTCCTTGGTGACTCAGTGGTAAAGAATTCGCCTGCCAATGCAGGAGACACAGGTTTGATCCCTGGGTCGGGAAACTCCCCTAAAGAAGGAACTGGCAACTCATTCCAGTATTCTTGCCTGGAAAATCCCATGGACATAGGAGCCTGGTGGGCTACAGTCGATGGCGTTGTGAAAGAGTCGGACATGATCTAGCAACTAAACAACAGCAACTTACTAGTTAGAGATGAAAGAATAAGTTGTTTACTCTCTCTCTACTTCAGTTTCCTCATCTATAAATCCAAGTGAAATATTGTACTTATCTTCTAACACTGTAGGAAGCACAGAGACCCCTCTCTGTCCATTTATGTGAACTGCATGCTGTAACAGTGTATGCTTACTTTTTCCTTAATCTCTTGATTTAGGCCCCTGATGAGCAGCCTATTTCAATACATTTAAGTTAAATCTGTAGCTAAAAGGTGGATTTGATTTCCAGGGTTGTTGGAAGTCCCACCTGTCTTAAAGTAGCTGCTCCCCCTGGCTTGACAATCTAGGATTTCCAGCATGAATATCCTCATTGGGTTCGATGACCTTAGATGGCCCTAGTGCTCGAAATACCCCTTTGATCCTCAGCCATGAGTAGTTTGGTCTCGTTAGGCTCGTCAGTAACCAGCTGCTGCCTTAGCTGCTGAGTATAGTATTGTAATACAGGGAAAGGTCAAATCCTTTGTTGGGTTGTACCAATATTCTCCTAGGCACAGAAACTTCATCAAAAAGGGGAGGCTGAGATAGGTGTCTATGGAAATCTTTTCACCACTTGTTTATCTTTCATGGATGGACATGGCCAGAGTGGGGAGGGCTATGACTTCAGTGATTTTTACTTCTTATTTATTCCTGTAGGTTCCTCCTGTTTTTCTGCCTTTTCCATCACTCACTCAGAACTTGAGAGTGGTTAGATCTGCAGGAGTGGTGAAATAGATGACCTGTTCTGACACTGGTCAGAAACAACTCAAATGAGATTCACAGATAAGCAATAAAACTTCAGCAAAGGGTGGCATTCTGGTTCAAAGTTTCCTGTTAGTCATTTAGAAAACTTAACAGAATTGGGTATTGGTATGCAAAGCCACTTCCTTTGTCGACAAGTAATGTCTTCTTTTCCCCAAATGGAGCCTTGAGAACAGAGGTCCTCATGCAAAGGCAGAAATACATTTATAAATTAAATGGCAATGTCAGTTACTTTCATTTTCTTATAATGTGAGTCTTTGGGATGAATACAGACCTTCACGTTGAATATCAGGTTTCAAGATCTGTCCAAGATACCTTCTTAAGCCTTTTACTTGACAGAGCTGGGCAGAGTTGGAGGAAGAGAGTCCTAAGGAAAGATGGGAAGGCTACAGTCTGGGAACAAAATAAGAGCCTTGCTCTGAACTTCAAATGTCTGATGGACAGGCCTACTTTACTAGTGCTCCAGAGGTAAACGCATTGTGGATGGTTTTCCTCTGTTAGAAACCTCTTACCTCTGTGGCCCTGCCCAGCCCCACGTCAGGTGTGTCGTCAGCCAGACCTCGGGCTGGAGGCTTCAGGAAGCGGGGAATCTGCAGAGTTAGGGCATCAGCAAGCTGTAGCGTCCAAATGCCAACAGCCTGTTTGGGGGCAGGGCTCGAAGTCAGGCCAAGTATGGAGGCAAATGGAGAAACAGGGCATCTTTATGCAGGAGAAGAGAACTCTGAATCCCCTGAGAGTCCTCTCAAGTTTCATTTTGGGCAAAGGATTTATTTTATTTGATTCCTTTTTATAATTTGTCTCTCTTTAATAATATTCTCCATTTTTGGAGACATTGTTTTTCTGGTTTCCTTTAGTTCCTTGTCCACAGTTTTCTTTAGCTCCTTGAGTATATTTAAAATAATTGATTGAAAGTCTTTGTCTCCTAAGTCCATTGTCTATCCTTCTTCAGGACAGTTTTTATTAATTTCTTTTTTTTCTCTGTGATGGACTGTACTTTCTTGTTTCTTACAATCCTCAAAATTTTGTGTTGAAAACTGGATATCTTGAATATCATGATGTGCTGGCTTGGACGTCAGAGTCTCCCTCCTTACCAGGGCTTGGTGTCACTCCTTCATACAGATTGTAGCAGTTGGTTTGATTAGTGACTTTTCTAAAGCATTTTGTTGACTGTGTTGTTTGTTGCATGTGGTCACAGAAGTCTCTAAATGCCCGGAATTGAGAGAAAACAATCTACTCTTTGCAGCTGTGTGTGAGTGTTTGGACATACCTTCAACACTTAGCCAGCCCAGTTACAACTTTGCCTTAGCCTGCATTTCCTGCCTGCATGGAGCTTGACAGTCAACCAGAGCTGAGATGTGGGCTTTCTCAGACCCTTTCTCAACATGTGTCCAACTCTACATGGTCTTCTAGATCCCTAGTGATATATGGTACTCTTCAAAGCTCTTATTCTCCAAAGCATTTCAATTCTAAGCCTTTCCTCCTGGGCTTAGAGGTAGGATTATCATTTGCCCCAGCTTATATTCTTTGCCCTGTACAGCAGCAGGTAGTTCTTTTGAATTAATGTTTTTGATTAATCCCCTTTGCATGGCTGCATCTCCACCTTCAGTTCAGTTCAGTCACTTAGTCGTGTCCGACTCTTTGCGACCCCATGAATTCCAGCACACCAGGCCTCCCAGTCCATCACCAACTCCCAGAGTTCATTCAGACTCACGTCCATCGAGTCGGTGATGCCATCCAGCCATCTCATCCTCTGTCGTCCCCTTCTCCTCCTGCCCTCAATCCCTCCCAGCATCAGGGTCTTTTCCAATGAGTCAACTCTTGGCATGAGTGGCCAAACTATTGGAGTTTCAGCTTTAGCATCATTCCTTCCAATGAACACCCAGGGCTGATCTCCCTTAGAATGGACTGGTTGTATCTCCTTGCAGTCCAAGGGACTCTCAAGAGTCTTCTCCAACACCACAGTTCAAAAGCATCAATTCTTCAGTGCTCAGCTTTCTTCACAGTCCAACTCTCACATCCATACATGACCACAGGAAAAACCATAGCCTTGACTAGACGGACCTTTGTTGGTAAAGTAATGTCTCTGCTTTTGAATATGCTATCTAGGTTGGTCATAACTTTCCTTCCGAGGAGTAAGCGTCTTTTAATTTCATGGCTGCAGTCACCATCTGAAGTGATTTT
>NW_011494915.1:3291303-3356145 GCF_000754665.1 Bison bison bison | reverse complement strand
CCATCTATTTCCCATGAAGTGATGGGAACAGATGCCATGATCTTAGTTTTCTGAATGTTGAGCTTTAAGCCAACTTTTTCACTCCCCTCTTTCACTTTCATCAAGAGGCTCTTTAGTTCCTCTTCACTTTCTGCCATAAGGGTGGTGTCATCTGAATCTCCGCCTTAGGATAGTCCCAAATCAGGGAAATAAAGGCAAACTCAAGGCTTTAGTCCTTCAGGAAGCCTACAGACAGATCAAAACAAACAACTACAATTTCTTGGGACAAGGTCTGCTCTGGTCCCTCCAGCCTTGGGAATCCACACCATGAACATAGAATACCATCTTCAAGACTGCCACAACAAAAGATGGGGAAAAGAGAATGGGATAAGGGTAAGGTAAATTGCTACAAGACATTACCAGGTTTCAGCTTCCTTTTTCTTGGGTAAGCATTTGCCTGGTTGCTGTAAACTCCTGACTGATTTTCAGGGTTCTGATAAAGTTGGTTCTGACCATTTTTGCCAGATTTTTCATTGCAAGCACCTGTTCTTGCAGTTCCCTGCGTCACCGTATTTTGCTGATTTGGCTCTAAGAGGTAGTTTTTGAATGCAATTTGTTGACAGGTAAGGAGAGACTGAGGGCCAAAGGGAGAGGGAATGGACTGAGTCAATGGTAAGACTGCCAAGAGGACTCAGGATTCTCCTCATTCAGTTCCGTCGGTCTTCTGTTTTGTCACATGGCTCAACAGCATTGTCTCTCCTTGGTCCAGAGACCTCTGGGATTAGAAAGACAAAGCAAGGGTCTGTTCATGGGCTTCCTCACATCCACTCTGCCTCTCTCTATCCACTCTCTACATGGAAGCCAGAGTGATAGTCGGTGTTATGGAATTACATCACTCCCTTTCAGCCTTCCATCCTCAGATGTCTCTATACAATGGGGTATTATTCAGCAGCAAAAATGAATGAAGTAATGAGAGTTGCTATAACATGGATGAATCTTTAAAACCTTGTGCTAAGCAGAAGAAGCCAGTTGCAAAAGACCATATATTATATGAAATGTCTAGAATGGACAAATCTACAGAGACAGAGTAGATGAATGGCTACTTGTGGCTGGGGGAACCTTTTGAGGTGTTGAGAATGTTCTAAAATTAATCTTAGTGATGGTTTCACAACTTGTGAGTAAATCTTTGAGTTACGTACTTTAAGTGGACAAACTGTATCTGAATAAATCTATTATCAAGTAGCTGAGTAAAATCTATTCAGTTTCCTGTTGTCTTGGAATAAAGCCTAAACTCCTCAGGAAGTCCTGTGTGACCCGATTCTTGCCTCTCCAGCCTGTCTGCATCTCTCCCTCCTCTCTCAGCATACTCCACACATGGCAGTTTCCCTTATGCTCTCTGTGCCAGGTATCTTCCTCACTCAGGGCCTTTGAACACACCGTTTCCTCTTCTTGAAATGCCCTTCCGCTCGTTGTCCCCATAGCTGACTCGTTTGACTCCTCCATCTATAATCAGCTCAGGGAGTAACCTTCACTATCCCAGGAAAAGTTGATGCCCCCCCCCCCATTATTCTCTCTCATGTGTGTGTGGTGTGCTCAGACGTGTCCAACTCTTTGCAACCCATGGTTCCATGGACTGTAGCCCACCAGGCTCCTCTACCCCTGGAATTTTCCAGACAAGAATACTGGAATGGGTTGCCATTTCCTACTCCAGGGGATCTTCCCAACCCAGGGATCGAAACTGTGATTCTTGCATCTCCTGCATTGGCAGGTGGGTTCTTTACCAACTGTATCACCTGGAAAGTCACCTACCAGGTGGCCGTATTTGTCTCTTCCATCACATGTGTCATTTTTTATAACCTTATATTTATTTGTGTTTTCACCAAAAGAGCAAGATCATACTGGCATACTGTAGACACTGAATACCTGCTGCCTGTATGAATGAGGACAACCTTGTAGGTTCAAATCATCCATCCTCCTGAGGGTCTTTCCTTAAATCAAACCACATGTGTGTTGATTCATGTGTCAAATCAAATATCACTGTGTTCTCTTCCTGAAGACCTCCCAAGTTGGGTATTCCTTGAACAAGCTTCATCTCTACGTTAAGGTTGTGGCCTGATCCTCACTTAAGTTACGTTGAGCAAGGGCTAGGCACTGTAATGATAGAGTGTAATCTCACATTCCCGGGGATTAGCAGAGGCCTCTGATAGCACAGGGGGGACTCTGGGTATTTTCATAGCCAACTGCTGCTCCCCAGAAACTGGCAGTGTAAATGGGAAATCAGAGTACACTCTTGAATGTTAAGTACTCATAAGAATCCTACCAACTATTAGGAGATGAGGATGGGTGGTTAGTGCGGCTTGGAGAAGTCAAGGAGGGCCTCATGGAGAAAACAGGACTTTCCTGAAAGATAAGCTTTGGGAAAGGCCAAGAAACAGGCATTTTAAGATAGAGGAACACAGGTTGTCTAGAGCTGGGTAGGAGAAAGATACGGCTTTCTTGGACAGTGAAGACTGGGTGGTCTTTGAGTGGAGGAAAGACTGGTATTTTAGGCTGCTGTCACCAGGGATGGAGTAACGGGAGCAGCAAGTAGCCCATGATAGCAGCTGAAAATAGAGATGTTAGATACTGATTTTCCTGTCACTTCTTAACCTAATGACTTTGGCCAAATTGTTTAACCTCTCAGCACCTCCATTTCCTCATGTGCAAAATGGGATCACAGTTTACACCTCACAGGATTGCTGTGAGAATGGAACAAGGGGATGGCAGAGCACGGAACCGTGGAAAATCAAGCACGGGAGATGACATAAACACCATTCCTATCACCAGGCTGGGACGCAGAGCCTGGCAAGGGAGAGGCTGTGTTTGACTAATGAGCAGAGGCCGTTGGGAGCCAGACTGGGCCTGCATTCCTGTGGCAAGAGGTGGTTTGTACGCTGGTTTTGTTCAGCCCATGAGGGCTTCATGGGCATCAGATAAAGTCAAGAAAGGAAGGTGCAGAGATTCTTGGTATCCAGAGGTCTCACTGGTCCTCTCTTTCATTTCACAGCCATATACAACTTCCAAGGGAGCGGGACCTCCCAACTCTCCCTGCAGATTGGTGATGTGGTACGAATACAGGAGACCTGTGGAGGTGAGTCACTGGCCCAGGTGATCCTGGGAAGCCAGGAGCTTGGCTAAAGGTGTTGGGACACCCCCAGGACATAGCCAGCCGCTCCGGCCTTCTCTTGGAACTTGCAATTATGCGTGGTCTGTTTAAATACATTTTGCTGATATTAGTCTTTCAAATTTACTAAAGACAGTATTTTGTTATTGTAGGAATGTATACTGAGAAGCAAAGTCCTGACTGTGTGGTTTGACATTTGTTGTGCTTTTTGCTGCGCCATGGAGCTGTTGGGGGACTGTGACACCTTCTGGATACCCTTCTTTATTAGTTTTAACACCATTATAAAGAAATCAGCATTATCAGGGTTTTGAAAGGTCTGGAAAATTATAACCCTGATTCAGGAGGACTGTGGTGCCCAGCTTTGGGTCAGAGAGCAGTGTTCACTCCCTTCTTCCAGCTGGGAGCCCTGTCTTGGGCATCTCTTTCTTCGCACAGAGGTGCTGTCTCTCGTGAAGCCAAGTGTCTGTTGGGCTGTAACCACAGTATCATGGTGGTGTTATTGGTGGTAGTGGGTACTTTGTAAACTTTGCACTAAGGTTAATGGCCTTGGACTCGTGAGGCAGACCGTTAGAAATCAATTTATCAACTGTGTCACTGATAAGATTGACATAGAGACCACGGCATGGGTGTGAGAGTTGAATGAACTTACGAATATGATAGCTATATTCAGGCAGGCTCTCCTGGTCCTCACTGCCCAGCTGGACCATGGTGGATCTCCCCAGACCCCTCACCACGTGGGCCTGCCTATAATCCTGCTGTGTGGAGGGTGTACCGTGTGTCCTTCCTGTGTCCAGGCGGAGCAAAGAGAAGGAAGGGCAGAGTCGGCTACGTCCCTGTTTCCCAGCTAATCCCTTAGGTTAGGCTGTCCCATGCTGGGGTGGGGGTGAAGGGTGGGCACCAAGCAGGTGTGCTTCTGTTAACGAGGCCCCCTCAAGTGAAAATAGAGGGTCAGAGGAAAGGAGGCTGCCTACAGAACTGGCCAGCTGTGGGTTCTCACCTCATAGGTGAACTGTACTATTCCCATTACATGTTGGGCTAGTTACTCCTCATAGCAACCCGTAGGATAGGTAGCATCTTCAGCCAAAGATTAGCTGTATGTGATTAACAAGGCAACCCTGCATATTTGTGTAGGGGTGCATGTACTCTTGCACACATGCATGTGCACACACAAACACACACATGCAAACCAAAATAAGCAAACAAACAAAACTTTTTTTGGAGGGAGAAAGAGTTTGATATGTCAAAGCAACTTTACAGGAGTCATTGTGGGGGAAATGAGAATTTTGTTCACCTTCCTAACATGTACTCTTTGGTACTATTGTTATTTTAGATATTATGAACTTTTCAGTGTTCAGGCCTCTAAAGTTCCCAATCTGATTCCATTTTACATGCAGATTGAGTGGGACTAGGGGAGATGGGTGGAGATCTGATTACAAACACCCTTCCCCTTTCCCACAGCACAACCCTATGTTTTACAAATGCATTTCTGCTTAGTGGCAGATGAGCAAACTCTGAGTTAATCTACCAAGGGCAAAGAGTAAAAGTAAAGGCAGCAGGCAAACTGACTCCTCTCAGTGTCACTTTTGTGCTACTGAGTGCTAATCCTGAGAAACAGGCAGAGACCTTAGCTTTGCAGGTGAGGGAGCAAGGCTCAGGGAAGAGAAATGACTCACCCAGCATCACATCGCGAGTCAGGGGCTGTTCTCTCCACTCCTGTCAAGACGAGCTCCCTTTCCTCCATCGCCTGCCTTCTAAGAAGTGAAACAGCCTCAGAATGTTTTCTACATCCTACATTTTGAAATTTAGATGAGTGTGTTTCTCTTGTGTTCATGTAGTTTTCCTGGAGAAAGTGCTTCAGGGCAGTAAATTGACCACACCGTTTGCACATAATCAGAGCGTTTCTTTACTTTTGCCTGGCCTGGAGCTTGATGGTCAAAAAGGCTGCACTTTCTGACTCAACCCACCTTTGTTTTGGGGATTAATCTCCTTGTTCCTAAACTTTTGGGTTTTGGTTTCTCATTAAAACTTTGATTGATCAGCCTTATTTTAATGTGTCTTTTTAATAAGCAGCCACAGTAATTTTCTGGAAAGATCTGGGCATGTTAAGTTAGCAAATGATTGCCAGTTCATGAATACTTTGAAAATACAGTATTTGGAAGTCTGTTAGATTGATTCCAGATATCTAAGAATTGGTATGAAAATGATTAGGATTTAGAATGAGTGCACTAATACCCATAAGGAGTTTTCAAACTGGAATTTATAGGATCCCAAGAGTCCCTGAGGGCCTTAGATGGCTAAGGGCTTGGAGATCAGGCCTGGTCTTGTCTTTTTTTGCAGAATGGGGAGTTCTGCTTTTGATTCCAATTGAAAACTGTTCCTCTCTGCAAATATATATAAAAAAGTGAAAACCACAGTGTTAGTCAAAAATTAGTCAAAATGAGTCAGTAGAAAATATATGGGTGTGCCCATGTAACCCGCTTATAGAAACCTTACTCAAAAAATAAAATCCAGCCAATTGAGAGAGGAATCAAAATGTTAAAATATAGAAATTGAAAAGCTGCCATAGGAGGAAATACTGGGAAGCATTGAGTCCAAGTGAATTGATTAATCAAAATTAATATTAAAAGATATACTATTTATGACTGTCAAAAAGAATGTCATTGTTAGAAAACTGTAAAATGTAACTGCCCCCCCAACAACAACAAAAAAAACTAATAAAATTAAGAAGTTTAGAGGGGAATGGAATAGAATAAATATAATCTTGAAGAGTCAAAGTGTATTTCTCTAGATATCACAATGATTCATTCTAGGTGATAGAAATGTGAATATTTTTATTTTGTATTTTTCAGTAATTTTTAAATCTCCCTTATCCTCCAAAAAAAAGAAAAGAAGTAGAAAAAGTATGGACTTTAATTTTTTTTTATTTGTCATGTATTTTTTTATTATTATTATTATTTTTTTAATTTACAATATTGTATTGGTTTTGCCATACATCAACATGAATCTGCCACGGGTATACATGTGTTCCCCATCCTGAACCCCCCTCCCACATCCCTCCCCATACCATCCCTCTGGGTCATCCCAGTGCACCAGCCCCAAGCTTCCTGTATCCTGCATCGAACCTGGACTGGCGATTCATTTCTTGTATGATATTATACATGTTTTAATGCCATTCTCCCAAATCATTCCCCCCTCCCCCTCCCACAGAGTCCAAAAGACTGTTCTATACATCTGTGTCTCTTTTGCTGTCTCGCATACAGGGTTGTCGTTACCATCTTTCTAAATTCCATATATATGCGTTAGTATATTGTATTGGTGTTTTTCTTTCTGGCTTACTTCACTCTGTATAATAGCCTCCAGTTTCATCTATCTCATTAGAACTGATTCAAATGTATTCTTTTTAATGCCTGAGTAGTACTCCATTGTGTCTCAGTTTTCTTACTTCAAGTACTTTCTTCAAGTACTCAGCTTTCTTATCCATTCATCTGCTGATGGACATCTAGGGTGCTTCCATGTCCTGGCTATTATAAACAGTGCTGCGATGAACACTGGGGTACACGTGTCTCTTTCAATTCTGGTTTCCTCTGTGTGTATGCCCAGCAGTGGGATTGCTGGGTCGTATGGCAGTTCTGTTTCTGGTTTTTTAAGGAATCTCCACACTGTTCTCCATAGTGGCTGTACTAGTTTGCATTCCCACCAACAGTGTAAGAGGGTTCCCTTTTCTCCACACCCTCTCCAGCATTTATTGCTTGTAGACTTTTGGATAGCAGCCATTCTGACTGGCGTGAAATGGAACCTCATTGTGGTTTTGATTTGCATTTCTCTGATAATGAGTGATGTTGAGCATCTTTTCATGTGTTTGTTAGCCATCTGTATGTCTTCTTTGGAGAAATGTCCATTTAGTTCTTTGGCCCATTTTTTGATTGGGTTGTTTATTTTTCTGGAATTGAGCTGCAGGAGTTGCTTGTATATTTTTGAGATTAGTTGTTTGTCAGTTGCTTCATTTGCTACTATTTTCTCCCATTCTGAAGGCTGTCTTTTCACCTTGGACTTTAATTTTTTTTAATTGAAGTACAGTTGCTTTACAATGTTGCATTAGTTTCTGCTGTGTAACAAAGTGAATCGGCCATAGATTTACAGCTGTCCCTTCACTCCTGAACTTCCCTCCCACCCGCTGCAGTCCCACTCTTCTCGGTCGTCACAGGGCACTGAGCTGAGCCCCCTGTGCTGTGCAGCAGCTTCCCACTAGCGGTCTGTTTCACACACAGTAGGGTGTACATGTCAGTGCCACTCTTCCAGTTCACCCCACGCTCTCCTTCCTCGCTCTGTGTCTAGAAAAATGGTACAGATGAACCTACTTGCAGGGCAGGCATAGAGATGCAAACATAGAGAAAGCGTGGACTTTTGAATCAAAAAGTTATTCTCTGCTTCATTTATCTGCTAGCTGAGTAATCTTAGGGAGGTAGACCTCAGTTTTCTCAACCTGCAAAATGGAGTATCATCACCTTGCTCCTGGATTTGCTATGAGGATAAAATAAAAAAAGTGGAGAAGCTGTCTAGCCCCATGCTTGGCTTCTAGGTGCTTTGTGTTGGATTCCATCTCTCCCCCCAACCATCATTATACAGAATTAAACTGAGATTGGCAGGTGTATATGTATCTTAGGAATTTGGCTCCAGGAACCCAGAAGCTGGCCCTCTGATGTCCTTTTCGCCTGTGTACTGAACTTATGCAGTCAGATGAATGGAGGAAAGAAAATGTGAGCTTAAACCTTAGGCATGAATGAATTTCCTTTCACTAGAACACTAACATTTTTAGTATTTCCTTTTAGATAATATTTTTTTGTGATTAAAAACTCAAACATTTCAGAAGGGCACCCATTGCTGAGCCTTAGACTTCCTAATGTTTATTTCTTTGTCCACATTACATCTTTCAGGCTGCCTTTTCTACCCAGAGGCAGCATAAACATTCTACGTCCTGCTCTCAGATGTGGAAAACACATGTAAGTGTTTACTGAGCAGTCAGAACTCCTCATGGGGGAATAAACATAAATACAGAGTGTTATTTTTCTCCCATCACTTCCTTCAGTTATATTTGGTTGACATCTTTCTTGATATTTAACAACATCTCATAAGACTCCAATACCATGTCCAGTTTAATTTTCCTCTCCTCCTTCCCCTTCCCCAGCTTAAACAAGGCTGAGGGTAGAAGGGATTTGGGGTGGTCTCTTTGCAATTTTTTGTCTTTTTGAATAAACAAACCCAAAGGTCAGCCAGTCCTCTGCATGAATAGCCATGGAGCTGGAGAACAAGAAGCCAGATGCACCCATTGTCTCTGAATGAATCTTCTGGATGACACCCCTATGCTTGGATTTGGTTTTGGGGTAAGAGCCATACCATGCACCTACCCGGAAGGCAGCAACGGCCACCTCTGAAAAACACCCTCTACCTCCTGATTGCTTACACTGTGGCGGGGGATGTTCCTTGGGGGTAGCCCAGCTTACTGAGACTCTTGTTTTAAAAAATATTTTATTACTTAATATTAAGTTAATTAACTTCATTAGTTTTTGGCTGTTTCGGGTGTTGGTTGCAGCCCGAGGAATCGTTGTGGTGCGCAGCTCGGTGGTCGCAACGTGTGGGCTTAGTTGCCCCACAGCGCGTGGGATCCCAGCTACTCGAACAGGGATCAAACCCTCATACTCTGCACTGGAAGGAAGGTTCTCAACCACTGGGCCACCTAGACTCTCTTTATAAGCCCTTCAGAGGGAATGTCTTCTCCGTACTCAGTTATTTGCCCCCTGACTCTTCTTTTCCAGAACACCAGAGAAGGTTCCCTTCCATTTCCTGATCCACACACTTGCACAGGCCACGGAAGCTCAGTCTTAGTGGTGAAGATAATGGGGTGTCTAGACAGGGTTTCCAAGGAACTTTTGAATTTCACTTACGAGTAAAATGGAACAAGGGGGATGGATGAGGAGGAAGTTGACATAGCTTAAGCTCCTTAAGGTAAGACCTGGCTCTTACGTCAGTGTTTTTTAAAATATGGGACTACACTGTACATACTATTCTGAGATTTGCTCTTCTCACTTAAAAATATTTCTTTCTAAGGTGGCACATGTGTCAGCTTGGCCTTGGTTCAGCTGCAAAGAGCTCTGCATGAAGGGTTTGGAATCTCCCACCTACAGAGTGGGGTGCTCCCAGAGCCATGCAGCAGTTTCTCTTGAGACAACTCCACTCAAAGTGATCCTGACCCATCCGGGTCCTTTGTTTTTAGGGTACGAAGGGGGCATTATAAGGACTTAAGATGGTATTTTCAAAAGTGCCACTTTGCAGGGAGATGGTCCTTCCTTTGGGTCTGCTCTAGAGACAGGTTGGTGTTAAAAGGGGCTCTGTTTTCTGAAGTAAGGCTGTCCCATTGAGGGGAGTTTATAAGTTTTCTTCCCTTTTGATTGTGGGTGAGGCTAAAACATCAATAAACTTCCATTATGTTGAATTTGAAGAATGTGTCATTTGCTTTGTTGTTATGGAAATAAGTTGAAATGTCACTGAAAACAAACAAACAATATTCAAAATCTGTAGGTTCTGAAAGTAAAACGGGAAATATGCCTAAGTTTCTCTGATTGATGATGATGATGATTATGGAGTTTTAAAAGACAGAATGGCATTTACTAATTTTTTAACACCATATGCAAGGCACTGTACAAACTGAATTTCTTATCTAATTTACGCCTATGAGACAGACATTATTATTGCTCACATTTTAGAAATAAGAAAACTGAGGCTTAGAGAAATGCACTAACCTGTCAAAGATCACTCAGAAGTTGCAGATCTTCATTCAGATTCAGGCTTTCATTTCAGAGCTCACGCTCTTAAGCACCGATGGATAGTAGCTTCTGTTATATTCTTCTTAACGTTAGTAGATATTTCAATCAAACTGAAAAGTGAAATACACTGAGACACTCACTACACAAATAAAGAAATGTTAACATTTTGTGTGTTCAGTTCATATATGTTTTAAAGAAATAAACATTTTAGATCATTGAGATCCCCTGCTTACCCTCCCTGTTGCATTCTTGTCTTTTTGTCCATTCCTCAGGCAGTGCTCCTCCTGAAATTGGTATGTTTTCTTCCAGTCTAAGATGTTGTACCTCTATCAGATGTGTTTACCTTCATAATTCTGTTTTAAAAACAGTTTTGCAACTAACACCTATCACATAGAGTGGTAGGTGTTAGTGCCCTCATTTGACAGGTGAAAATAATGAAGTTTAAGTAACATGACCAAAGATCATGTTGCCGTCAGATGGCAGAGAGAGGACTGGATTTGTATTAAATAGGATGTGGATTCTTTTTTGATGTGCTGGGATATTTTTAATCTCTCCTCCTTCTCCCCTTCACCACACAACTCCTGGGTCACTGGAGAATTTAGGTACATTTCATTTTGATATTTGGGCTTTGGGAAAGGAGGACAGTTAGAGTTTATTATTTTCCATAAGAATGGTAAAAACAAAACAAACAAACAAAAAAACCTGAAACTCCTATTCTCATCTTTCCCAGGATGTAGTTTGTGAGTTTTCTTTTAAAAAGTTCTTGTCTCATGGGTAGGGTTAGACAAAAAAGCCTTCCCTGTTATTAACTGAAGGTGCATTAAGCCAGGGGATAAGGCCTGGGGTATGGGCAGTGCTCTTACCCGTAGCCTGGTTTTGATCAGAGTGCCTGCGTCATGGATTTTGCTGTGCCTGTCAACTATTGCTGTCTGTCCTGTCAGGTCTCGGAGTACAGCCAGATATGGCTGCTGCTGCTGCTGCTGCTGCTACGTCGCTTCAGTCGTGTCCGACTCTGTGCGACCCCATAGATGGCAGCCCACCAGGCTCCCCCGTCCCTGGGATTCTCCAGGCAAGAACTGGAGTGGGTTGCCATTTCTTTCTCCAATTCATCAAAGTGAAAAGTGAAAGTGAAGTTGCTCAGTCGTGTCCGACTCTTAGCGACCCCATGGACTGCAGCCCACCAAGCTCCTCTGACCATGGGATTTTCCAGGCAAGAGTACTGGAGTGGGTTGCCATTGCCTTCTCCCAGATTTAGCTGACTGGTGACCAGATTTGGGAGCATACATCAGAGGTCACAGAGGTCACTGATTCAGCAGAGTTGGGACTCTCAGAAAAAGTCCTAAGAACAGATCTGATGAGGCTGACGCTTCATCATCATGTAGCAAGTGGAGATGGTGGTAAGCCCGTTTCATCAAAGATCACTGGGGATTTATTTCTGAAGGCACCTAGGCCAGTGCCATGTACAGAATAGAGCAGTCAGTGTTTCTTGAACTTAAATCTGGGAGTCCAAATGTGGATGCTGAGGGTAAGTTCTGAGAATCAGAAGCTGAAGTTCTGAGAATCAGGATTCCTACAAGGGGTGGCAAGTCACTGGTTATCAAGGGTGAGGGAGGGTGGTGGTGCTAGAAGAGGAAGTCCAGGGACCCCGAGGGTGGCCCGGTTGTGCAGAGGCCGATGTGAGCAGCTGGCAGTCCCTTGACCATCTTCGAGGGGAGTCTAGTAGCCTTGGCAGCCACTGCAGCCAGGAGAATGTCGACTGTGTGCGTCTAAGAGAACGCCATCTGTGCTTGTGCTCATCACATGGGGGGGCAACAGAGCGGAACCGCTTTGGAGCCACACGACTTGCCCTTGAACCCTGGCATGTGATTTAGCCCAGCATCTCCACTGATTTGAGTCTCAGTTTGTTCAACTACAGAATGGGAATAATCATGCTTAACTCACAGTGTGATATGAGAATTAAATGAGAGGAAACACACACAACACATAGTGTACAGCTTTGTGTGCATTTAGCGATCAATACACGGTCGCTGTCAATAGTAATCAGGGAAGGCGATGGCACCCCACTCCACTACTCTTGCCTGGAAAATCCCATGGACGGGGGAGCCTGGTGGGCTGCAGTCCATGGGGTTGTGAAGAGTCGGACACAACTGAGCGACTTCACTTTCACTTTTCACTTTCATGCACTGGAGAGGGAAATGGCAACCCACTCCAGTGTTCTTGCCTGGAGAATCCCAGGGACGGGGGAGCCTGGTGGGCTGCCGTCTATGGGGTCCCACAGAGTCGGACATGACTGAAGCGACTTAGCAGCAGCAGCAGTCAATAGTAATGCTACAGAGAAGTTGGTTGAATGGGAAAAAACTGCAAATAAAGGAGGCTGTTCTAGTGAACTACTATGGAGGGTCATCTCCACGGTGGGATGCTTGGATTTAAATCATTTAGGTGCATCACTCACTAGCTGTGTGACCATAAGCAAGTTCTTCATCTCTTTGTGCCTCTCTATTTTCATTTGCAGAATTGAGGCAATAATAGTACCTACTTTATAGAATCAATCTATAATGTGAAAAAACAAAACAAAAAGCTTCACCAGAATTCTTGGCACACAGCAAGCACTATTAATATAAGCACTAATTTTAACAGTTAATTATTACCAGTATTTATGGGGAAATGATTAGAGTGTAAAACTAGAATCTGGTTCTTTATGAAGCAGACGGTGTTCCACCACGGGAAGTACTTAATGGGGATGTAGTTTTGGGGATTCAGATGTTGGGAGGGTGGTAGTATTAGGCATCCACCATGCTCCTTCCTCCACTAGACAAGAAGCACAGTGTGATGGCTACTTATTAGCTGTGACTGGGCTAGTTACTTAACTTCTCTATGCCTCAGGTGGGCCACTCTTATGTAAAATGGGACCATTGCATTTCCCACCTTATAGGGTTGCTGTGAAGATTAGAAGGCTTCATATATGAAGGATACTTAGAATGGTGTGTGTGTGGCATGTGTGTATGTGTGTGTGTGCGTGCGTGCGTGCACACTCAGTCGCTTCAGTCATGTCCAGCTCTTTGCACCACAATGGACTGTAGCCTGCCAGGCTCCTCTGTCCCGGAATTCTCTAGGCAAGAATATTGGAGTGGGTTGTCATGCCCTTCTCTAGGAGATCTTCTCAATCTAGGGTTCCAACCCGTGTCTCCTGCTTTACAGGTGGATTCTTTACCACTGACCCACTGGGGAAGCCCATTTAGAATGATACTTCATTCCAAACCTGAGATTCTTTCTCTCCAATGTCCATTCCTTCCATTTTCTCTCCCTCCTCTACCTTTTTGTCTCTTAAAATGGGAACCACTTTGGGCCCCTGTTGCTTTAGAACTTTCTTTAGCTGGCTTAGGACTGTGAGGGGTGACTTTGCATTTTAAATGTTTGTTTTGGGGCTCACACTTATGTCTGTTGAGAACATATTTCGACAGCAATCTGTCAGCCCAGTAATGAGGATTTGCTAATGAGCCTCCCGGCAGACGCTTTTTATTTACAGAGGTAACAAATGCCACTACTTGGCTGTGCTTGAATCATTTCAAAGGCGGGTAGACTCATTATAGTCATCAATACTTGCTATTCCAAGGCTCGTTCTGTCTGAGGACTGTGTATATAATTTGGATTTCTGTTAATTGAATCATTCTTGATATTCCTTCAAAGGGAAGAATCTTTTAAAACTCCTGTCCTTTCACGCATCCCTGAACCTATCTGTTTTGTAATGACTAACTTCTGCAGATCACGTGTTAGACACAATTTGCTGCTGTTAAAACTGTGGGCATTATTTCAGAATGTTTGCTGAACTCCTCAGACATTCTCAGCCTTTCTGTGTTCCTAAGGCAGAGGTTGAAAACATGCGTATGGACACAGGAAGGATGCACGCAGGTGATGAAAAGAAGAGAGGGGCTGGGTAGAGGCTGGTGAGTTGGAGATGCCTCCTTTTGTCTGATGAGAACAGCTGCCCCTCACCAGTAGCCAACTGCAGCCATCAGGGAGCACTGGCCTCCTGTTTGTTTTTTTTTTTTTAAAGGATTAAATTTGCATTTTTATGTGAAATCCCTGTATTTTTGGTCACTTTTGGAGATGTTGGCAACTCATTCAATAGAATGAGTTGAATCCTAGGGCTTTGATCTAGACCTGAGGTCTAAAACACTTTGCAATTTCTTTGCTGGTGAAAAACAAACAGCAACAACAATAAACCCCAGCAAGGGACTTGTAAGAATAGATGAAAGACCTGTTTCTTTGTTTTCTCTTTGCAGACTGGTATAGGGGATACCTTGTAAAGCACAAAATGTTACAGGTGAGGATGATTTTGTTTTATTTGGGGCAGTATTGCTGTCTGTGCGTGACCCTGCCAGTCCCCTGGGCGATTACTTCCCACTGGTGAGCGTCTGCAGACTGATTTCACTCCTCTCTCCTTGTGTCCAGTGTTTTCTTTGCTGTAGCTTGATCCGTTCCCCCTTCACTCCTTCTTTAAGGCCAACTTCCAGAGCTCTCTTCTCCCTGAAAATTTTCCTAATATGCCAGCCATATATGATTTCTCCAGTCCCATTGAATCATGTGTTTTTTATTTGAAATTTATCTTCTTTAGCTGGCTTTAGTCTTTCTTTAGCTAGCTTGGGGCATTCGTCCTTTCCTCACCTGTGTTTCCAACATGACTCAGGAGGGACAGGTCCAGTCTCAGCCCTCAGGGAGTTCCTCTGCCCTAGCCCCACACCACACCACCATCTCCATGGGAGATGCACGTGCTTTGCTCATCTCCTGACATCTCACAGTACCTAGCAGTTACCTCGTGTCCCCAGTGTTCACGCTGGCTAAACTGATGAAGGAATGTCCAAGTAATTGCTCAGCTTCTCTTGTCGATTGAGCCAAGCTTATGGAGAAAGGAAATAATAGATGTTCCTTCCTTCCTCCCTGACATGCTGTATTGGAAGGCATGGTCCCTCTCTGCTCTCTAGAGAACAATCAAATAAATCCAGAAAGAAAGAGATCTCAAAAAAAAAAAAAAAAAGAGATCTCAAATCAAAGCAGCCCACATGCTAACCAGGGACATTGTTGCTTCAGGACCTGACCTTCTCTGACAGTACAGGGTGGCTGCTTTCCCAAAATTGGGCAGGAGAGGGGAAAGGCAGAGACCCTTCCCTTAGAGTGAACCTCTCAAGCGCTCCTGCCTTGCCCATCTGATAGTGTGAGTGATCGTAGTGAGGTTAGAGCATTCTTTGGAATCTAGGGGGCTATTGTGGGATCCTGAACAACGGCTGAAGAAGGGGAGAGGAATTAGGCCTAAATGAGTGAATTTAACACCCACCACTTGTTCTGTCGAACTGAAATTATTCCTTTGAAGTTGGAGGTTTTTACCAGTTAGTAGCTTTTGGAAAAATCATGAAGACCTGGGGTCAGTTTTTTCTATAGGGACAAGTCATCCAATCTCATCTTATCTTATCTCATCCCCACAGGGCATTTTTCCAAAATCCTTTATCTACATCAAAGAAGTGACAGTGGAGAAAAAAAGGTATTTGCCCTCTTTCCCCAGACTTGACTCTGCGGTGGCTCGTGGATTTCTGCATCCTATGTGCTTTGAAAACCTGACTTGGCAGATGTAAAGGTTCTGTCTTCTTCGTGCCTGTGTTTGTCTCCAGTGCAAACTGATTCATGTTCGCATCTGATTCTGAGGGGGTATTAGTACATTTGGAGAATCAAACTTTTCACTGGCAGCTGCCTTTGAACTGAATTAATGTAGATTAATCCTGAATAATGAGCTTGAAGGGCCCACCTCAATGCAGGAGGACAGAGAAAAAGGAAGCCCCTTGCATTTGCATAATGTAACTGGTGTGGCTATTAGAAGTGGTTTAGTCTCCTGCCAGCAAGGCCCCTCTCAGCAGCTGCAGCTTAATGCAAATTTGCCAGCATTTTATCTTGTTAGCACCTGGGTCTCAATTTCACACCATTTTCTCTCCCACTTTAAATAGAAATATCGAGAACATTATTCCTGCAGAAATTCCTCTGGCACAAGAAGTGACAACGACACTTTGGGAATGGGGCAGCATCTGGAAACAGCTCTACGTGGTGAGACTCGAAACCCTGCTCAACCCTGGGATGGAAGCTGCTTCCAGTTTTTGGCTTGGTTCAGATTTGGAATGTAGCCTTGATGGAGTGTAACAAACAGTATGAGGTCATCAAAGCCCAGAGAAGTTAGGTGACTCTCAGAGCCACACAGTGAGTTAGTGGCAGAGTCACAGTAAGTGGGCATCTGAGGTGATCCTTCTGGGTTTTTTTTAAACTAATGAAAAAGTTATCAAACTTGAATGTGCTTAAGTATCACCTTGAATGCTATTGAAAGTAAAGCTTCCTTCAGTGGGGCTCTGCATTTTAATAAACTTAGGGATTTTGATTTGGTGGTCTGCTGATAACACCTTGAAAAATACTGTTCTCATGTATCAATTAACTAGTGACTATTGTCATCAGATCTATGAGAGAACTTGACCCTGGAAAAATTAAGAGTGTATTTTGCATGGTTTTCCCTGTATTGAAGTAAATCTAATTTTGAATCCTCCTTTGATGTTTCTAAAACTCCTAATGAGAGTGGATAGCTAAGAAAACCATTAAGCTGAGAGTCACAGTGTCAGCCAAGGCTTCGTGCACATTTGTCACAGCATCCTGTACGCTCACTGGTGCTCTGTGCTGTTTGTATGCTCATCTTTTATGGTTATGAGTGTTGACTCCTATATGGCTCTTTCACAGTGGATGGTAACGGGCACTTTCAGTTACCTTCTATAGGTTTCCCAAAAGTTGTTAGTAAAGTTTATGGGGCAAACAGCAGATTTAAAGCTAAAGTGATGTATTATTTATCTCCACCACCTTTGACACATGCACCACGGAAACTTGACATTTTCTTTAAGAAATCTTTGAATGGCAAGTTCATCATGCCCTTTACCCTACTAAAGTGATTCTTATACTTCCATGATTCTTGTCATATCTGCATACTGCACATTAAGTATTTACTTAATAGCTAAATTGTCTTCCTTTTCAGTAAATTTAAATGACTTACACAAGGAATTTTACAACATGCTGTCTCATTCCAACAATTCTCCAACTCTCCTACACCAACCGGATGCCCTATAAGAC
The DNA here is from genome assembly GCF_000754665.1 of Bison bison bison. NCBI lineage: Eukaryota > Metazoa > Chordata > Mammalia > Artiodactyla > Bovidae > Bison > Bison bison. The sequence goes on along the minus strand of NW_011494915.1, from coordinate 3,339,033 downwards.
CATTCACTTTAGTTCTGACACTGGCCACCCAGGTGTGAGGGCTCGATTCTGTGTGACTGAGCGACTTCCGCCTTCGCCCTCACTTCAGACGCCAGCTGCAAGAGCCAGGTCCTCAGGCGGCTTACATTTCTGTCCAAAGTTAAGTCGCTCAGTTGTGTCCAACTCTGCGACCCCATGGACTACAGCCCACCAAGCTCCTCCCTCTATGGGATTCTCCAGGCAAGAATACTGGAGTCGGTTGCCATTTCCTTCCCCAGGGGATCTTCCCGACCCAGGTTCGAACCCGCGTCTCCCGCATTGCAGGCAGACGCTTTAACCTCTGAGCCCAACTTGGTGCAAATTCGGAGACTCCCATGACACTCTCTCCAACCTAGCCTCAGGTTCCTTGAGTCCTAGAACAACTCATGAAACTCAGGAAAGTACTACTCTTACATATATATATACACATACATATATATGACAATAGTTTAGTTGTTATGTCGTGTCCAGCTTTTTGCGATCTCACGGACTGTAGCCCGCCAGACTCCTCTGTCCATGGAATTCTCCAAGCAAGAATATTGGAGTAAGTAGCCATTCCCTTCACCAGGGGAATCTTCCTGACCCAAGGATTGAACTTGGGTCTCCTGTATTGCAGACAGATTCTTTACTGTCTGAGCCACCAAGGAAGCCATATGTATATATACACACATATGGAGAGAGACTATATATATAGTCATGTGTATTATTCAAGTAAATGAAAACAAAACAATGTTATTAAGTGTTTCCTATGGTACCTGTTAAAAGCTGTGAGCCCAAGAATTTCTCTCTTCTTTCATTGAAAAAAACGAATTAACAAGTATGAGAGAGGGGTTCAAGACATATTGCTAAGAAACTACAACTTTCTCATCCCCTAAACAGACAGATGGGAGGAGAGTAGAGGAGAATCACTATTTGAATCCCTAATATGTGACCTTGTGTCTTTGTAACACCAAGAACCATCTTATGTCCCATGGCTGTGCATGTGTCACACTTGGGGGAACACTGCCCTAGAAATAGGCCTGTTCTAACAGAGAAGTGGCCCTGGTTCTTAGCCTTAAAGGGCCTGGCCTCTGAGACCTGTATTGCAGCAGATGTTCCTGCCATTCCTGCTCAACATGTATCTTTTTGGATAAGAGTCAGAAGTAACCCTTTCTTTTTTTTAAAACCAGGAAGTGATTAGGATTGCTACTTTTGCTTTTGAGAGACCCCTGTGGCCCCAGGGAAGGAAATATGTCAATGACAAAGACCACCACCCAATCCCTTCACAGCTGGGTGGGGCCAGGCAGGCACTCAAGCCATGGCCCATGAACATGCAGGCTCGACTTTGGCTCAGTTTGCCAAAGAGATGCCCAAGATCTTGGGTGCAGGTGACTGTGGATTGTTTCCTGTTTTTTCTCCTAGGCCAGCAAGAAGGAGCGTTTTCTCCAGGTGCAGTCCATGATGTACGACTTGATGGAGTGGCGGTCCCAGCTCCTCTCAGGAACTTTGCCCAAGGACGAGCTAAAGGAACTGAAGCAGAAAGTCACATCCAAAATTGACTATGGCAACAAGTAACCTCTCTTTCCTCCAAAAAAAGGCTTTTTTCCCCACCCCCACACGCCTTCTTCCCTCTCACCCTCTGAGAAACTAGGTTTCACTTTTAGTGGTGAATTTGCCACTTTCTATTTGGGAGAAGCTGCTACCAAGGGGCCCATGCTTGTGTGCCTTTGTAATCACCCCTGTGGGACCCGGGGAAACACAAGCGGAGAGATGCTTGCTTATGCAGTGGTTATTAGCAGGCTAGAGATTTAGGACACTCAGTTAACCTACTTCCAAGGAGCTGGGGAGTACAGTCATGCTGGTTGGTTTTGGCTTAGTTGTCATTTTATTCCTGCATTTACAACTGCCCCCTCTTCAATCCCAGTGTAAGACTTTATGTCCCTTCCCCCGTCCTAAATTATCTAAGGCACGTGCCATTGGCTAACGCAAATGCACAGTTACAAAAGCATTTCCTCAAAGTGGAAGAAGCAGAAATTGGTTAGTCTGAATGCTGTGAAGTTGAGGAGAAGGTCTTAGAATTTTTTTGATGTAGGTCAATGCACTAATAATGGTAGTGGTTATAACTAACCCCTAATCCAAGCTTATTGTGCACCAGTCTTAAACTAAGGGTTTCACATTCATTGTCTATTTAATTCTTATAACAACTCTATGAGGCAGGCAGTTTTAGTATCCTCATTTTTTCAAATGAAGAAGCTGAGAGACACTTAAAGAAGTTAATAACGTGTCCAAAATCAATTCTCAAGGCAGAACCAGAATTTAGACCCAGGCAGTTTGTCTGCAGGGCCTCTGGACCTCACCATTATCCTGCTTGGATAGCATTTGAGGATTGTAAGGCTTCCCCTCCCTCCTGGTTAAGTGAATGCTCTCCAGACATCCTCCCTATTTCTTTAGTTTCTGTTCTTCAAAAACAAACACGTGTTGAGCACTTATAAGTGTTAGTTGCTCAGTAGTATCCGAATCTTTGCGACCCCATGAACTGTAGCCCACCAGGCTCCTCTGTCCATGGAATTCTCCAGGCAAGAACATGAAGTGGGCTGCATTCACTTCTCCAGGGGATCTTCCTGATCCAGGGATCCAACCTGGGTCTCCTGCCTTGTGGGCACGTTCTTTACCTTTGGAGCTACCAGGGAAGCCCATTGAGCACCTATACTTGGCCTGATTTCCTGCTAGATTTTTTGAGGCCACAGAAATAAAAGTTCCCATACACTAAGAGTACGGCAGTCCAGTTGAGAGTGAGCAACAAGCAAAATATTGATATGTATTGTGGTAACTTTTATGGCTGAGGCAGCAAGAGTCTTCTTAATTCAATTTGGAGAAGGAAATCAAGGAAGGCTTCCTAAAGGAGGTAATCAGACCTAAATTTTGAAAGATAAAGAAGTATTAAGTAGGCTTTAAATAAAGGGAGGGTGGGAGTGCATGAGAGAACATAGCGTGTTCAGAAGACTGCAAAGTGGGTCTGAAGACTGGAACATATGGCCTGAGGAGGAAGTAGAAAGAGTCTATTCAGTGGGAATAAAAAATGTTTTTTTCCTAGCAGTCAGACTTCCTTACCTTTGTCACATGCACTAGGAAGATGATCCAAAGATAGTCAGTGGGTTCAACTTACAGCTGTTCCCATCCCAGGAGCACAGTCCCTCTGCTGGTTACCCTGCTGGCAGCTGGCAAGCAAGCCCAAACCTGCTCACCACACTCACCATCCCAAAGCGACAGGAAGGGTGCTCTGCAGCTGTTGGCGCCACTGGGACAGTGTCGTCTTTAGATGAGCATGGTCACAGCTGGGATGTGGGAATGGAGTGAGTTTTGCTGCTTTGTAACGATGGCATCTGTGACTTTGGATGTCTCCTCATGGGGGCTTCTGACAAGGATGGGAGAAAATGGTCGCCACTCTCAGAAAGCCGTCCTAGGTCTTCCCCCTACCCATCCCTGCTGGGTTAGGCGCTTCTGTGGGCCCTTGTACCCAGAAGAGTAACTACCTCCTCAGTGGTCTTCAGGGCTGTGCTGAGAGCTCCTCTCAGGCAGATCCATTTTGATGTGCTGGGCCCAGGATGTGCACTCAGCAGGTGAATGGTGGTGAAGGGAGAGACAGGGTCCTCCCTTGATCAGCTTCCCTCTGCAGAATCCCCGGACCAGCACTGGGCTTTCTGTTTCAGTCAGTTGTCTTTGGGGAAGTGAGAGACACCCTCGGAGGCCGAGGCCCTGAGCTGAGAGGCTCTTTGCTTTTTGCTTCGCTTCCGTGACGACTTCAGCCAGAAGAGAGACAGAGATCTGGGCACTTTAAATGAATGCAGGTCTGGTGTCTCAGGGGCTTAGAGCTCTGAAATGGGATGGATACCTTTCTGAAAGCCAAAAGGCCATATTTCTGGTCCAAGTGTCAGGAATAGCATGAGCACCATCAGCTCAGGCTGTGAGAGTCAGGGGAGCAGTACTCTGAATCTTGGAGGACTGGTCAGAATCAGCCTGTTTCTGCCCTCAGAGATTCTGTTCTTTCATTCAGCCATCAGACTTCTATTGAACACCTCATAGGCACTCAGGACACAGCATTTACAAAATACAGCCTCTCTCTGTAGCAGCAACAAAAGGCAAGCAAAGGGAACGAATTGTAAATTTCTGAGTGCCTACTATCTGCCAGGTACACTTTAGAGTACTTTTCATGCCTTAACTCAACCAAGTCTTATGACCCCTCTATGAGGCAGTTGCTGTTATTATTTCTATCTATTAGATGAGAAAACGGAGACTCACAGGTCGATTAGGTCATTTTGACCAGGAGGCACTGGAATTTGAACCAGGTGACTTGGCTCCAGAATTCTAGCACTTAACCTCTGTCTTCCACTGCCTCCTGGAGGACCATGCCGGTTAGAAAGAGGAAGTAAACAGACACGTGTGTAGGAAGTCATGCATTTCCTGAGAAGAGGAAGAGAAGTGACGGGGCGGGGGGCAGGGCAGGGGTGACACCTGCTCTGCATCAAACAAGACTGGCAGGAATTATTAGGTGAAGAGATCAGAGAGAGAGAGAGAAAAGCTTAGAGGAGCCGAGAGATGAGCATGACTGTGGCTGGAACCTCAGGGTCTGAATGCCAGGTAGAAAAAAATTCAGATTTGTCCAGAGAATGATGGGGAGCCACAGAAAAAGCCATTTCTCTTTTCTTTACCTTAAAATAATATTAATTTTTTGAAAAAAGCGTACAGTAAGGGTTTCCTCCCCTATGCTTTTCTGTCCTGGGTTCATTTGATCACTTTCTGGAGCAGAAGAGAGCTACGGGGCTTACCTCCTAAGGAAAAACTGTCAAAATGCTCTGTTCTCCAAAGTGAATGGTCTGACATCCCAGCAGGAAGCAGCCTCTCCTGACCCTGGTTCAATCCTGCCCCTTGATGACTAAAGCTTCCAGTTTTCAGATGAAACTGATGATGGACAAGCTCTTTGGTATCTAAGGAATGAGGAATCCTCAAATGAATCCTTCAAACCCCAGGACAGCTGGACCTGGGAGAATTTTGTTTTATTCATACATTTTTAGAGTCGAATCCACTTTGGTAAATTTTGAAGAAAAAGGAGCTATAGAGATCTTGGCATTGAGTTATGTGTTGGCTATGGTCCATCTTCTGCCAGGTCTTGGGAGCCTCTGCTCAGCATCAGTCGAATGCATTTATTCACCTTTAGCATTGCCCGTTCAGTAGCACGGCTGTGCAATATAATGAGTCACAGCTAGTTGGAAGTTAATTTCCTAATGAATGTGGACAAACGAGTGAGCTTTGGCTCCCTCCTGTTTGCATTTGGATGAGAGGAGAGATGTGCCTTTCAATCCAGTTCTTAAATAAGAGGTGAAAACGCTGCCATTCCCAATCTGGTACTCGATAGTGATTCCTAAGCAGGACCACTGCTGTTGCTCTCAGAGTCTCCATCAGCCCACCTCCCCCTCTTTATGGACAACAGAGTACCTCCATGTCAACATCAAGTGCAAAGGCAGCTTTAAGTTAGGACCTCTGCACACATAAAGCCCGTCCCCCAACCCAGTACTGCTTCTAAGAGCCTGTTAACTAGAACGTATACCATAAAGGTACATTTTTGAGCCATTCTTTTATGTCAGTTCTACAAAATTGGATGTATTTTAAAGATACAGTTTTGTAAATATTTAATGTTCTGCTAATTTGATTTTGAATTGTAAGTGTCAAGTGTTCTGTTTTGGGGTTTTTATGTTTTATTATACTTTGTTAAAAAGGAAAAATTGTACGTTTTAGAATTTTTTATGAGTAAATTTAATGCTGCTGCTGCTGCTGCTGCTAAGTCACTTCAGTTGTGTCTGACTCTGTGTGACCCCATAGACGGCAGCCCACCAGGCTCCCCCATCCCTGGGATTCTCCAGGCAAGAACACTGGAGGGGGTTGCACTGAAAATAGAGTGTAGACAAATACGCCACATTACTTTTTACTAGCTATGTGACATGAAGAAATTATACTCAGTCTTTTCTTCATCTGTAAAATGGAGGTGTTAACAGTACCTCCCTCATAGGGAGGCCTTAATATTAAAGTTAAAGGCCTTAATATGTGTGAGCAATTTAATGTACAGCTTATTGCAAGTGCTGTGTGAGTATTTTGCTGTTATTAGTACCATTGATGTCAATCAGAATGGCAGCTGCAGTTGAAACAAATCAATACCAAACAGGGGAAAATCTTGTGACCCTGAAGTCACAGAGTTAAAGAGCAAGCCATGGATAACAAAGATATATCTGAGATTCCCACCCCCAACAATTATTTTCAAAATATTATTAATAAACGGTACATGAATACCTTCCCTGCATTATGTATCATATATCATACTGCATTATGTTCTATTATATAAGCATTAAACACATAGAGATAAGGCAAAATTCTCCCTTGACCCCTCCACCTGTCCTAGTCCCAGGGCCCTGCCTCTCCTCACGGATACACATGTTGGTAGTACACATGTAGTGTTGGTACACGTGTCCATATCTGTCTCTGCACATGCACCCACGTAACACACCTGCCTTGCTTTGTTTTTTCACTAAATACGCTCTGTATGCATCTTTTCAAGCTTGATTCCCCCCCACTAATATATATAGTTAAACATATCAAAACTAGGGACTTCTCTGTTGGTCCAGTGGCTAAGACTCCGCACTCCCGAGGTAGGGATCCCAGATTCGATTCCCGCTCAGGGAACTAGATCCCACATGTTGCAACTAATGCTGGAACTAAAAAATAAAAACAAATATCCCACATACCAAAGTGAAAACCAAAGATCCCGTGTGCTAAGACCTGGGTCAGCCAAAGAAAGAAAGACACATATCAAAACTGTGTCATATTTTTAAAGCCCTACTACATGGAATTTCATTACGAATTCCATTACAGATTAGCCATTTTCTCTTTTGACAGACATTTTAGTGTTAACTAGTTAACTAAGTTAATTTTAGTATTTTTTAATACTTTGCTGATATACACACATCCTTGTTCAAGTATGGTTGTTTCTCTGGGTTCAGTATCACAGGAAATATGCATTAAATTTTTTTTAATACACACTGCTACAATACCTCCCAGAAAGGCTGATCTATATCACTGTGCCTCCCATCTGCGTGCAAAGCTATCTGTGTAGAGCTGTTCTAAGGGAGCCTATGACTCTCAGAGATCATGTGAACTTTCTGGTAGAAACTTCTCACCAGTGTTCTGTAGGCTTCCGTCTCCCTTGATTTATCCTCGTCTCACATTCTTGCTTTTCAGAATCCTTGAGCTTGATCTGATTGTCAGAGATGAAGACGGAAATATCCTGGACCCTGATAATACCAGTGTCATCAGCTTGTTCCATGCACATGAAGAAGCGACTGATAAAATCACAGAGCGTATTAAAGAAGAGATGGTGAGCTTTGTGAAACAGACTTTGTTGGCCAAAGGAAGCAGGTTTTAGCACACCATAAGCTTAAAATAACCTAATTAACCAGACTGTATATTATTCAAAGGGATATCTGCCCTATGACCTGAGATGATCAGTAACAACATGCATTTTATTGTGGTTTATACTCGGATCTTGATTCAGCCCATGAGAGGTTTAATGCCAGGATTTTCTATTCCAGAGAGGAAAAAAGAAGAAATGTAAAAAAAAAGTAATTGAGTAAATAATTCCAGATGGGGATGAATTTCTAAAAGGCAATCAATTAGGGTTATGTGAAACAGAGTGAATCAGGAGCTATTTTTAAAGGTACCATCAGGAAAGACCTCTCCCAGGAGGGACATCTGAGATGACACTTGTATAATGTGAAGGCAACAGGCCTAGGAAGATTTGGGGATAAGATGTGCAGTGCGGTGGTGGGGGAGGTTGGCATGGGCAAAGGCCCTGAGGTAGGACTGAGCTCTGAATCTTCAAGGAGTAGAAAGGCCAGTATGGATGGGGGCTAAAGAGCAGTGAAAGAGTTTAGGCAATACTTTGGAGAGGCAGGTAGCAGGAGTTGGCTCTCACAGGACCTAAGAGTCATGGGGAAGAATAAGATGTCATTCCAACTGTGGAAGATGTTATTCCAACTGTGGTAGGAAGCCAACAGAAGATTCCAAGGAAACATAATCTTTACAAGGTTAACCTAATCTGATTTATATTTTTTTAAGTATTTTACCACTGTGCCTTATTTGAAAGAAATTTTATTTTTACTTTACTGAGATGTAATTTTCATACAATAAAATTAATTCATTTAAAATTGCAATCTAGTGAATCTTATTAATATATAGTGTTGGACAAACTCTACAACAATCAAGGTATAGAATAGTTCCAACATCTTAAAAGTTTCTTTGAGTTTCTTTGCAGTTCAACCCCCCTCTCCAACCCCAAGTCTTGAGCAACCCTCTTCATGACTATACTGTCTTTTCTAGAATTTAATATGAAAGGAATCATATGGTTTTGGTGTTTGACTTCTTTTATTCAGCATGATGTTTTTGAGGTTAATGTTGTTGTGCATATTAGTGTTTTTTCCTTTTCATTGCTCAGTTGCTATACCATTGACCAAGGGTATATATCATATATCAGTTGTTAAATATATGGGTTGCTTCTAATTCAGGGCTATTATAACTAATAACGCTATGAACATTTACATACAAAGTTTTGTGTGGGCAAATGTTTTTATTCTTTTTGGGTAATAGTTGTTGGACTGTATGATAAGAGTATGTTTAAGCTCTTAAGGTACTGCCATAGTATTTCCCAAAAGGGCTGCACAGTCTTGGGTTCCCATCAGCAACACATGAGTGCCAGCTTCTCTGCATTCTTAACACTTGATATTGTCAGTCTTTTAACTTCAGTCAGTCTAGTGGTTGTGTAGGGGTACCTAACTGCTGTTTCGAATGTCCCTGAATGGTTAGTAATTTTCATGTGCTTACTGGCCTTTACCATTTGTATCTTTTTTTGTGAAGTGTTTGTTCAAATACCTTGCCCATTTTCATTGGGTTGGTTTTCTTATCATTGAGTTGTAGGAATTCTTTGTATATTCCAGATGAAAATTTTTTATCAGATGTATGTTTTGCAAATATATTTTCTCCCAGTGCTTACCTGGGAGAAATGTATCTTTCAATGAGCAAAATATTTAGTTTTGATAAAGTCTGTTTAAGCACTTTTTTCTTTTATATAGTTTGTGCTTTTTATGACACTAAATTTTATGAGAAAGGCTAGATTGTTTGCGATATTCCCCAAGATCAAGATCAAGACAGTCAGAGTGACTTGACTCAGACAAAAGATGCTTTTGGTGGCAGGCCTGAACATAATGTTGAAATCTTTAGGCTCAAAACCTACATAGTTCTCAATTGTCCGAAGTGGTGCGGGGCTAATTTTCTCTTTTCCTCTCTTTTCCCTTCCACCTCTCAGTCAAAAGATCAGCCTGATTATGGAATGTATTCCCGGATTTCCTCATCCCCTACCCATAGTCTCTATGTCTTTGTGAGAAACTTTGTGTGCAGAATCGGGGAAGATGCTGAGCTCTTCATGTCTCTCTATGACCCCAACAAGCAAATGGTCATAAGGTAAGTATGTTCGGTATTGCCTGACTTCTATGCATTTGGGAGGTGGGGGTTGGCAGAGCTCCGAGCATCTTTTCCTTCCACCGTTACTTGTGGAGAAATTCCCAGCCAGTAGAAAAACAGCCTAACTGAGAATGTGGACATAACTTTTTTTAGGATGTGGGAGTCAGGTGGAAATATTACTTACCATGGCATTTTTTCTAAAAGTAGAGTTATGGTTACATAGTAGGGTTTTTAAATTAAAAAAAAAACATATGTGTATTTTTAATTGAAGTATAATTGCTTTACAGTGCTGTATTAGCTTCTGCTGTATCAGCAGATATATTGTGTATCTGCTGTATGTGTACATATACCCCTCCCTCCCACCTGTCCCACCAATCCCACCTCTCCAGGTCATCACAGGGCACTGAGCTAAGTTCCTGTGCTATGCAGCCACTTCCCACTAGCTATCTGTTTTACACACGTTAGTGTTTATATGTCAGTGGTACCATCTCAGTATGTCCCATCCTCTCCTTCCCCTGCTCCGTCCATTCTCTGCATCTGCGTCTCTGTTCCTGCATCTGCGTCTCTGTTCCTGCTCCACAAATAAGTTCCTCAGTACCATTTTTCTACATTCCATATATATGTGTTGTTCTTCAACGCTGTCATGTCTGACTCTTTGTGACCCCAGAACTCAGCACCCAGGCTTCCCTCTCCTTCTCCCAGAGTTTACTCAAGCTCATGTACATTGAGTAGGTGATGCCCTCCAGCCATCTCATCCTCTGTCATCCCCTTCTCCTTCTGCCTTCAATCTTCCCCAGCATCCGGGTCTTTTCCAGTGAGTCAGCTCTTCACATCAGGTGACTAAAATATTGGAGCTTCAGCTTCCACATCAGCCCTTCCAGTGAATATTCAGGATTGGTTTCCTTTGGGACTCAGGAGTCTTCTCTAGCACCACATTTTGAAAGCATAAATTCTTCAGCTCTCAGTCCACCTCTCACATCTGTACATAGCTACTGGAAAAATCATAACTTTGACCATAAGGACATTTGTTAACAAAGTAATGTCTCTGGTTTTAATACCCTAAGTTTGTCATAGCTTTTGTTCCAAGGAACAAGCGTCTTTTAATTTCAGGGCTACAGGCACTGTCCACAGTGATTTTGGAGCCCACGAAAATACTGTCTGCCATTGTTTCCCCATCTATTTGCCATGAAGAGATGGGACTGGATACCATGATCTTAGTTTTTTGAATGTTGAGTTTTAAGTCAGCTTTTTCACTCTCCTCTTTCACCTTCATCAAGAGGCTCTTTAGTTCCTCTTCCCTTTTTTCCATGAGGGTGGTATCATCTGCATATCTGAGGCTGTTGATATTTCTTCTGGCAATATTGATTCCAGCTAATGATTCGTCCAGCTTCGCATTTTGCATAATGTACTCTGTGTATAAGTTAAATAAGCAGAGTGACAGTATACAGCCTTGATGTACTCCTTTTCCAATTTGAACCAGTCCACCTGTTAACTATACAGTATTTGTTTTCCTGTTTCTGACTGACTTCACTCTGTATGACAGACTAGGTTTATCCACATCACACAATAGGGTTTTGTAAGCAATTTTTGATTAATGGAAAACAACGGAAATAATAAGATTCAAACAGATAGCACTGGATAGAATAAAAATATATTTTTAAAAAAGAGAGTTAAGAAATGAATGGTGAAAATGCTGTGTCCTCAGTGGCAGTGACAGGCTGGGAGTGTGGGCTCTGTAATCTAGGATCTAGGCAGGTTCACGTTGTGGCCCCACCATTTATTCCTTCTTAGTCTTGGGCAAGCTGTTAATCTTTCTTAAGCCAGAGTGTCCCATTTGCAAAATGCACGTGCCAACCTCACAGGGTCACAGGTTTTTAATAAGAAAAAGTGCACGAGGCACAGGGCCTGTCACATGGTGCTCCAAGTGGCTGTTATTGTAATCACCTCAATTAACTGTTCTTGGGAATGGAAAAGGTACAGGAACTTCTGGGCACCTCATTTCAAGGAAGGCAAAACAGTGTTGGGAATCTCCTGAGAAAAGACTTTGATGTATCTCTGGCCACCACTGCCAGCCTTGGCCTCCACTTGTGGCTCAGTCCATCCTTCCTCTCAGGTGACCACTGTCTGTGCCCTCCAGTGGGGTTGTGAGCCAACACCTGGTCCCATATTCGAGATCCCAGTTAGTGCAACAGATTGCAGCTGGAGCCTGAGCCGTCTACTGCAATTGAGAATGTGATATCTTCTTACCTTGATTGTGTTGATGAAATTTCTAAGTCATGTCTGACTCTTTGTGACCCCATGAGCTATACCCTGCCAGGCTCCTCTGTCCATAGGATTTCCCAGGCAAGAGTTAAGTGCATTGCCATTTCCTTCTCCAGAGGATCTTCCCAACCCTTCTCCAGGAAGATCCTCCAGGGGATCTTCCCTGTGTCTTCTGCTTGGAAGGCGGATTCTTTACCACCGAGCCACCTGGGAAGCCCCATACAGTTCCTAGTAACTTTACAAAATTCATTTTAGAAAATAATGGCCCTCCTGGAGACAATTATGAAACATAGATTGACTATCTAAAAAGATTAAACTGAGGTCTGTATATGATCCCATATAATCATTACTCCAGGTGGTTTGGATGAGACAATGAGGCTCAGAGAGGTCAAATGACTTGCTCAAGATCACATGTATTTATAAAATGGCAGAGGTGAGATTTCTACCCAGGTCTGTCTGACTCCAAAGATAAGCTAGTTTCCAATTTAGTCTGTCACCAAGGAAAGAGTTGTATCAGATATCCTCAGTGGGTCTCACCAGGGTCTTAGCACTGTATGCTGCTGCTGCTGCTGCTAAGTCGCTTCAGTCGTGTCCTACTCTGTGCGACCCCAGAGACAGTAGCCCACCAGGCTCCCCTGTCCCTGGAATTCTCCAGGCAAGAACACTGGAGTGGGTTGCCTTTTCCTTCTCAAATGCATGAAAGTAAAAAGTGAAAGTGAAGTTGCTCAGTCGTGTCCGACTCCTAGCGACCCCATGGACTACAGCCTACCAGGCTCCTCCATCCATGGGATTTTCCAGGCAAGAGTACTAGAGTGGGGTGCCATTGCCTTCTCCGTAGCACTGTATGGTGGAAAACTATTTTTTATAGCAAACTTAAATCCCTAATTTAAAGAATCAGTCCAGCTCCTCTGGCTAGGCCTCAGCAGACACCGAGCAAGCGTCCTGCTTCCTTAGCGCCCACCGTGAGACGCTGGGCATGTCACAGGCTCCTTGCTATTCCCTGCCAGCTGCTCCCAAGACACCTGTGACAAAGATCATGAAAGTGCTCCTCGCCTCTCGAAAAACACAAGGATTCCTCATAGCTGAATTGACAAGGGTGCCTGGCCTACTGGCTCATTGAAGTGATGGATGGCCTGAACCAGCTCTGGGGAGGGAAGCAATGGATCAGTGAGATGGCAGCTCTGTTCCCTGATGTGCCACATCAAATGATGTGCTCGACGGGGCATGCCTGAGTGATGCCTCTGAGAGAGCTGGAGACACAGAGGAGCCCTCAGGAGAGGGAGGGATGAGGAGGAGGGACACGAGGGGGTAGAGCCCACCCTCTACCAAAGAATGAAGGAAAAAAAGAGTAGAAAACAAAGAAAGAAGAGGGCAGGCACAATACAGGGAAGGGGCTGGGGAACTGGGAAGCACTCCCCGTGTCAGTCTGAAGCTGGGTAGCTGTTATTTCCTTGCTGCTGCTGCTGCTGCTAAGTCGCTTCAGTCGTGTCCGACTCTGTGCGACCCCATAGACAGAATCCCACCAGGCTCCCCCGTCCCTGGGATTCTCAAGGCAAGAACACTGGAGTGGGTTGCCATTTCCTTCTCCAATGTGTGAAAGTGAAAAGTGAAAGTGAAGTCTCTCAGTCGTTTCCAACTCTTCACAACCCCATGGACTGCAGCCTAATTATACTAATCTTCTAAGTTAAAGAAGTACTAGAAAAATAGTATAGGTGATTGGATTTGCAAAGCAGAGATAGAGACAGACGTAGAGAACCACAGTATGGATACCGGGGTAAATGGAGGGGTGGGAGAAATTGGGAGATTGGGATTGACATATATATACTATTGATACTGTGTCTAAAATAGATAACGAATGAGAACCTATTGTATAGCACAGGGAACTCTAATCAGTAATCAATACTTAATGCGCTGTGGTGACCTGAATGGGAAGGAAATCCAAAAGGGAGGAGAAATATGTATACATGTAGATGATTGATTTTCTGTATAGTAGAAACTAGCACAACATTGTAAAGCAAACATACTCCAATAAAAATAAATAAAAAAAAAAGCAGTGCTAGATTTCCTGACCTTGCTGATGCAGCTGGACTGACTAGCCTGAGCCAGGCAGGGCTGTGTGTACAGTGTACTGCTGCTAGAAGCTATGAGTTGATGAATGATCAGCTGTCAGAACTGTGTGACTGCTCTTCATACGAACTGTCAGTGGGTGCTCCCTACTGTAAGAATCAAGCCAAAATCTTTACATCCTGTGTGGCCTACATGGTCTGGCCTATCCTTCTAATTTTTCTCTGGCAACTTTTCCCTTGGATCTGCTTTTTAGATGCATAAGCTCCATCCTGTCTCAGGGCCTTTGCACACGTTGTTGCTTTGCCCGAACCATTTCTTTTTCCCACTCTCTTTGCCTGGCCAACTTTATTTACATGTCATATCCTCAGCAAAGACCCCCCTAACTACCCAGACTAGGGCTGGTTCTTCTGATGTACATCCTCACAACATCCTGAACGTTTCCTTTATAGCATGATTGCATATATATATATATATAGTTGTCATGACTGCATGTAAATCATTACTTAAGTGTATATTAAATACTGGCTAAGGCCCTCTATGGCCCATCACAGTGTGACATTCATTCAAGGAGATGGTCCTACATCCAGTGGGTTCAATGGATTACTTAAAATCATTCAAATCTTTACTCAAGTCTTGAAAAGGGAATAAGGTGGGAAGAGCAAATACATTCTTTTTGGGGGGGCTGTGCTGTATGGTTTGTGGGATCTTAGTTCCCCAACCAGGGATTAAACCCAGGTCCTCAACAGTGAGAGCATGGAGTGCTAACCACTAGACTGCCAGGGAATTTTAATATATTCTTAATATATTATTTTTGTTTGTTTTTTAATGATTTTTTTTCTTTTTTATTATTACTATTGACATAATTCACATAACAGAAACTTTGCCACTTTTTAACATACAACTCAATGGTTTTAGTATATTTTTAATTTTGTTCAACCATCCCTACTATGTAATGTTAGAGCATTTCCATCACCCCAATAGTAAGACTCGTACCCATTAGCAGTCACTCCCAATTCCCTTGTTCTTAACCCCACTGACAACCACTAATCAACTTTCTGTCTCAACGGACCTGCCTATTCTGGACATTTAATATAAATGGAATCATATAATATGTGGCCTTTTGTGTCTGTATTCTTTCACTTAATATGTTAGAGATTCATCCATGTTATAGCAATTGTCAATCAGTACTATATTGCCTTTTATGGCTTAGTGAGATTCTGTTGAATGGATATACCACATTTTTTTAATCCATTCATCAGCTGATATACATTTAGGTTGTTTCCACTTTTTGGCTATTATGAATAACTCTGTTACGAACATCCATTATGAATAACTCTGTTATGAACATCCATGTATAAGTTTTTGTATGAATATATGTCTTTATTTCTCCTAGGTAGAGACCTAGGAGTAGAATCGCTGGGTCACATGACAATTCTATGTTTAACTTTTTAAGGACCTGCCACAGTGGCTGCACATCAATATATTCTTAATGTCCAACGAAACACATAAAAATCCTTTCCCTTGAGAGGAAAGGATCCTTTCCCTCTGCCACTCTTTATCACCTCTACATAGAAAACTGCTGCTCTTCAAAAACACTAGGCAGCTGAGTTAGAATTTGCTTGCTGGATAGGAGGGGGAAAGAGGTTGTGAACACACATATGTTAGTAATTCCATGGTCTGGCTGGTCTCACGTCTGCCTCTCTGATGGCACTGTGATCTCCTGGAGGAAGGGACAGACAGGGAGAGTCTGTCTCAGATGCTCCCGTGTCCCCAGCAAGCAGCATGGTGTCGGGCCCACAGCAGAGGCTCAGTGGGTATCTTTACCGCATGACTGTTGAGACCCCTGACGGTAACAGGCTGCGCTTCTCTTCCCACAGTGAGAACTACCTGGTGCGATGGGGCAGCAGGGGCTTCCCGAAGGAGATCGAGATGCTCAATAACCTGAAGGTGGTCTTCACGGTAGGTGTGTGCAGTCCTCTGGGTGCCACATCCCGCACTTACCAGCCCAGAGTCTTGGAAACGGGGCTGGTCAGTGGTCAGCAGGAAGCGTGGCCTTGGTGCAGAGCTGTGTTCTGGGGTCTCTGCAAAGAGGAAACTTGGGAAGGTGGATCTCCTCCTGGCTCCCTCTTCTTCACTGCCTCTCTCCTTTTCACCTGTGTGCACGCAGTGAAGAGCACGTGTAAACAAGCATACACCTCTTCCAGCAATAATGTTTAGGTGAACTAGATACAGCAGATTCAGATTGATTCACAGTTAACATGAGTTCCTGCTTTCTGTTCAGACCCTCTAAAAAACCTTTACAAAATACTTGATATTAATAAGGGCCTTTCTAGAACATTGACTGCCTTGGTAAATTGGATATTCTGAACACAATTAAGTCATAGATGACTAAGGCTCTTACGGTTCCCTGGGATCATCCTTTTAAATACCAATACTCACCAGGGAACACATAAGTAGAAATATTGAAATCAGTTGTTATTTGGATGATTTATCTCGAGAGTGACTTGGCCTTTTAGTTCTAAAAGGGAGAAATACTGGAAAGAAGGAGATAAGGGTTATTTCCTGCAGAAACCCACTCTTTCCCTATTTCCACCAAGGTGTGTTCAGAGTATGATCTTAAAATAACCAAGAATATTGGTGTTTTCTGCAAGTGTCTTTGGGGAGAAGAGAATTTATGAGATTTTTCACTGTGTTGCATGTGAAAAAGGGAGATTTCAGAGGAGGAGCTGGGGAGAGATCTGGGCATGGATCAAACCCGTGGGTTTGATCCAGGAGTGACCAACATGCTAGATTAACCTACCTTGCTCCACAATAATTTTCCATTTACAGCCCATTAAGTTCTATGTCTTATGTTGTGTTGCAATTAGATTGGAGCACAGCTGATTTATTTTGTTTGTTAGTTCCTGAAAAATGGGCCAGAGGCCTGGAATAAGATCATAGATCCTAATTGCTTACACAAAAGTTTTCTTGGCATATATAAATGTGCCTCAGTGCTCTTTATCTATTATTAGTTAGAAGGAGGAACCTATTTATTTTCTTGATAAATAGGAGAATCCCATGGAGCTTCCTGATTAAACCAGGAGACAGATGTTTCACAAGAGGGAGAGAGACAGGGAATCAATCAGTGGTTCATTTTGCAGAGAACCAATTCATGATGCAAACATGCAGGAAAGGGCATTGGTAAGTTTGTGTCATTCAGTAGTAATGAGACGTGATCCTGCCTTAGTGGAATTCTGCCTGTGCCTCTACCTCTTCTTCCCACAGCAGATGAACTTGAGAACCTTGGTTGACTGGCTTAACTGCTGACACTTCGCTCTCTTGAAATGATGGGAGTCTTCATTTCAGGGCAGGAAAGGTCATGGCGCTCTAGCTTCTTCTGTTGATTCAAGTGCTACCAGTGAGCACCTACACTTTGTAAGCTCTGAGCTGGGTGCTGAGGATGCGGCACCAGGTGAACTGGTGGCTCCTGGCTCCGGGTGTGATGGGGAGGTTCAGACAGTGATTCAATGAGTAAATAAACAAGAGACATGTCAGGAGGCCATCCATGCAATGCAGATAATTAAAGCTGGCTGATGTGATGGCGTTTGACTGGGAATTATGTCCAGCTGGAAATTGAGATGATGTTTAAGTTAGGGATGAGATATGACTTGGCAGGCATGTGCCTTGGTGGCCTCATTTCTCTTGTCTCTGGATGTCAGCTCTTCCTAGTTTCTTCTTTGGGGGTAGAGCCCGAGGAACTGGCACATGGGGTGGGCAAATGCTGGATTTCCCTTCCATCTGCTTCCTGAGCATTCACCTTCTGGTTCTATAAGAGGAAAGGAGCCTATACACAAGGTTCCTCAGATTTTCCCCAGCTGAGGGGTTGCTGCTAACACACGCAGGACAACACTGAATGGTAATATGAGCACTAGTGTGTCAGTTGCTCAGTCGTATCTGACCAGGCGCCTCTGTCCATGGGATGCTCCAGGCAAGAATACTGCAGTGGGTAGCCATTCCCTTCTCCAGGGGATCTTCCCAACCCAGGGATTGAACTGAGGTCTCCTGCACTGCAGGCGAATTCTTTACTGTCTGAGCCACCAGGGAAGCCCTAAAGGAGCAAGAACGAATTACTAAATCAGGTAGCATGTGTCTGACGGGTTCTTGTCCTGCCTCAGTTTCCCCAAATGTCTGAGATTTGTGAGGCCGAAGTAAAAGTGTTTGGCAGACAGCAGAGGTTGAAGCCTACTTGTGAACCTGCTTGCTTTTACACCCTCCAGGGATGACTTGTGTTCAGGCATTTTTACTTGTTTTTATAGCAGTAAGATTCCCAATACCAAGGGTCTTTGATGAGACAGCTCTTAAAGATCTGATTCTTCTTTTGAACAAGTGAAATTTTTTCTCACAGAAAAGGGGTAAAAAGGGAGCCTACCTAGGAGACTTATATGATTACCTAGTGTATTAATTTTCTAGGGCTACTGTTACAAAGTACCACAGATGGTGTGGCTTCAGTCAGTTTGTTCAGTCGGTCAGTCGTTTCCAACTCTTTGAGATCCCATGGACTGCAGCATGCCAGGCTTCCTTGTCCATCCCTGAGTTTACTCAAACTCATGTTCATTGAGTCGATGATACCATCCAACCGTCTCACCCTCTGTCGTCCCCTTCTCATCTCACCCTCAAATTTTTCCAGCATCAGGCTCTTTTCAAATGAGTCAGTTCTTCACATCAGGTGACCAAAATATTGGAGTTGCAGCTTCAGCATCAGTCTTTCCAGTGAATATGCAGGACTGGTTTCCTTTAGGATGGACTGCTTGGGTCTCCTTGCAGTCCAAGGGATTCTCAACAGTCTCCTCCAACACCACAGTTCAAAAGCATCAGTTCTTCAGTGCTCGGCTTTCTTTATAGTCCAACTCTCACATGCATACATAACTACTGGAAAAACCATAGCTTTGACTAGATGGACCTTTGTTGGCAAAGTAATGTCTCTGCTTTTCAATATGCTGTCTAGGTTGATCACAACTTTTCTTGCAAGGAGCAAGTATCTTTTAATTTCATGGCTGCAGCTACCATTTGCCGTGATTTTGGAGCCCAAAAATAAAGTCTGTCACTGTTTCCCCATCTATTTGCCATGAAGTGATGGGACCAGATGCCATGATCTTCGTTTTCTGAATGTTGAGCTTTAAGCCGGCTTTTTCACTCTCCTCTTTCACTTTCATCAAGAGGCTCTTTAGTTCTTCTTCACTTTCTGCCATAAGGGTGGTGTCATCTGCATATCTGAGGTTATTGATATTTCTCCCGGGAATCTTGATTCCAGCTTGTGCTTCTTCTAGCCCAGCATTTCTCATGATGTACTCTGCATATAAGTTAAATAAGCAGGGTTGACAATATACAGCCTTGACATACTCCTTTCCTGGTTTGGAACCAGTCTGTTGTTCCATGTCCAGTTCTAAGTGTTGCTTCTTAACCTGTACACAGATTTTTCAGGAGGTAGTTCAGGTGGTCTGGTATTCCCATCTCTTGAAGAATTCTCCACAGTTTGTTGTGACCCACACAGTCAAAGACTTTGGCATAGTCAATAAAGCAGTAGATGTTTTTCTGGAATTCTCTTGCTTTTTCTATGATCCAGTGGATGTTGGCAATTTGATCTCTGGTTCCTCTGCCTTTTCTAAATCCACCTGGAACATCTGAAAGCTCATGGTTCACATACTGTTGAAGCCTGGCTTGGAAAATTTTGAGCATTACTTTACTAGTGTTTGAGATGAGTGCAATTGTGTGGTAGTTTGAACTTTCTTTGGCATTGCCTTTCTTTGGGGTTGGGATGAACATTGTCCTTTTGCAATCCTGTGGCTACTGCTGAGTTTTCCAAATTTGCTGGCATATTGAGTGCAGCACTTTCACAGCATCATCTTTTAGGATTTGAAATAGCTCAACTGGAATTCCGTCATCTCCACTAGCTTTGTTCGTAGTGATGATTCCTAAGGCCCACTTGACTTTGCATTCCAAGATGTCTGGCTCTAGGTTAGTGATCATACCATCATGATTATCTGGGTCAGAAGGTCTTTTTTTGTATAGTTCTTCTGTGTTTTCTTGCCACCTCTTCTTCATATCTTCTGCTTCTGTTAGGTCCTTTATTGTACCCATCTTTGCATGAAAAGTTACCTTGGTATCTCTAATTTTCTTGAAGAGATCTCTAGTCTTTCCCATTCTGTTGTTTTCCTCTATTTCTTTGAATTGATCACTGAGGAAGGCTTTCTTATCTCTCCTTGCTATTCTTTGGAACTCTGCATTCAAATGGGTATATCTTTCCTTTTCTCCTTTGCCTTTTGCTTTTCTTCTTTTCTCAGCTATCTGTAAGGCTTCCTCAGACAACCGTTTTGCCCTTTTGCATTTTTTTATTGGGGATGGTCTTGATCACTGCCTCCTGTACAATGTCACGAACCTTCGTCCATAGTTCATAAGTCACTCTGTCTATCAGATTTAATCTCTTGAATCTATTTGTCACTTCCACTGTATCATCGAAAGGGATTTCATTTAGGTCATACCTGAATGGTTTAGTGGTTTTCCCTACTTTATTCAATTTCAGTCTGAATTTGGCAATAAGGTGTTCATGATCTGAGCCACAGTCAGCTCCTGATCTTGTTTTTGCTGACTGTATAGAGCTTCTCCATCTTTGGCTGCAAAGAATATATTCAGTCTGATTTGGGTGTTGACCGTCTGGTGATGTCCATGTGTAGAGTCTTCTCTTGTGTTGTTGGAAGAGGGTGTTTGCTGTAACCAGTGCGTTCTCTGGGCAGAACTCTATTAGACTTTGCCCTGCTTCATTCTGTACTTTAAAGCCAAATTTGCCTGTTAC
This sequence comes from Bison bison bison, assembly GCF_000754665.1. Taxonomy (NCBI): domain Eukaryota; kingdom Metazoa; phylum Chordata; class Mammalia; order Artiodactyla; family Bovidae; genus Bison; species Bison bison. The sequence goes on along the minus strand of NW_011494915.1, from coordinate 3,318,317 downwards.
TCCAGGTATTTCTTGACTTTCTACTTTTGCATTTCAGTCCCCTATAATGAAAAGGACATCTTTTTTGGGTGTGAGTTCTAGAAGGTCTTGTAGGTCTTCATAGAACCATTCAACTTCAGCTTCTTCAGCATTACTGGCTGGGGAATAGACTTGTATTACTGTGATACTAAATGGTTTGCCTTGGAAATGAACAGAGATCATTCTGTCGTTTTTGAGATTGTATCCAAGTACTGGATTTCGGAGTCTTTTGTTGACTATGATGGCTACTCCATTTCTTCTAAAGGATTCTTGCTCCCTGTAGTAGATATAATGGTCATCTGAGTTAAATTCACCCATTCCAGTCCATTTTAGTTGGCTGATTCCTAAAATGTCTATTTTCACTCTTGCCATCTCCTGTTTGACCACTTCCAATTTGCCTTGATTCATGGACCTAACATTCCAGGTTCCTATGCAGTATTGCTCTTTGCAGCATTGGACTTGACTTCTGTTACCAATCACATCCACAGCTGGGTGTTGTTTTTGCTGAAACAATAAGAATTTAGTTTCTCGCAGTTTCAGTGCCTGGAAGTCCAAGACCTAGGTGTTGGCAGTGTTGGCTTCTTTGGAGGCTTCTCCCCTTGGCTTGCAGATGGCCACATTCTCCTTGTGTGCTCACATGTTCTTCGGTGTTTGTGTCCCAAGGTCCTTATAAGGACACCGGTCATATTGGAATAGTGTCTACCCTAATGACCTCATTTTAGCTTAATCACCTCTCTAACCTCCCTGTCTCCAAGTACAGTCATGTTCTGAGACGTGGGAGGTCAACATATGAGTTTGGTGGTGGGTGGGGGTGGGGTGGCATAATTCGTCCTGTAACATTTAGGAGGGGACCTGTCAGGTGACAGGGATTCTGTAGCTCTGAAATGATTCTGAAAGACACCAACATAGATATTTCAAGATATAAAAAATTCCTCCTGGGAGGGGAGAAGTAGTTAGAGATGGAGATCATTATGAGGGAAACAGGACCTGAGCTTTCAAGAATGGAAAGGATGTGGATATATAGAGGAATAAGAGGTAATCTTTAGAGGCAGAGGTACAGACGAGGGCTTAGGAAGAAAGATCTGGAGTTGAAAGTGGGCATTGTGTGTTTGTGGAGTGATAAAGAAATCTTTGTGACAAAAATAGAGTACTTGCATGCAGAGAATAGTGGGGAATCAGTGGGATAGGATAGCTGGAAATATATTATGTCCAGGACCTTTCACATCAGCTGGGGAAAATTAACACTAACAGGGTAAGAAATAGGGAGCTATTACCATTGTAGGGGGAAGAGAAATGAAATACTGAACATGGTTTCTAAAGATGAGTTTCAGGGGGATTTCAGGGTGGGTTGGAGGAAGGCGTCAGACAGGCCAGAGAAGAGGCTGTCCCACTGGCTGGCTGTGAGATGATTGGCAACTCAAACTCAGTTGCCTACTGAGCAAGGCAAGAAATGCAAATGAGGGGAGGGGCTTCTGTGGTTAGAAAGCCCCCTCTGCCCAACGTTCTCTGTTTCCCTTCCACTGGGAGACTTGGGAGAATCTATTCTTCCACCTGTGAGAGGCCAGACCTTGTATCAGTGAAGGGTTTTCCAGGGAAATGAAACCAATAAGATACATAAATACATAGATTTATTTTAAGAATTTGGCTCATGTGACTGTGAGGGGCTCACACGTCTGAAATCGGTAGGGCTGGACAGCAGTCTGAAAAATTAGGGAGGATTTATACATTGCAGTATCTTGAGGCAGACTTCCTTCTTCTCTAGGAAACCTCAGGTTTTGCTCTTAAGACCTTCAACTGATTAGATGAGCCCCACTTACATCAAGGAAGGAAATGCCCTTTACTTAAAGTCAACTGATTTTAGATACTAATCAGACCTACAAAATACATCATAGATACATCCAGTCTAGTGTTTGACCAAGCAGCTAGGCAGCACAGCCTATCCGTGTTGACACATAAAATGTAACCGTGACAGCCCCCAAGCAGGAATTGTGGACCATGTTGAGGCCATGTCTTATTCCCAGAAACTCTATGTCTCTCCCTCTTTCTCCCACACCAGCCATAGTGAAAAGCTGGGGATGGCTGCTTTACTAGGCTCTGGCCCTGATGTCAGCAGACAGGTCGTTCCCAGTACATATGCCTGCATGAAAATTAACTTGGAAGAGAAGTAACTCTTCTCTTGGAGAAGGTGATGGCACCCCACTCCAGTACTCTTGCCTGGAAAATCCTGTGGACTGAGGAACCTGGTAGGCTGCAATCCATGGGGTTGCTGAGAGTCGGACTCGACTGAGCGACTTACCTTTCACTTTTCACTTTCATCCATTGGAGAAGGAAATGGCAACCCATTCCAGTGTTCTTGCCTGGAGAATCCCAGGGACGGGGGAGCCTGGTGGGCTGCCGTCTATGGGGTCGCACAGAGTCGGACACGACTGAAGCGACTTAGCAGCAGCAGCAGCAACTCTTCTCTAGTGAGGCCAGAACCAGGGATCTCTGCTCTGATGCCAACAACGTGCCTCAACATTCCTTCTCCAGCTGAATCTCATCTGGAAGAGGGTCTCAGGAACACTGAAGCTTTTAGATTTGAACAGGGCACTGGAATGCTGGGTGGTCCAGGTGGGTTTCCCTCCTGTGCACCTTTGGATGGTGAAAGAAATGCATTGTGGTGTTTAGATTTTGGATCATTTTTACTCTCATTATTCTGAATTCTTTTTCATGTAGACGTCCTATCTCCTCCTCTTTTATTTGATTTGGTGGGCATTTATCATGTTCCTTTACCTGCTGGGTATTTCTCTGCCTTTTCATCTTGTTTATATCTCTGTGTTTGGGGTGGCCTTTCCGTATTCTTGAAGTTTGTGGTTCCTCTTTATTGTGGAGGTTCCTCCCTGTGGGTGGGGTTGGATGAGTAGCTTGTCAAGGTTTCCTGGTTAGGGAAGCTTGCGTCAGTGTTCTGGTGGGTGGAGCTGGATTTCTTCTCTCTGGAGTGCAATGAAGTGTCCGGTAGTGAGTTTTGAGATGTCTGTGGGTTTGGTGTGACTTTGGGAAGCCTGTATATTGAAGCTCAGGGCTATGTTCCTGTGTTGCTGGAGAATTTACGTGGTATGTCTTGCTCTGGAACTTGTTGGCTCTTGGGTGGAGCTTGGTTTCAGTGTAGGTATGCAGGCTTTTGAATGAGCTCTTATCAATTGATGTTCCCTAGAGTCGGGGGGTTCTCTGGTGCTCTCAGGTTTTGGATTTAGCCTCCTGCCTCTGGTTTTCAGTCTTATTCTTACAGTAGCCTCAAGGATTCTCCATCCATACAGCACTGATGATAAAACACCTAGGTTAATGGAGAAACATTGTGGCCTTTAGATTGATGGACTTTGGGGTCAGAGTGACCAGACAGTGTCTCTAAGGACTAAGGTCATGTCCTGGGGGAAGACCTTTATCTTCCGTGTGTCTTGGTTTCCTCATATGTTGAATTGGGCTACAGTAATAGTACTGGGCTTTCCTCATGGCTCAGTGGTAAAGAATCCATCTGCCAACATAGGAGATGTGGGTTTGATCCCTGGTGGAGGAGGAAATGGCAACCCACTTCAGTATTCTTGCCTGGAGAATCCCATGAACAGAGGAGCCTGGTGGGCTACAGTCAGTGGGGTCACAAACGGTTGGACAGGACTGAGCATCTAAACAACAAATAGTATTAATGATAGAACTTTGGAGAGTTGTTAAGACTCAAAGAAGACAATGATGTGTGAGACACTTCTCACAGTGTTTGAGACATCAGTGTGTTCACAGCTTCTACGTTCCTCCTTCTGAGCACACAATTCAGTATACTTCTCTGTCCCCTTGCAGTTAGGTATGGCCATGGCCCTTGCTTTGGCCAGTGAAACGGGAGTGGAAGTGATAGGCCTCTCTTCTGGGTGAAAGTTTTAAGAGCCAGTAAGTGTCTTGACGCATTCCCTCCCCCTGCTCTGGGGATAGTAGATAGACCTATTGTGAAAGATAGGTCATCCTTCAGCCAGGGGCCCAGAGTAAGTAAGTGCATGGAGTCCCTGCCTATCTGCACTGGACCTGTAGCCTGAGCTGGAGTCAACTCTGTTGTGTTAGAAGCTCTGGGATCTTGTGGTTGTTTGATGCCTGGGTGATTTACATACGTTAAGTGAAGTAAAGTGAAAGTTGCTCAGTCATGTGTCTGACTCTTTGTGATCCCATGGACTATAGTCCATGGAATTCTCTTGGCTAGAATACTGGAGTGGGTAACTTTTCCCTTCTCCAGAGGATCTTCCCAGCCCACGGATCAGACCAGGTCTCCCGCATTACAGGCAGATTCTTTACCAACTGAGCCATCAGGGAAGCCCAAGAATACTGGAGTGGGTAGCCTATCCCTTCTCCAGTGGGTCTTCCTGACCCAGGAATCGAACTGGGGCCTCCTGCATTGCAGGCAGATTCTTTACCAACTGAGCTATTAGGCAGCATTAGGTGCTCAGTAAATGGTAGTTGTTTGGGCTTCCTGGGTGACTTAGTGGTAAAGAATTTGCCTTCCAGTGCAGGAGATGTGGGTTTGATCCCTGGGTCGGGAAGATCCTCTGGGGAAGGGCATGACAACCCACTCTAGTATTCTTGCCTGGAGAATCCCATGGACAGAGCAGCCTATTGGGCTACAGTCTGTGGGGCTGCAGAAGAGTCAGACTCTACTGAGCAGCTGAGCACACAAGCAGATGGCAATTGTTAGGGTTTCCCTTCTTCCTGTGCCTTCTCCCTCAGAGACACTGAGCAGTGACCAGACGGATGAAGTCATTTGTAGCAAATGCTATATTTGGATCCATCCACTGGCATATAGGAACTCCTGTCTGTATAGCTGATATCGCACCTCTATCCTTCTTTTCTCATCAATTTGAAGTGGAAGAATCAGGACTGAACACCAGAGTCCTGTCACCCAGTTTCTTTTCCAAAGCTCACTTTTCTTATGTGTGAAATGGATGTGATAGCTTGGCTTTCCACATTTTCCAGGACTAATTGTATAATGCAGTTATGTCATGTATACTAAGTGATAAACATAGCCCCCTCCCTGAATCCTCTATTACTAGGTTTTCTTTTCTATTTTTTGTTCATCAGACACAATATGTAACTATTCACTTCCTGCCCTACAGGATCTTGGAAACAAAGACCTCAACAGGGATAAAATTTACTTAATTTGTCAAATAGTCCGAGTTGGGAAGATGGATCTTAAGGACACAAACACAAAGAAGTGCACGCAGGGACTGAGGCGGCCCTTCGGGGTGGCAGGTAAGGGCACGCACACAGCACCTCCCGTTCCTGGAGTGCACGTCCTAGGTGACTGCGCTCCAAAGACTTGTTCTTTCGCTCTCCTCCTTGCCCTCCCTTGCTCAAAAACCTTTGCCAGGCAGCCCCTAATACTTAAATTTCTTGAGATTCAATCAAAGTAATTGATGACTAAGTCCAGATTTATGACAAAGATGGTGAATAATGAAATCCCTGCATCTGGAGCAGAGTGCTGGGACCACGGAGCCATCTGAGCCGTTGGTACCTTCGCTCCCAAGCATGGTGGAAAAGAAAGAACAATACAGGCGGGATCTAATTATGAGGAACAAATCATCCTTCAAAAAAAATACCCAGGACAGGAAGTGCAGTTAAACAGAATGAGTCACCCACCACACCGCTCGATTCCGGGTTGGACCCTTGGCACAACCGAGCGAGGCTGCTTGAGATAAACATCACCTCTGCATTTCTCCCCAAGCCTCCGCTCTCCTGGGAGTTGCCAAGACTTCATTATTCTCTTCCCACTTTTATGGCTCTTGTTATATTTGACTATCACTTGCTGTATTATTTACCTAATATATTTTCTTTTAATTAACTCACTGTATTTAAGCTAAAGTACATTTTTTTTTTCTTAAAAGACAATTTAGACACCCACGGAAATAGCAATTCTTATGCCAGTTTTACTTCTTTGGGTTAAAATATAACATTTTAGTTGTGTACCATTTATAATCCCTGTATGCCATATCTAAACCCAATGTCTCAGGTTTCTCCTGAGGACACCCAGATCTTCTGTCATGACAAATCAGCTGGTTCTCCAAGTCCCCTGGCACTTCTTGCCAAGTGGCAGAATGGGAGAAATGAGCTTATCCTGAGCTAACTGGTGTTTAAACTGGTATTTTTGCCAGCTAGCTAGATGGGTGATCTTGGACAAGCATTTTTCCCCAGGGCCTTAGTTTTCTTGTCTGCAAATGAGGGACTTAGGCCTGGTGGATCCACGACCTGCTCTAAATGCTCTGTTTCTGTATGAAGGGCAGTCCTGACCTTACCACATACCTGTTAAAGTGGCGAGGGCCTTACTGCAAAGTGTGTCTTTGTCTCCAGCTATAACTGGCTCTCTCTTCTGGTTTCTAGTGACAGCAATCTGGTGTAAATGAAAGATTTAGGGATAGGTTGCTTCAGGCAGTACTGGATCCAGGAACTCAAATGAACTTTCATCTCTGTATCTCTCAGCTCCTGTGTCCTTTTGCTGACTTATTCTGAAGATGACTGTCCAATTAGTTGGCTAGCTCTTCCAAGTTTGCATCCTACCTGCTTAGCAGCCCAGGGGAAAGAGAGCACTTCTTTTCCATTCATTTCAGGAGAAGCCCCAGGAGCTAAAATATATGCCATTTGCTCATCCCCAAAGTACTTATTCTGGGCAGGGGGATTTGGTTCCCTGATCCCCAGGCCAAAACTCTGGAGCCAGAGGGAGATTGTTCTACCCAAATATAGCTCACTGAGAATAGGTGAGGGGAGTGTCTGTTTATCAGAAAGAATGGATGCTAACCAGGTTCAAATAACAGTTTCCCCTCTTTCTCGCAGCTCCCTAAACTACTCTTTTGAGCTAGATACAGTCACTAGTTGATCATTACCTGGGCAGTTTTAATGGCTCCCTGATGGGGGCCTGGAGTGTTTGAGGAATTTCTTGTTGCTAGGATTTTGGCCCTATTTGGCTAGCAAGTTTCAATGCTCCTCCCCCTGCCCCCATTTCTATAATCCCTGCTCTGGGGCAAGAGTTCTTTACCTTAGTTTTATGGAGCTTCAGTGGCTGATTTAAGGACAAGTTTCAGAAGATCCAGGATCCCTCTGGAAATGTAGGGTTCAAGGATCCCCAGATATGTGTCTGTGAATATGAGCACGTTTATAAAAGAGGGTGATTAGCTCTTCAGACCCTACAGGGAGTCACTGTGCTTGGGTTTTGTCAGTATGCTGCTGCTAAGTCGCTTCAGTCGTGTCCGACTCTGTGCGACCCCATAGATGGCAGCCCACCAGGCTCCCGCGTCCCTGGGATTCTCCAGTATAGTAGACCTCTAATAGGAATATGTCAGAAGCAAACCTAATTGCTTAGTTCCATGGGCGTGGCTCTGACTCTTTCCCCTCAGCCTCTGCTAAGCCCCTGGCTCTCAAACGTTTCTCTGGCTGCCCTCCTTCCAGCCCGGCTTACCCAGAGGTGTTTGCCAGGTGGCCGATGCTGGCTTTCCTTCCTTTTTAAGCTTCCTGCCCTACGATCTCATCCCATTGTCATCCCTTCCTGGGAACGGGAGGGCTTAAGCCATAAAGTCATTTCTCTTCTTTTTCTAGTTATGGATATAACAGACATCATCAAGGGGAAAGCAGAAAGTGATGAGGAAAAGCAGCACTTCATTCCTTTTCACCCGTGAGTGATTTCCCATTACTTTCTATTCTCTGAAACCACATTTTTCCTGATTGAAGGCCACTCAGAAGCAGAATGAACTGGTTCCTTGAGTTGATAACAGCCAGTTAGGACCTTCCAAGAGGAAAGGGTAAGAATGATGGTCTCAGTGCCTAGGCATTCAAAACCATCCAGCTTTTGACCTGCTTGTTCATGAGATGTTATTTATTTAACAAGCTTTGATTAAAAGCTGGCAGAGAGCTGGGCATTGTGCTAGGCATGGAGCATGAGGTGGTAAACAGGATCAACATGGCTGTTTTCATGAAGCTTATATTTAGGTGGGGAATTAAATGGGTAGGTAACAACAGATCAGTGCATCAGATACAAATATGACCGGGACCATGAAGCTACAAAGCAGCAGCATACCAGGAGCATATAACAGGGAGTCAGGACCTAGTTCTCATGGGCACGCATATCCATGACTTTAAAGGAGGGCAGTGAGGAAGGTAGACGTCCTTTCCTTGATCTAAGAAAGCTTGAGACAGTAAGACCCCAAGCTTGAGAACATTGTCCTCATTTGTTTAAGGAGGATTTTTTTTTTTTTTTAACAGATAATGAGGTCAGTGACTTGGATTTAGCATGTGATTAGGACTTAGCATGAACAGCCAGAGCTGTGCCACCTTGCTGAGCAGATACTCACTTTGAGGGCTTGGGGATCCTTTCTTTTTAAGAATCTTCCTAGGAATACAAATGGACTCTACTTGTAGCCTAGGTATTCTCCAAGTTTTAGAGCCATATTGCTTTGTGAAAGAGAGAGATGTGCTTCTTGATGGCAGGTACACTCTGAGCTGACATGGGCAGGCTCCCTTTTCACCTAAGGTGTGTAGAGGGGCTGGGCAACTTTCTGGAGCCCCTGAAACCACAGGGGAGGGAATCTATAAGGGTACCATGCAAACATTTTGTGCTCTCTTTTCCTGTCTAGGGTAACAGCTGAGAATGACTTCCTTCACAGCCTGCTGGGCAAAGTCACAGCCTCCAAGGGGGACAGCGGAGGGCAAGGTACAGAGCCTGCTGGCCAAGCAGGCTGGACCAGACTTCAGCTTGGGCTCCCTTGGTTCTACAGCAACCAGCTCAAACCCCTAGACTCTGGGAGACATAACCTTCCTTCCAGACAGGCCATTACGAAGAGTGGGGTCTCGTGATCTACAGAGATGGAAATCTCTGCCTGAGAAATAGAAGGGAGACATGTCCTTGTGCTGAAGGGAGAGAGGAGTCGGTGTGTCCTGACTCTTTCCTGTGTGTCAGGCCCTGTGAGATGTTTCCTTGTTTGCTTCCCTCCTTCCCACAGTCCTATAAGATAGATGGGATCAAGCCCACTTTACACAGGATGGGTTTAGAGGGGTGTGATGAAGTGACAGAAGCTGACCCTGCTGGAAGTAACTGGTGGGATTCAAATCAACAGTGTCTCACTCCAGAGCTCTTTGCATCCCAACTCCCGGCCTCCCCCAGGGCTGGGTCACTGCATCTGTGGCTACGTGTCTCTGCTTCCACGATCTCCTCCGGAGAGAGAACAAGGGGAGAGACCATGGGAGGGAGAGGCTGAGAGAGCACCTTGAAGTTGGCTCTTCATCTTGAGTGCTCCCTTCCAGGCCTCTGGGTGACCATGAAGATGCTCGTGGGTGACATTATTCAGATCCGCAAGGACTACCCACACCTCGTGGACAGGACCACCGTGGTAGCCAGGAAGCTGGGATTCCCAGAGATCATCATGCCAGGTTCTCCTTCCCCTGGGAGGGGTTGAGGGTGGCCTAGCTGCTGTGATCCATTTTCTTTTTCAACAGCCAGCTCCTTTCTTTTCTACTGCTTTCCTCTATTTCTTTCCCTGAAGGTAACTGCTGAAAACAACTGTATATCCAAAATGCATTTATATAATAAACATAAACACGTGAGTATATACACATGCACTTCCCCTCACAAATGGAATCACACTCTATACACTTTCTGTCCCATTACTTGATATACTCTGCACAGTGTTCTGTGACTGACTTACCACTTAATAATTTACCATGGACATCCACTTTACTTCAGGCGGAATAATTTCACTCTCTCTAGGGGTAAGTATGGTCATTCTCTTAAACTGTTAAGCTATTTTTTCTTACAGAAATAGTCCACACTTATTGTAAAGTGTCCAATAACATGAAAAAGGACTACAGCGAAACAGTAAAAGCTCTCTTAAATCTTTGTCTCCAAAAGTAACCACAACTATATGTAGTTTCCAAATATGTATGTAACAAAAAAAAAAAAAGTAAATGAGATTCTATAATAATACTCTTTTGAAACTTGCCTGTTTGCCTTAAACTTGAGTCTGGTACTGGTATCCATGAGCACTCTCACTGACTGAGCCCTTCTTTCCTCAGCTGAACTGTGGTCCACTGGAGTCATAGTTTACTAACGCCTGCCTTTACTAAGACGCCAGTTCCTGTGCATTCCCTGCAGGGCTTTCAGCTATCACCACCCCCTCAGCTCCTGAAGACCCTCCCTGCCCGGCCCCTGGCCCTGTCTGTGTTACTTGGACACATGTGGAGAGTCACTCTGTCTCCTCTGCACAGTAAAAGACCCATGGAGAGAACTGTCGGTGGTTGTTATTTACGCACCAAGATCAATCCAACTGAAGCTTTACTTTGCCTTCCCAGAAGGTGTCACTAGAGGATGAAAATTAAGCGATTTTTAATGGAGAGAAAAACATGCCCAACTGTGACCACCTCCCCTTTCGTAACTAATTTTCTACTGTTCCTCCATCCTCTTGTCACCTTCTGCTCCGGGCGCCCTGATGAAGTAAAAATGCTTTTCCAAGTAGTTCTGATTTTAGTATCATTAACAGATGTCAAGGAGGGGCACTTCCCCCAATCCCCCACTCCCCGCGCCCTCTGGTTGATGTCTCTCTCGCTGCCCAGACTCCAACTCTTGTCTCTCTCCCTCTGTCTCAGGGGACGTCAGGAACGACATCTACATCACTCTCTTACAAGGCGACTTTGACAAGTACAACAAGACCACACAGAGGAACGTGGAAGTGATCATGTGTGTGTGTGCGGAGGATGGCAAAACGCTGCCTGTAAGGGACCCTGCTGTTGCTCTGGGTGACAGGGCCCTCCTTGGGCGCCTCTGCTCGTAAAGATTTGCTTTTTCCGTTCTTGATCCTGCTCTCTGAGTGCCAGGTGCCTTCGGGGGTGGTGCAGAGTAATGTGACACACACCTTTAGAGTTTGGCTGGCCTGGTAGCCCATAATAAGCCCTGGTGTGTTGTTATTTCTTTACAGCAAAGCAGTTGGCTTTTCAGTGTCTGTCCCTTTCCTTTCATGACCTCTTATTCCTTTCTTGCTCAGCCTTAGTTTTTATGTTGGCTTTTTGCAGTCAAAATGCTGTTCTCATTGCAACCTGAGCTAGTTTATTCAGGCGAAATACCAGGAGAAAGGAACAGTACAGAGCCTTGGGCTGGTGTGAAGACACAGAATGTCCTCAAAACAGACATTGCCGACACTTAATCTGACTCCCCAGTGCTCAGCCAGACATTCTGGTGGAAAGCCTTACCCGTAAATTGGTCTCCAGAGGGCGGGCAGAGTGTATTCAGGAATGCAAAGCATATTGCTATAAATATTTATACAGCATATGTCCTGTACAATATTTGTCATGTGTGTTTACATTTATTTACTTACATTTCCTGTAAGGTTGTCAGCAGCTATGTCCAGTGTGTGGGACGGTTTTGCTTTTCAATTTCTCCTTTTACAGTAGTTAGCTGAAAATAAAATCAGCTCTCAGTAGAAGTTTCAGCATGGGCAAATATTCCTCTTAGGCCACACACAGTAGGTGATCAGATCGCACAGGAGATGGTGGTGTGAGTACAGATAGGTGTTCTGCTTCAGCTTGGGGGCCTAGAGCTCAGGCAGATTTTTCTACCCTCCACCTACAAATAGCTGGCATTCATAGAGGCATTGCTATATGCCAGAGACTGTGATAAGTATCCCCTGGAGAAGGAAATGGCAACCCACTCCAGTATTCTTGCCTAGGAAATCCCATGGACAGAGCAGCCTGGTGGTCTAAAGTCCATGGGGTCGCAATGAATCTCATACAACTTAGCCAGTAAACAGCAACAACAACAATGGCGTGTGATAAGCATGATGCATTACTATTACTTCCCCCATTTTTACAGAGGGGGAAACTAAACCTTTGTCAAGTGAAATAACTTTTGCAAGGTCATAGAGTTAGTATGTGGCAGAGATGGGGTTTGATTTAAGACTCTAGGCCCTCTTATTAAACGGGTTTCCCCGGTGGCTCAGTGATAAAGAATTCTCCTGCCAATTCAGGAGGCACAGGTTCAATCCCTGGGTTGGAAAGGTGCCCTGGAGGAGAAAATGGCAACCCACTCTAGTAAGCTTGCCTGGAGAATCCCAGAGGAGTCTGGTGGGCTACAGTCCACAGGGTCACAAAGAGTCAGACATGACTGAGTGACTAAACAGCAAACAACAGCAAGTAATGCCTAGAGATTAAAAAGAAAAATCCCCAATTTATTTATCAGTTTAAAAATTAGGCTAATAACCACTTCTATCAAATTCTAGGAAGATTGATAATTATTTTTTAAATCTAAAGATATCCTCACAATTGCCTTTTTGTTGGGAAAGATTGGCTCCATTAATTAATACTTAGTTAAGCAAAATCCAAGCATTTAAGTCATCCTCTTTTTGTTGGGTTGTGAAACTTTTCTGAAAAATAAAATTAGTAAGAAACACTTTGCTCAAAGAAACACAAAGGAAGAGCAGAGGCTTTTTATCTGAAAGGGAATTTGCATTTCACAAATGTATAGACCATGCTTTGAAGTAATTTTTATCCAACTACCTGTTGGAGAACTCTAACCTCAGCTTCATTTTTTAAAACTGATCCACTTGCCTTCAATGTTGCTGGAAGACAAATTAGAAGGAACAGTAATGGAAAAGCAGGCCCCTTATCTTGTTTCTAAAGCATTCTTATCAATACTTCCACCTATGCTATCCTTTCGAGTCATATCCAACCAGGCTGAATAGATGCACTTATCAAAGATGAATATATAAGCAGATATTCTGGAGACTGAAATGGAGAGGTGACTGCAGGCACAGTGATAATTCATAGTTTCATCTATGAGGTAAGTTACGGGGGAGTTCAGTTGACTGACTATTGAAAATTGCTAAGGAAGCCTGTGGGAGGCCTTTCTTTCTTTACCTGCCAAAATAAAATACAATATTACTGCCTAATTAAGTGTCAGACAGCACACTCAAACATTCCTGTTTGGTGCTGGTGGGTTCCTGTGGGAGCAGCCCCCTTTAGGGCCATCAGTTTTTCTTCCTGCTCCTCAGAGGAGCAGGGTCAGTGGATAGAGTATGTTAGGTGTGTCCTTGACTCACTTTGAGGTCTCAACGACCATGCTCAGGAGGGCCCGTGGCAGAGAAGTTAACAGGGTGGGCTCTGGGATCAGCCTGCCAGTATTTATATCCCAGCGTTCCCTCCAATTCGCTCTGTGATCTTAGGCAAGTTTATGTATCTGTGAAAGAGGAAAAAAGGCTTCCCTGGTGGCTCAGTCAGTAAAGAATCTGCCTGCAATGCAGGAGACCACCTGTAGCGCAGGAGACCCACGTTCGATGCCTGGGTTGGCAAGATCCCCTGGAGAAAGAAATGCCAAGGAAATAGCCAGTATTCTTGCCTGGAGAATCCCATGGACCAGAGGAGCCTGGCGGACTGCAGTCCATGAGGTCACTAGAGTCAGACACAACTTAGCAACTAAACTATGACCAAAAGAGGAATAATAATCTCTTCCTCATGGGGTTGCAGTTTATACAAAACACTATCTGTAAGGAAGCTTGTTGTTGTTTAGTCACCAGTCATGTCCGGCTCTTTGCAACACCATGGACTCTAGCCCACCTCTGTCCATGGGATTCTCCAGGCGAGAATATGGAGTGGGTTGCCATTTCCTTCTCCAGGGGTTCTTCCTGATCCAGGGATGGAACTTGCATCTCCAGCTTTCCAGGCAGGTTCTTTACCCCTGAGCCACCTGGGAAGCCTGCTGCTACTGCTAAGTCACTCCAGTCGTGTCCAACTCTGTGCGACCCCATAGACACAGCCCACCTGGCTCCTCCCTCCCTGGGAGTCTCCAGGCAAGAACACTGGAGTGGTTGCCATTCCCTTCTCCAATACATGAAAGTGGAAAGTGAAAAGTGAAAGTGAAGTCGCTCAGTCGTGTCTGACTCTTAGCGACCCCATGGCCTGTAGCCTACCAGGCTCCACGGGATTTTCCAGGCAAGAGTATTGGAGTGGGTTGTCATTTTCTGCTCCAGTCCTGGGAAGCCTGGCAGGCAGTAAATACTCAATAACAGGAAGGAGGTAGCGTTTACAGGCAGGAGACCAACTGCAGTTTGAGGCCCTGGAAAGGACTTGAGGGGGTCAGATGCACAATCCAGTGTAGATACCTGAAGCAGGCTTAAGTACAAATGCTTAGATGCTGGGCTGAGAAGCCTCTGCTCCTCTGAGACCAGCCAGTTTACTGGGGTGGAGGTAGGGCACGGGGATCAGTGCTGTGCAGTGGTTAAGACACAACCTCAAGGGCCAGACAGTCAGGCTGAAAGCCCGGCTCAGCCTGAATCAGCGGGACGACCTTGAGCAAGTTACATAATCTCTGTATACCTAGAAGTCTGCCTGAAAATGAGACGAGCAGTGGAACCTTACTCTAGTGAATACCAGCTGAGGTAATCTACGTAATAGGTATTCATTGACGTTCTCTATCAGCAGAAAGGTAGAGCCCTTATGGCAGAAAGTGAAGAAGAACTAAAGAGCCACTTGATGAAAGTGAAAGAGGAGAGTGAAAAAGTTGGCTTAAAGCTCAATATTCAGAAAACTAAGATCATGGCATCCGGTCCCATCACTTCATGGGAAATAGATGGGGAAACAGTGGAAACAGTGGCTGACTTTATTTTTCTGGGCTCCAAAATCACTGCAGATGGTGACTGTAGCCATGAAATTAAAAGGCACTTGGAAGAAAAATTATGACCAACCTAGACAGCATATTAAAAAGCAGAGATATTACTTTGTCAACAAAGATCTATCTAATCAAGGCTATGGTTTTTCTAGTGGTCAGGTATGGATGTGAGAGTTGGACTATAAAGAAAGCTGAGCGCCGAAGAATTGATGCTTTTGAACTGTGGTGTTGGGACTCTGGAGAGTCCCTTGGACTGCAAGGAGATCCACCCAGTCCATCCTAAAGGAGATCAGTCCTGGGTGTTCATTGGAAGGACTGATGTTGAAGCTGAAACTCCAATACTTTGGCCACCTGATGTGAAGAGCTGACTCATTGGAAAAGACCCTGATGCTGGGAAGGATTGGGGGCAGGAGGAGAAGGGGACGACAGAGGATGAGATGGTTGTATTGCATCACCAACTCAATGGACATGGGTTTGGGTGGACTCCGGGAGTTGGTGATGGACAGGGAAGCCTGGGGTACTGTGGTTCATGGGGTTGCAAAGAGTCGGACACAACTGAATGAATGAACTGAACTGAACTGAACCGAGAGCCATCTCAGGCTTGATTACCACCTTGTGGACACTAACTGGCATCTTCCATGATAAGACTGACCTCGTCAGCCTAGAGTACTTTCAGACTCTCGAAGTGCATTCAGACCCCTGATGTCCTTTGTTCCTCAGGTGACTCCTATGAGGTAAACAGTACTTGTGTTTAGAGTCTGATTTTTCCTCCCACTGCAGTGTGTCCACCAAAGCCAAGTTGGCATTAACTTTTCCAGGCTTCCTTCTACTGACCTGAAGCCAGTTAGGGGCTCTCATTGCTAGTTGGGAGCCATGGGGGTGGGAAAGTTATTGTCTAGGCTCACTGGAGACATCTATTCAGTGCAGTTCAGTTGCTCAATCATGTCCGACTCTTAGTGACCCCATGAGCTGCAGCATGCCAGTCTTTCCTGTTCATCACCAACTCCCAGAGCTTACTCAAACTCATGGCCAGTCAGTGGTACCATCCAATCATTTCATCCTCTGTCATCCCTTTCTCCTGCCTTCAATTTCTCCCAGCATCAGGGTCTTTTAAAATGAGTCAGTTCTTCACATCAGGTGGCCAAAGTATTGGAGTTTCAGCTTCAGCATCAGTCCCTCCAGTGAATACTCAGGATTGATTTCCTTTAGGAGTAACTTAATCTTCTTGTGGTCCAAGGGACTCTCAAGAGTATTCTCCAACACCACGGTTCAAAAGCATCAATTCTTTGGTGCTCAGCTTTCTTTATGAAAACATACACAGATCTATATTTTCCCTGGAGACATATACAAATCTATATTTTCCCTAAAACTGGGTCCTGTTTTTGGTTGCCATGCTCTCTCTACAGACTTGGTGACATTCAGGTTTCTCTCTGAAGTGTCTATGGGGAGGGCACTGTCATAGGACTTTCTCAGAATAATGTTGTCCTCAGCCTTAGGCAATCAAAAATTTTCATCATCAAGATAGTTTTGTGGGATTCAGTTGCCTGCTGTACAGCAGTTTTCCTTTCACCAGAGATATATGTGTGTTTTCAGTTTTTATAAGCTACATGGGATTCACTGGAGCTTCAGAAATGCTAAGCCCATAAACGTCATGAGATATAAATCTTGGGAGGTAGAAGGTGTCTAGGCCGTTACAGAGGGAACACTGGACAGGGGGTTAGAGGTGGGAGATGTGTCCTGGGGCTCCTCCTGTGGGGGTGCTGTCTTAGCCGCTCGGAGTTTCGGTTTGCTCAGTTTGGCAATGGGGATGATGACAGTAGCTGTCAGAGCTGATTGTGAGGTGCTCTGTACAAAAGGCACAGCACAGCGCTGGTCACAGGGCACTCTACATGGTCGGGAGAACTTCAGAAGCACGTTTCTAGTTCAGTACCTAAGAAGTTCTGAAAGGCTCCATCCCACTGAAGAGAGAGTTGTATGTCTTCCCTCACTTGCAGTTCCCTGGTTGTCCTTGTTTTTTTTAGGGATAAGTTTTGAAAGGATACTATATCCTTTTCAAATGGTTTCAATCTGGCTGTAGGTAGCATCAGTCTGTATTGAAACAAAACTCATTCTTTCCCAATAGCTCAGAAGTATGGACGGAGAAGGCAATGGCACCCCACTCCAGTACTCCTGCCTGGAAAATCCCATGGATGGAGGAGCCTGGTAGGCTGCAGTCCATGGGGTCGCTAAGAGTCGGGCACAACTTGAGCGACTTCACTTTCACTTTTCACTTTCATGCATTGGAGAAGGAAATGGCAACCCACTCCGGTGTTCTTGCCTGGAGAATCCCAGGGACGGGGGAGCCTGGTGGGCTGCCGTCTATGGGGTCACACAGAGTCGGACACGACTGCAGTGACTTAGCAGCAGCAGCAGCAGCAGCAGAAGTATGGAACAGGCTCTCAAGTAAGAGGGACAGGATTGTAACTTCCCATAGCTTAGCTTGCTTCACCAGGGGACCCAGAGTGAAGGTATGTGGCCAGCTTTGGTCATTCAGCCTGGTAGGGGATCCACTAAAGAATCTGATGGAATCTGGTGAGAAGCATGGATCCTTACACCATGAAAAGCCCAGAGACACACTTTGCAATTTGGGGGCTTGGGGCTGCAAAACCAGTTCTCATGTCCCTAGATCTCTGAAGACTTGAGGTTAAAATCTCTTGTTCTGTTTTAAAAATCGACCTCAAGACTCTTCTGGGTGACCCTACCTTAGATCTTGTTTTGGGACCAAACAACTGGAATGAACACAGATAGAATTAGGGGCTGGCATACTCTGTGGCTCAGCTGGTAAAGAATCTGCCTGAAATGCTGGAGACCTGGATTGGATCCCTGGATTGGGAAGATTCCCTGGAGAAGGGAAAGACTAGCCACTTCAGTATTCTGGTCTGGAGAATTCCATGGACTACCTAGTCCATGGGGTCGTAAAGAGTCAGACGCCACTGAGTGACTTTCACTTTCACTTTCACACTCTCTTGCAGGGCTTCCCAGGTGGCTCAGTGGTAAAGAATCTGCCTGCCCCTGCAGGAGATGCAAGAAATGTGGGTTCGATCACTAGGTGGAAAAGATCCGCTGGGAGAGGGCATGGCAACCCACTCCAGTATTGTTGCCTGGAGAATCTCATGGACAGAGGAGCCTGGCAGACTAGAATCCATGGGGTCACAAAGAGTCAGATATGACTGAAGCGATTGAGCATGCACATGCACGTAGTCTGCTGCTGCTGCTGCTAAGTTGCTTCAGTCGTGTCTGACTCTGTGCGACCCCATAGACGGAAGCACACCAGGCTCCCCCGTCCCTGGGATTCTCCAGGCAAGAACACCGGAGTGGGTTGCCATTTCCTTCTCCAATGCAAAGAAGTGAAAAGTGAAAGTGAAGTCACTCAGTCGTGCCCGACTCTTTGCGACCCCGTGGACTGCAGCCCTCCAGGCTCCTCTATCCATGGGATTTTCCAGGCAAGAGTACTGGAGTGGGGTGCCATTGCCTTCTCTGTGCACATAGTCTACTGCAAGATAATTCCTTGTTACTGTGAGGGTGATTTTTATGGCAAATAATAAATACCCTATATTGGTTGCTCTTTTCTCACTCTCTCAGAGTATCCTTCCTGCCTTTCTGCTCAAAGCCAATGTGGAATCTTTCTTTGAGATCTTCAACTGTCATTACCTCCCAGAAATATTCTTTGAGTCTTTAGGGAGAACTGAAGCGACCTTTCTCAGTGCTCCATAGTATTACACAGTCAGCCCCCCATACCTAAACCTATGGGTTCTGCATCTGCAGATAAGGAAGGTCATCTGCACTACATCATTTTATATAAGAGACTTGAGCATCTATGGATTTTTAAAATCAGCAATGGGAAAGAGGGGGCCCTGGAACCAAGCCCCCAAGGATACCAAGGAACTGGACGCATGTATCTGTCATCACTTCATGTTGCCTAGTGATTTCCTGCACCACACTGTGAGCCCTCCTGTCAGCTTTCCTGTCTGACTCATGCCCATATCCCAGTGCTTAGCCTGTGCTGGTGTCTGGAAGATGCCCTCTCACTGTGGGCTTCCTTAGCCCCTACTGCCCATGTGTCTGTCTGAAGGTTGATCTCCCGCCCCTTGCCCAGCTTCTGCTGGGACCTCGATGTGTGAGCATCAGAAATCCATTGGAATGAGCTGGTGCCTGGCTAATCTGAGCCTATTGTAAACTTTGTGCAATTCAGATATAGGAAATGAATAGGATTAAGAAGACCGGCAGCGTGCAGCCACTCCAAGGCTGGTTACCAGTGACAGTGGGGCGGCATGTCAGCACCTGCTGCGCTCCAGGGATTGTCAGAATGCAAGCAATAGAGTCTCTGCAGTAAAGCAGCTGTCACTCCTAGGGCCAGGCACATTCATGGCTAAATCCGTAATGTAGAAGGATATCTGGCAGAAGGCTTAAAGAAGGAAGGTTATCTCAGGCCCTACGGCCAGCCTTGGCCTTGGCCCAAAACTGCCCAAGCATAGAAAATGACAATTCTATAGTGTTTTCTCTCTTTTCATTTCTCTTGGGTCAGAACGCAATTTGTGTGGGAGCTGGAGACAAGCCTATGAACGAGTACCGGTCCGTTGTATACTATCAAGTCAAACAGCCACGGTGGATGGAAACAGTCAAGGTAATAATAATAACAATGATGATAACAATTGCAAACATGAATCTAAGAAACCTCCCTAAGGCCTGAAACAATGCCCCATCCTGTGTCTGGTGCTGTGTCAGGCACTGGAAAAAGTGGCCCAGTGCGTGAGGGCCTTAGTTCTCTTGCCCACCCTTCACTGGTCAGGACCTGGTTGCCTTGGAATTGTCAGATGGTCTCATAGACTGTGCACCAGCCATCAAGTTGTGTCCTTCTATTCATCAGTGAGGAGTGTTGGAGCTTGGGAGCAAATGTGAAGCTATAAAAAGCTATTTAATGCCTGGAAGATCCCCTCTTGAGAGGGTACCTCAGATGGAAATGGCATTAACCACAAATATTTGCATTACCAGATTGTCAGGCTATAGCAGAAGGGAACAGTTTGTGTTAGAAATAGAGTATGGAATTAATTTAGTGAACAGTGAAGCTTGATCCAGCTTCCGAAATCTCTGTCTTGTGATTAACAGCAGTTTTTCTCACCCTATTCTCTGAACCCAAACTGAAGACGCGGTTCGGCTCC
This sequence comes from Bison bison bison, assembly GCF_000754665.1. Classification (NCBI taxonomy): domain Eukaryota; kingdom Metazoa; phylum Chordata; class Mammalia; order Artiodactyla; family Bovidae; genus Bison; species Bison bison. The sequence continues at coordinate 3,298,457 of NW_011494915.1, read as the reverse complement.
CCTTGTGGAGGGAGCTGTTCAAGCCTCAGTGGCTCTTGCCTCGTTGCCCGCATCCCCGTGTTCCCAGTGGGTATCCCTGCACTCATTCTCTTCAAATGACCTACCCATCTCTGGGGTCAGAGACCTATTAGACCAGGCTGCTTTCTCTCTGTGCTCTCTTGAACCCCAGTTACATCTCCTTGTGAGCCCTCATCACGTCGTGATAATTCTGTATTGCCCCATGTGGGCTGCGGGCTCTTTGGATGCAAGCACGCTATCTAATGTCAGCGTGGCCAGTACCTCACATAATGGTAATGATGATTCAACGTGCAGTGAAAGAATTCCCAGGTGACCCTCAGTTCTTTTGCTCTGAGATGCATAAGCAAGTGATTTTTGGGGGGCTCAAATTTCATTCTCTGGAGCACTGAACACCTGAGTGGATTTCCCATAGGTTGCTAAGCCTGAAATGCACCATATAGAGATTGCTGTGGAGCTTTGGTAGGTGGGGTAGTCCAGACCCAGGCCGAAAGCACCTCCATCAAGGATACAGCAAAGACCACTCCCTAGACAGTGAGACTGGGTGACCAAGGGATGACGGTCTTGGCCCAGTGTCCTTGGAGGAATAAGCATCTGAACCCGTGTCTAACCAAAGATGGGAATGAGCCCTGCTGCTGCTGCTGCTAAGTCGCTTCAGTCGTGTCCGACTCTGTGCGACCCCATAGATGGCAGCCCACCAGGCTCCCCCATCCCTGGGATTCTCCAGGCAAGAACACTGGACTGGGTTGCCATTTCCTTCTCCAATGCATGAAAGTGAAAAGTGAAAATTGAAAGTGAAGTCGCTCAGTCATGTCCAACTCCTAGCGACCCCATGGACTGCAGCCTACCAGGCTCCTCTGTCCATGGGATTTTCCAGGCAAGAGTACTGGAGTGGGGTACCATTGCCTTCTCTGGGAATGGGCCCTAGGATGTCTCAAATATGATCAGATTCAAACATTTTTATTCATTTACATAAATGACAGTCTTCCAGCAAGCCCCCTAATGAGCACTGTTAATTTGCTAAGCCCTGCTGCAATTGCCTGAGCTCCTGGAGTGTGTAAGGAAATGTGCATCCTGCAGTTTGCAGTGTATCAAATCCTGCGCTAAAGTTATGTGACTTTTATATCAATTTGGGGAAATTCATTTTCCTCACTATAATTTACGGATCCCTTTTCATTGGCTGGGAATGCAATTTGCCAAATGGATTACATTTGGTACTTTATTTTCTCTTCATTGCTAGTTCTTATGTAATTTATTTACAGCTCATCAGGCTTGATGAATGGGTGATGTATCAGCACACAGCACTCTCAGCTAAATGGTCAGGCTGCCTTTTTTGGGGGGCAGGCAGGGTGCAGTGGGGAGGGCCACTTAACTAATGGTCTCCTGAGCTCTGGTTTCTGCCTGCTGAGGTGGCCGTCCCTATTGAAGACATGCAGAGGATCCACCTGCGATTCATGTTTCGACATCGGTCATCCCTGGAATGTGAGTACTAAATGGCATCTCTGCGGCCCTAAAAGGAGTGGGGGTGGGATCACTCCTTCTGGTAGTGGGTGAGTGGCCCAGGTATCGTTTTCTTTCCTAACCTCAAAGATGCCATTTTTAGCTAAAGACAAAGGAGAAAAGAACTTTGCCATGTCCTATGTGAAGCTGATGAAGGAAGATGGGACCACTCTGCACGATGGATGCCACGACTTGGTTGTCCTAAAGGTACCATGTCTCTGTGCTGCGCTCAGCTGTGTTCGACTCTTTGTGACCCCGTGAACTGTAGCCTGCCAGGTTCCTCAGTCCATGGGGTTTTTCAGGCAAGAATATTGGAGTGGGTCGCCATTTCCTCTTCCAGGGGTACTCCCCACCCAGGGACCAAACCAGTGTCTCCTGCATCTCCTGCATCACAGCGGATTCTTTACTTGCTGAGCCATCAGGGAAGCCCGTGAGCTGAGATTAACTCTGCATCGAGGAGCATGTCGGAAGTGAGGGGGATACGGCAGGATTGCTTGGTAAATGAGAGCAGGGACCCCCAGTGACACGCATCAGGGCTCTCCAGTTGTGAGACCTGGTAGAGTCTGGACTTCTCTGGGCCTGCATGTCCTCATCTGTGAGGCCTCAGTGAGCGAGTGTGAGAATCACGAGTTATTCCCCATAAACGTGACGGTGAGGGACGCACGGGACTCAGTAAGTGGGAGGCCATCACACACAGAGTGGGCTTCGATGCTGTGAGACACCTGTGGGATGTGCAGAAGACCAGCAAGAAATGTTTGAGAGACTCACCACTATAGTGAACGGAAAAACATATTAGCCTTTAGGGTTCTGAGCCTGCTATTGATTAACCTGGAGTCATCTCATGTGTCCTCCTGAGACGTGTTTGCTTTTTCACACGGTGATGGTCGTATTTATGACCATAAGATGACCCATGCAGAAGGGCCGTGTAGAAGAGTGTGGCTGTCGGCTGTGTTCTTCCTGCATTGTGAGACTTGCACTGTTCTCGAGAAGCAGGGTGTGTCTTCCTGATCGTACATGCGTCCCCACAACCCTGCGCATGACAGTGGCACGCCTCTGCTGGCACCTGGCTGTAGGAAGGGAGGCAGAGGCTGTGGCTGGGGAACAGGCAAGGCTAAGTGGTCAGCACAAAGATCACACTCTTGCCTTGACCTTCTCAGCCTTGGACGCTGGGGTTGCCCTTTTTCTCTGGTCTGGACAGCAAAGACAGCCTCATCAAATCTTCATCACACGATACCCTTCTCTGAGTCTCTGACTTTTCCAGAATACTCCTTTTTTTCTTCTGTGCATCCTCTGTTTTCTCATTTATGATGCGTCCAGGTAGTTCTTGGCTTAAAAGCCATTCTTCCTCAATAGATTTACAGTTCCATTTGCAGTCAGTTCTCAATTTAGTCACCTTGCTTAAGCCTCGGTCTCCTCATCTGTAAGCTGGAGATGATGACAGTAATCGCTGCTGTGACGCGTAAGTGATGTTCACCGAAGCATCATGAGCATTTCGTGCAGCCTCCAGTGCAGACTCGGGGCTCAGTGCCCGTCACCTGCTGCAGTGCCTGTCTCTGGTCATTCACGTCAGCACGCCGAGAGAATGATATGTCTGTCATTGCCCTAAGTGTTCTGTACGCATTATGCCACCTAGTCCACTCAAACTTTCTAGAATTTGCTATGGAGCATAGGCAATATGCTTCATAATCAGTTTAATCAAGAGAAAAATGAGACACAGAGAGACAGAGGAGTATATTCACAATAACACAGGCTTGTGAACAGGGTCTAAATCCCTTCACTTTCAGAGTCCACTGCCTTTCCCTCTTTAATCTGACTCCTTATCCCGCTGGTGGGCTTGTTCGTGTTAAGATCTTATGAAAGCTAGAATGAACTAAAATATGCTATTTGGGAATCTTCAGTTCCCTCTGTGCCATTAATGAAGTCTATAGAGCCTTCAAATACGTGAATGTTCAACCCCTTTCCCATTAATGTAACCTTGGCGTCTCGCCTGCTTTGTGGGGAAATAGTCCTACCTTGCCAGCTGACGCGCATCACTCCTCTGATAGCGTTCTCGCTGTTCCTGACTCTCCCGCCTACAGCGTGCAGCCCGGCCTTGCAAACTCCATACCACTGGGTGTGTACCTTCAGCTGGAGAGTAACTAGGGTGTTGTTTCCAGGGAGACAGCAAGAAAATGGAGGATGCCAGCTCTTACCTGACTCTTCCTTCTTACCGCCACCACGTGGAGAACAAGGGGGCCACCTTGAGTCGAAGCTCCAGCAGTGTTGGGGGGCTCTCTGTCAGCTCCCGGGATGTCTTCTGCATCTCTACGCTAGTGTGCTCCACAAAGCTCACCCAGAACGGTACTGGAACCATTGAGAGCTCTGCGTGTGTGTGCGTGTGTGTGTGTGTGTGTGTGTGTGTGTTTGTCTGTGTGTGTGTGTGTGTGTGTGTGTGTGTGTAGGCAGGCCCGGGGAGTCCTGATGTGGACAGTTTAGGCCAGTAAATAGTCATTCTGCTTGTCTGGACTCTTTTAGTGGGCCTCCTTGGTTTGCTTAAGTGGCGTGTGAAACCACAACTGCTACAGGAGAATTTAGAAAAATTGAAGATTGTTGATGGAGAAGAAGTGGTAAAGGTAAGTGGGACTTCATTTTGCCTGTTTTCATCCACCAGGGACAGACCTTTACGTCATGAGTGGCTTCGGGGAAGAGATAAAGTGTTCAGGGAGACAGGACAGATTTTCTTCTGACAATGGGAGACAGTGTCCCAAGTTGTCATTAGAAGCTTTTATTGATAAAGCTGGGGGATGATGTGGTTCAGTGACGCTGAATGCTGAGCTGGAGAAAAGCAGGGCTGTCCTCAGTCTCTGGAAATAGATCAACATTGGTATAGATCCCAGCTCGAACACTAGCCAACTTCATGTGGTAGTATTACCAATATGACGCATTTGGCAGAGTTGTAATGAGCTTTCAAGATGAAAAATATTTAAAAATTACTCAGCAAATCTCTTACACATAATGTACAATAATTGAACTAAAGCATATGAAACATACAAGGTTAAACAAGGAGTAAATATTTACTTTTGTTGTTATAAGTTGCTATAGTAGTGTGATCTCTCAGTATTATCAACATGTTGCTATTAGAAATAAAAAGTATTCTTGTTTCCACTTCTTTGAGAATGTTATATATTAAACATCAGAAAAGGGAAGACATCAATGCTCACATTTTAAGTGAAACAAGCAGAAAGTTTGTCAGATGTCAGATGTTTTGTTGTGTCCACATGGTGGTGGAGAATATACTGTCTGAAGTACAAATCTAATTAAAGCAACCCTCTCTCCAGCATTATGAATTGGGAAAAGTGTTTCCTGGTGATCTTGTTTCTGTCAGGAACTCAGTACAGCTGGAAACTCTGAGACTTTATGTAGTAGCTCTGTGTTTTGACTGTAGGAAATATTGACACATGTCTTAGGGGGAGGGTAGCTATCAAGTTTCAGTTAATTGCCCATAGAAGGAGAAGCAAGGGTCGAATTTCAAGATCAATGCTTTAATTGTGCACCATTGACCCACCTACCCAGTTCAGCAGCGGCAGAGAAATTCTCCTCCAGACATTCTTTTACAAGGTCTGTCACCTTTCAGATCAGATCAGATCAGTCGCTCAGTCGTGTCCGACTCTGAGACCCCATGAATCGCAGCATGCCAGGCCTCCCTGTCCCTCACCAACTCCCGGAGTACACTCAGACTCACGTCCATCGAGTCAGTGATGAGGCATGAGGTGGCCAAAGGACTGGAGTTTCAGCTTTAGCATCATTCCTTCCAAAGAAATCCCAGGGCTGATCTCCTTCAGAATGGACTGGTTGGATCTCCTTGCAGTCCAAGGGACTCTCAAGAGTCTTCTACAACAACACAGTTCAAAAACATCAATTCTTCGGCGCTCAGCCTTCTTCACAGTCCAACTCTCACATCCATACATGACCACAGGAAAAACCATAGCCTTGACTAGACGAACCTTTGTTGGCAAAGTAATGTCTCTGCTTTTGAATATGCTATCTAGGTTGGTCATAACTTTCCTTCCAAGGAGTAAGCATCTTTTAATTTCATGGCTGCAGTCACCATCTGCAGTGATTTTGGAGCCCAGAAAAATAAAGTCTGACACTGTTTCCACTGTTTCCCCATCTATTTCCCATGAAGTGATGGGACCGGATGCCATGATCTTCGTTTTCTGAATGTTGAGCTTTAAGCCAACTTTTTCACTCTCCACTTTCACTTTCATCAAGAGGCTTTTGAGTTCCTCTTCACTTTCTGCCATAAGGGTGGTATCATCTGCATATCTGAGGTTATTGATATTTCTCCCGGCAATCTTGATTCCAGCTTGTGTTTCTTCCACTCCAGCGTTTCTCATGATGTACTCTGCATATAAGTTAAATAAACTTATATGGTGACAATATACAGCCTTGACGAACTCCTTTTCCTATTTGGAACCAGTCTGTTGTTCCATGTCCAGTTCTAACTGTTGCTTCCTGACCTGCATACAAATTTCTCAAGAGGCAGATCAGGTGGTCTGGTATTCCGATCTCTTTCAGAATTTTCCACAGTTTATTGTGATCCACACAGTCAAAGGCTTTGGCATAGTCAATAAAGCAGAAATAGATATTTTTCTGGAAATCTCTTCCTTTTTCCATGATCTAGCGGATGTTGGCAATTTGATCTCTGGTTCCTCTGCCTTTTCTAAAACCAGCTTGAACATCAGGAAGTTCACAGTTCACATATTGCTGAAGCCTTTAGGCAGCTGGAAAAGTCATCTCAAAGGGTATTCTGTTGTCTTCCTTTGCATTCTATTTTTCTTTTTATCAAAAAATTGTTATTGGCATATACTCTACATATATTAAGACAACAGAGCACTTATCTTAAAAGTACAGTTCAGTGTATTTCTACACATGTACATAACTGCAGAGGAACCAGAGATCAAATTGCCACCATCTGCTGGATCATAGAAAAAGCAAGAGTATTCCAGAAAAACTACTTCTACTATTTCTGCTTCATTGACTACGCTAAAACCTTTGACTGTGTGGATCACAACAAACTGTGGAAAATTCAAACTATGGAAAAGAGATGGGAATATCAGACCATCTTGCCTGCCTCCTGAGAAACCTGTATGCAGGTCAAGAAGCAGCAGTTGGAACTGGACATGGAAGAGTAGACTGGTTCAAAATCGGGAAAGAAGCACGTCAAGGCTGTACATTGTCACCCTGCTTATTTAACTTATATATAGAGTACATCATGCGAAATGTCTGGCTGGATGAAGCACAAGCTGGAATCAAGATTGCCAGGAGAAATATCAATAACCTCAGATATGCAGATGACACCACCCTTATGGCAGAAAGTAAAGAAGAACAAAAGAGCCTCTTGATGAAAGTGAAAGAGGAGAGTGAAAAAGCTGGCTTTAAACTCAACATTCAAAAAACGAAGATCATAGCATCTGGTCCCATCATTTCATGGCAAATGGATGGGGAAACAGTGGAAACAGTGACAGACTTTATTTTTTGGGACTCCAAAATCACTGCAGATGGCGACTGTAGCCATGAAATTAAAAGACGCTTGCTCCTTGGAAGAAAAGTTATGACCAACCTAGACAGCATATTAAAAAGCAGAGACATTACCTGTC
>NW_011494915.1:3282334-3291203 GCF_000754665.1 Bison bison bison | reverse complement strand
AGACTTTATTTTTTGGGACTCCAAAATCACTGCAGATGGCGACTGTAGCCATGAAATTAAAAGACGCTTGCTCCTTGGAAGAAAAGTTATGACCAACCTAGACAGCATATTAAAAAGCAGAGACATTACTTTGCCAACAAAGGTCCATCTAGTCAAAGCTATGGTTTTTCCAGTGGTCATGTATGGATGTGAGAGTTGGACTATAAAGAAAGCTGAGCACCAAAGAATTGATGCTTTTGAACTGTGGTGTTGGAAGTCTTGAGAGTCCCTTGGACTGTAAGGAGATCCAACCACTCAATCCTAAAGGGAATCAATCCTGACTGTTCATTAGAAGGAGTGATGCTGAAGCTGAAGCTACAATACTTTCATGTGATGTGAAGAATTGAATCATTAGAAAACATTCTGATGCTGGGAAAGATTGAAAGCAGGAAGAGAAGGGGACGACAGGACGAGATGGTTGGATGTCATCACTGACTCAATTGCCATGAGTTTGAACAAGCTCTGGGCAACAGTGAAGGACAGGGAAGCCTGGCATGCTGAGTCCACAGGGTTGCAACGTATCCAACATGACTGAGCGACTGAATAGCAACAACAACACAACTGTGTACGCACCACCTAGATCAGCATACAGTCCATTTGTATCACTGCAGTAGATTCTCCCTTACCACTTCTTAGTCAGTAACCCATTCAAGGGTAACCAGTAAGCTACCAAGCTTACCACCATCATCATAGATGGGTTTTTGCCTGTTCCTGAATTTCATAAAAATAGAGTGATAATAAACATACATTTTGTGTCTTGACTTACCTTACTCTGTACAATGCTCACAAGGGTTATAGTCATCTTTCTACATAGAAGTAGTTTGCTCACTTTTGTTGCTGTGGCATGTTCTGTAATACCAAAGTACCGCCCTGTATTTATCTACTTTGCTGAAGACGGACAACTGGCTTGCTCCAATTTCTGGCTCTTGTGAGGAGCGCACCTGGCCCTCCTGACATGGCACATGGTGTGTGCCTTCATTCTCTCGGATAGACACAGAGGGGTGGGACTTGTGTATCACCGGAACCTTATGAGACCTCTGTTATCTTGCCCAGTTTCTCCAGGACACTCTGGATGCACTCTTCAACATCATGATGGAGCATTCTCAAAGTGATGCGTATGACATCCTCGTCTTTGATGCTTTGGTAAGAGAGAGCGCCAGTGTTTTGTGACATTAGGCATTAACAGTGTCTCACTGTGAGAACACGGAGAACTTAAGGCCCACGTGGACTTTTCCAGGAATTTTTTTGGAGGCATTGTAACATTCAGCGACCAGGCCAATAAAGGAGTTCCTGTTTGCCTTGTTAGTTTTGAGTTGATTTGAAGGCATGGGCAGAGGGATTAAAATGGGAGTGTTCAGATGTTGATGGTGGTTTGGCCCTGGTTGAAAGTACATGAAGCTGAATATCATGAATATTCGCTTGGGCTGTCCATGAATTCTGGGAGTGAATCCTTGGTCAGGTTGTAAAGCACCCCAAATGTTTCCTAACTCTTTTACTTTCTTCCTCCTCATTGTCTCCAATTTAGCAGTCAGTACACTCCTCTGCCTATCTGGACCATCTTTCAGTGGGTGGTACACCATTCAGATCTGTCTTCTTCCCGTCTTTTGAAATGGTCTGTGCCTCCTCTTGGGCTTCCCTGGTGGCTCAGAGGTTAAAGCATCTGCCTGCAATGCGGGAGACCTGGGTTCAGTCCCTGGGTCAGGAAGATCTTGCTGTTCCAGCTCACACCTTTTCAGTGTCATATCAAAATAAACAGAAGAAATATCCACATTAAGATGTCAGTGACCAACAAAGTATGAATGTATCAACCCTTTGTGTCAGTGACATTTACATTTTTAAAGCACTAACTTGGAGACAAATGTGACTTAGTCCGTTGCTTCCCAAGAGGGCTGCCTATAAAGCTAGCTTTGAGGAGAAATGTTTCCTGAAGAACTCTCGCTTGAGAACTCAGGGGAGTGCTGAACCTTGCCCAGCTCTCCTGGAGATTTACAGTGCACAGAAGCATGTAGAAGGCTCTGATAAGTCCTGCAATAAAGAAGGTAGTCTAAGGTTCATAACCTGAGGTTTCTCAAACTTGACTGGCTGTGAAACCCTTTTATCTTAGGAAACCCTTCATGAAACACTTTTTGGAAGAGATGTTACCATAATGTAAAGGAATAAAGATACGTTAGTGAACTAATTCCTGGGCAAAAGACTTTGATAGGGATTTAGTTGTACTGTGTAACAATGACTTCCTGTCCTGGGTCTGCCCCCACTGACTCCTTGCCTCTTTCTGAAGATCTACATAATAGGTCTCATTGCTGACCGGAAGTTCCAGCATTTCAACACTGTCCTGGAGGCTTACATCCAACAGCATTTCAGTGCTACCCTAGCTTACAAGTAAGTAACTGCGAACCCTCTGCTTGTCCTGCCAGGGTGCCGAGGGCACAAGAAGCTTGAGTAGTTTCTTTTTGTCACCACACTGTGTGAGTTCTATATTTTCTGACAAAACCCCATCTGGCCTGTGTTATTTGGATTAAATAAAAATACACAAATTCAGAGGTTAGTATGAATATTTTATGGTGACAGAAGTACATGGCAGTGTCTGCTCATTCATTCATTCAGTTAGTCAGCTATCATTTATTGAACAACTATTTGTGATAGTCAAGGCTGGAGAAAAGAAGGTGTATGTGACAAGTGGCTCAGTATTGCTTATGTATAGAGGGCTGAGGGCTAGAGGTCAGAGATGATGCTGGAAAAGGTGAAGGAGCCTGGAAAAGCAGGCCACGTAGTTCGAAGTCTACCCTGCTGGTAATAAAGAAACAAAATTCCCAAACAAAGGAGCTCTATGATATTAAAAGAACATTTTCTGTGGGAAGAAAAAACTGAAAAGAACATCATGACCACCACCATCCGCACTCACAACTTCACTGTGGCTGGTTTTCCCAGTGAAAAGATTTTTTTTCTTTGCTGGCTTTTTGTGGGCAGGAAATACTTATTCATTCCCTGTATTAAATGTATATTTTTAAGCAGAGTTATTTTTATGATGTAAATGAGTGAGTGAGCTTGGCTGTACTACCACCTTTAACCTTTGATTGAATGCCTTGTAATTTACTAAGCAAACTAATTACCATGCTGTGGGTTGAAAAGAGATGTATTTTGAAAATATAATCCCTTATTCAGGAAATTGATGACGGTGCTGAAGACTTACTTGGACACCTCCAGCAGAGGAGAGCAATGTGAACCAATCCTAAGAACACTGAAAGCTTTGGAATATGTATTCAAGTTCATTGTTCGGTCGAGGACATTATTTTCACAGTGAGTACTTGTTCTGTAAGATTGATTGATTAGCTCTGCAATTCCTCTGGGACACAACAGTATTTGTGCCATTGGAGAAACTCTTTCACAAAATTACAGCCAGCCATTGACTAAAAACAACTTAAAAATCCAACTTAGAGATTTATGAATAGGTGATAATTGTTCCAAGTTCATTTGGAGAGGAAAAAAAAAGAAATCATGTGTTGAAGAGTTATGTTTCCTCCAGTGAATATGATTTGTGATATGAGGCTCTTCTGCATTTCACCTAACATTCTTCATTTGATCTGAGATATGATGAAAGCTTTCCAGGAATCTATATTCCATGGGGATAGGAAAGCAGAACTCAGAAAATCTGACATTTATTTGGCTCTAGAAGGATGTGCATGAAGATGAGCTGTTATTTGCAGTTGCCCTGCCTATCTGTGAAATCCTAGTGGCCAAAAAGGGAGCTGACATGTTAGAGCACCTAAGAGATTTGATATGTGATGGTCAGTACCACAGAGGTTAGCTGCATTTTTTAAAGACTTTAGAGATGGAGTCATGCCAAAGCAACCTGAAAAATAACAATTTATGTTCATACTAGCTACAAGGCGAATTTAGGCAGGGATTGGTTGTGTGTATGACCGAGTTGGCTGTGTGTTACAGGAAATAAGAAGTAGCATATGGGAAACGTACTGTCTGGATTCTTACCAAGCTGACTCAGGGGGAAGCAGAGTTTTGTTTTATTTAGCACTATTGAAAATCTCAGGGTAGTTGGCCATAGGTATGGCTGGATCCAGATGCTTGGTGCCATTCAACGAGTCTCTGTCTCTCTAGATCTTGGCTCTGCTTCTTTTGTTGGTCGCCTTTTGAGGCAAGTTGTCCAATGTGGAAGCTACCAGAACCTCAGATTCATATTCTACTAGCTTAAGCAATTCTAGGTTCCCTGTTGTTATACCAAAATCCTATGCCAAGAACTATCTGATCATGTGCTAAGATGTTAAACAGTGTGACCACAGGAATGAATATGCAGATTGTGCACTTATGGTCTCATGTCCACCTCTGAGCCATGGGTCATGTCAACAACTTATGGTATGAACTTGTTTACTTGGAGGACTGTGTCCCCCCCAAGTAGAAGTCGGTAACTCATCATTTTGACCAAGACTCTGGATGAGTTATGGAAGCTTCATACTCAAAGTCTACTGAAATGGGTAATCATTTGAGATTCTCCTTTTTAGAATTCTTTGATATTTCAGTTGGTGAATAGAAAAAGATGAGTGTTTTAAACCATGTCACAAAGCGCATGTCGTTTAGGCTATTTTAAAATTGAAGGATCTGTTTCAATTCCTCTATTTTGTCAGATAGTCAAGGTGAAGATCGTGTATTGAAGTCTAAGGGGTATTCTTCCAAATTCAAGAGATACTTGTCAATTATTTGAAAAACAGCAATTGTGAGTCTTGGAAGTGGTCAAGGATTCAAATATTATAATTCCAGATTAGGCCATGGTATCTTATCCTATATCCACGTGAGAACTTTAGATCTAACAAGAACGTTTTTTCCGTGTGTCATATCTTATGCCTCAATTTGTCCTTCTGATTTCTGTCTCTTCTGTCCATCCCTCCCTCCCTCCTTCCTTATCTTACCTCTCTTAGTCTTTGTCTGTTTCTTCCAGGGGAACACAGGGCATTTGTACATTTGCTTTCTTCCTTTCTACCTGAAGGTCTCTCATCTTGCAAAGGCCCCAGATCTTCATTCAGTACAAATTCAGTGCTATTGGAACTCTAAGTGATTTTTGGCTTCTTAAGAAGAGGGATCATCTGTTATTCTCTGCTGTACTCCCAGCATAGAATATATAGAACATAATTGATACTCAAAAAATGTCTGTTGGATGAAGTGCATTTGGGGGACTAGGAGATGTCTCTAAGGTGACCCAGACATAGTCTTGAATCTTCTCTCATAAACAGAAATGTAGGCTGACCAGCAAAGAGTATCTAGGACCTCATGCTGAGGTAAGGTAGGTCTTGCTCATTCTAGACTCTTTCATGATGAATTCTCTTCAGCAGAGCCTCAAGGACATTAGGAAGTAATGGTGGTATTTTTGCAAACTAAGAGGACATTTTATTTCCGAATGGTAGATAGCTCTTTCAGTGCTTTGAGATTTCTAAGCCAGCTGGTAGGAAATCGTTAATATAATTATTGCTTTCAGAGCTTATTGTGTTTCTGTTTCCTGTTATTCCTTTGTCTTCTTTCCTCATGTGCACAGTTACAGCTGATCCATTAGTTGTTCCTTACCATCTTTTCTTTGTGCATACTGCACACGAGCATTTACAGGGGCTAGGGATTTTCCTGTATCAATATGCAGGATGCAGTTGGGTAAGAGAGGAAGAAAACTTGTTGAGAAGGACTGGGATTTTTAAAAGGACTGTTCATTTCTAGCACATCAGTTCAGTTCAGTTGCTCAGTCGTGTCTGACTCTTTGTGACCCCATGGACTGCAGCACGCCAGGCTTTCCTGTCCATCACCAACTCCTGGAGCTTGCTCGAACTCATGCCCATCAAGTCAGTGATGCCATCCAACCATCTCATCCTCTCTTATCCCCTTTTCCTCCTCCTTTAATATTTTCCATCATCAGGATCTTGTCCAGTGAGTCAGCTCTTCACATCAGGTGGCCAAAGTGTTGGGGCTTCACCTTCAGTATCAGCCAAAGAAAATGATTTTCCTGTCCCCTCTTCTTATGTCACTAGCTCCCGAGTCAAAGTCTGGGTGGGTGTCTGTGGCACATACCTGTACCGTAGTTACAGCGGAGCAGGTTTGAGCTTCTGTAAGAGGGGAAAAATGTGGAGAATTCTAAATTGTAGGAAATGTGTCCAAAAATGCTGAGCGGCCAGAAACGTGACCAATATCCATTGGGCTTTTCTTGAACGACTGAGCCCCTGGGAGGTATAGAGCACAGTGAGGAATACTCAGAAGGAGCTGAGGTGATTCTGTTCTGGGTGTTGAGAGTCTCCACAAAACCCTTGCAGTGACTTTTATCCTGAAGCTCAGACAGCCAGCTGAGCAGATCCCCAGGGTTTCTGAGTCTGTGGAATTAGAGCCTGCAGTAGCCTGTGCTTCCCTTATCCACGTGATGGACATCCCCGTAAGAGCACCCCTTCCTGTGGCCAGGCGCATGAAACAGCCTGCAGAATTCCCATATGCCTGACTTCTCAAACGAGAGAGGACCAAGAGCCCAGGTGGGCAATAGCATTGGCTTCCACATGTCTGTGCCGCTTATAAAGCCTAGCCCTGCTGTAGGCTGGAACACAGGGGTTGCTGTGGGATGTGGTTATACCCACTCTGTCCTGGGCAGTGTCAGCTCAGTGATGGGCAGTGCTTACTCTGCACACTTCCGTCCCCATAAGCACCTGCCTTAGTGAGTGACCCAGGCTCTCTGAGCTTCAGTTTCCTCATTTGTGAATGAGGATAAACCAGCTTTATCCTAGTGTTTTGATGGTGAAATGAGATTATATGCACAAAGTGTCTATGTAGTATCTGATATTTATTCCACAAGCAAAATAAATCTGTTAGCTGTTATTATGTTTTCACCTAGTAGAGACAGAAAGGGTTTTTGTTTCAAACACTCAAATTTAAAGTAGAAAGTGAAGTTTTGTGTCTCGATTCATGCTCAGAGTTTGGTTTACTGTCCATGCTGTGTGACACGCTTCTTGCTCTGTAATTTTTAGGAAGAGGGACACCTTTACCAGGCGTCAGTGCTGTTTGAGGCCCTCAGTGGAGGGAGTATTTACAGCCCATGAATTCATCCGGGTCTCTTGCTGGCCCCGTGCATGGCCCCTGCTGTGTCTGCAGTTCTCACTTGCCTTGTGTGTGTGGTCAGGCCCTTTGGCCCGAGCAGCTGTGTGCCCAGCTCTCTCTGTTCCTTGCCTGCTCTACTAGTCTTTTCTTTTGCATCATGTCTTCTGCTGTCATTACAGACCTGCTTAGTTCTTGCTTCCTTCTCCTCCTCCTCCTTTTAGCCCTCTCCAGAGGGCTGCTCTGCCGTCACATGCTCCTCCTTCACCACGCTCATCCACACCCTTGGCTGGGGAGGCAGTCAGCTCTGGGCTTAAAGGCACCATCTCTGGAGCTAGGCTGCTTGGGTTTGGATTCTGCATTTGAGTCCTACCACTACCGATTACTAAGGTTTATGACTTTGGACAGATTACTTAATCTGCCCGAAGCTCAGTTTCCTTGTGTATAAAACAGGCATGTATTGAACAAGCAACAAGCCTTTCAGGGTGGTTGTGCAAATGGATGAACTAATGGGCGTCTGGGAGCTGGACAGCGCTTGTTGCATAGCAAGTACCCCCAGCTCTGATTCCCTGCTTGGTGCACGTCACCCGTTACTTCCATCAGCCTTCACACATGTGCTCATCTCCTGACCTCATCTCCTCTCTCACTCCGTGCCGGCCTCGCAGGCCCCCCTGCTGTGCCTCAGCCTCCCACTGCAGGGCGTTCGCACCCTTCCCAGACGCCCACTTGCTCACCCCCTGAGCTCTCTTACAGCTCCCCTGTGTATGACGGTACCCACTGCCCCTGGCACTCTTGATTGCCCTCCTGTTCACTCTGCTTTTTGTCAGTTTTCCTCCTCATGGAACCGATCACATGTTATAAGTTATGACATCCTAGCCCTCTCCCTGCTAGAGCGTCAGCTCCATGAGTCTGATTATTTTGTTCTAAGCACTATTTTGTTCTCAAGCACTGCGAACAGCACCCAGCACATAGTAGGTATGTTCAGTTGCTCAGTCATGTCCGGCTCTTGGCGACCCCAGGGACTGTAGCTTGCCAGGCTCCTCTGTCCATGGGATTCTCCAGGCAAGAATACTGGAGTGGGTTGCCATGCTCTCTCCCAGGGGATCTTCCTGACTCAGGGATCAAACCCATGTCTCTTGTGCCTCCTGCGTTGGCAGGTGGGTTCTTTACCACTAGTGCCACCTGGGAAGCCCCACATAAGAGGTACTGCTTCAGTAAGAAATGGTACAGCACATCTATCCCCCTTTCACAAATGAGGAAGCTGAGGCTCAGTTCAAGCTCAAAGGTCACACAGCCAAGAATCAGTAGGGCAAGCTTCACATTCCACCTCATCTGAATAAGCAGATTCAAGAACTGGAACTGGACCATGCAAGTGTGAGTGGGGCTGGCCAGGAGGAGCTGTCCTGAGAGGGAGCAGCTCTGGCTGGAAGGGTCAGCTGCTGTTAGCTGCTGGGGCTGCTGAGAGGCGCAAGGCTGTGTGGGTATAAGTGCTATCATCCACCCCTAAGCACAGTAGGGCTTCAGTGAAGACAGTGATGACTTGGACCAGGAGTTTTCAGGAAGGTTGTCCCCCCAGCATGGTGAAGCTGCCCCTGCTACCCTGGCTTTGTCTGCATGATCTCCTAAGAATGAAGAAAAGCTGTCATGGGGCCGGCCCAGCCAAGCTCACATACTTTGCAAACAAGTCAGGGATAGAGGAGTGCACTGAGCATCCTCACGGGAGCAGCAGGGTCTCCAGGGGTCTCCCTGCTCCCCAGCCCTCCCC
>NW_011494915.1:3281512-3282234 GCF_000754665.1 Bison bison bison | reverse complement strand
GCCGTGGCAGGCACCGTGCTGTTCGTCTGCACCGGGGCTGCTGCTCCACTAACACAGGCTGGGAGGAGCGCGGCTCTCACCTCGAGCAGACGCCCGCCAGCCTGGCTGTGTGGCGTCCTTGCCCTGCCTCTAGTTGCCTGCAGCAGCAGATGACTCCATGCTCCCTGATGCCCGCTTCTGCCTGTTTATTTTGCATCTTGCTTTATTCTTCCTGTCCTGGCCTCCCCCTCCCCTCCCCCGCCTCCACCTCATCTTTCCACCAGTTCAATTTCTTCTTATGTAAATATTATATACTAGCCTGTCCTCCAGGCCATGAATATGTTAGGCAGCAAGGCTGTGCGCATAAAGCTCAGGCATGCCCAGTGTAGCCTGCAGTCAGAGAGAATACATAAGCCTCTGCTTTGTTAAACACATGTGAATTTAACTTGAAGGTACCTGCCGCTGTGATTTGCTTTCATTGTTCACATATGAATAAATATTAAAATGTAATCATCTATTTATGTTGAGGATGGGTCGGCATGCTGGTCATATTGCTATTCCTGTTTCTCTTGCATGTAATTTGTTTGCATATTAATGCCATTTTTTCCTGGGTGAGCCTTGGTTTTCAGCTTTGAATATAATTTCACTTTTTGACGACAGTAATGGCTCAGTAAACTTCACAATTGCAGTTAATGGGATTATTTTATGATGACATTAACTTGGCATCAGATCAGAACGGAGAG
>NW_011494915.1:3268782-3281381 GCF_000754665.1 Bison bison bison | reverse complement strand
AACTGTCATCAAACAGATATCATCAAGCGGTTACTTTTCTTTAATTTATTATCTATTTAATGAGTTTCTACAGGGCAGAGGGGAGGTAACAGCCTGTTTCTTACAAACATATGTGAAAGCACTTTGAAAATCATTAAGTAAATTCTCCTTATTATAACATGAAATTGCATGTATACATGCTTTTCAGTCACGTCCGACTCTGTGCGACCCCAGAGACGGCAGCCCACCAGGCTCCCCCGTCCCTGGGATTCTCCAGGCAAGAACACTGGAGTGGGTTGCCATTTCCTTCTCCAATTTAAAACAGCTTTCTTTCTCCTTTGTATATGGAGATATTGATAAACTTTTATTGAGCACCTATTGTGTGCTAAGGACTTTGTTAAGTGTGGGGAATTCTTAAATTAATGTCAGACTTCCTCATGTAGTGGCAGTTTAGTGGGTGAGACAGACATGCATGCCAGCAGTCAAATGCCAGCATGCCTAGAATAAGCAATGAGATATGATTCAGCAGAAGCTTGCAAATGGCTCTTGGGGGCAGACAGGTTTGAATGACAGATTCCGCCTCAGGAGGATCTGTCTTTCTTCTCAGGGGAAGTGATCTTTTAAACTAGACATTGAAAGGTATTCATGAATTCTGCTCATGGAAGAAAGGAGAATCAAAAATTCCAAGTAGAAGGAACAACATATGATATAGAACTTAGTCTGAGGACCCTTGATAATGCCTCTCCTTTGTGTATGGCCCTGTATCATTCTTCACTGTACCTCACTGAATACTCACGACAGTCCTGCACAATATCAGTATTATGATATTAATTTTATATTCATTTTACAGAAAGGGAAATTGAAGCCCAGAGAGGCACAGAAAGTGACTCTAGGTCACGCAGTTAGATATTGGCAGGGAGGGATCTGACATCAAAGTCTCAGTTCTTTATTTTATCCTGTGCCCACCAATGAACAGCACTTTCGTGGAACCACAGCTAGTGGGTGAAGCTGCAGTGGTGGAGGAGGGAGGTTGTGTTTGAAGTGAGGTGTTGAAGCTAGATCGTGAAACACCTTGAAAGTTAGACCAAGGAGTCTGACGTCACCCTCTGTGCTTGGGGATATTGGCGTAGATGCTGCTCTCAGAGCGCAGGGTGCTACCCCGGGTGGGAGGGTACAGACTCATCCCCTGGGATCAGATGGAAATAGTAAAGTTTCAGAGCGCAGGGTGCTACCCCGGGTGGGAGGGTACAGACTCATCCCCTGGGATCAGATGGAAATAGTAAAGTTTCTTAATTTTGTCCTAAGATGAAGAAGTTAAACTTTATAACATTTGACTTAGAATAGTAGGTGGATATAATTTATATATAACAGGCATGTAAATCATACTTAAACATTTTTTCTCATAGGAAGAGTTTTGGAAACTGCTGTTTATGGCAGTGAGGAGCCATCACAATTCTAAAGCAGGGGGTTAACATGATTAGATGAATGTTTTAGAAAGATTAGTGCAGAAGTAAGGTTAGTACGAGGGCTTCCCTGGCGTCCTGTGTCTCAGACAGTAAAGAATCTGCCTGCAATGTGGGAGACCTGCATTCGATACCTGGCTTGGGAAGATCCCCTGGAGGAGGGCATGGCAACACACTCCAGTATTCTTGCCTGGACAATCCCAATGGACAGAGGAGCCTGGCGGGCTACAGTCCACGGGGTTGCAAAAAGTCAGACACGACTGAACGACTAAGCACAACACAGCACAAGGTTAGGGGAGGAGGGGAGGCAGGCGCTCAATAATAAAGCTACTGTAATAACCCAGGTGAGAAGACTTGAGCTGAGACAGTCACAGCGAGGCTGGAGAAGAAGGGAAGCAGGAAGGTCAGGGTTTACAGATGGCAGGGTTGCCCAAACTGATTGAACGTGTGAGTGAAATTGATGGAGGGGGACCATCAGCTGATCTGACACTGCACTTTAGTCCGTTTTATCAGGTTTTGCTCATCAGCATGATGAGTGAAGGGAGGAGGAGGTTTGGGGGAGAAGACGATGTGTTTGGGACATGTGGTATTCACTGACATGGCCAGATGGAAATGCACAGCAGGCTGTTAGATTCAGATTTGGAGTTCAGGGGAGTGGAGAATGGAGATACGGTTTTGGTAGAAATTGGTCTCCTTTGGTAGAAAGAGGCATTTGAAGCTGTAGCACAAGGTGAGCAATGCTATAAAACTCAGAATGAAATGCAGGAGATTAGCCTATTGAAAGGATGATGAGGGGAGAGTCCTGGGGAAGGAAGATGAGGAAAGGAAACAGGAAGAATTGGCATTACAGGGAGGAGCCAGGAAAGGGAACATTTCCAGGAGGGCGTGTCAGTAGTACCAACCATTACTGTGAGGTCCGGGAAACTGAAAACTGATCAGGAGCAAGGTATTTCGCATTTAGGAGATCTTTGGTGAATCAGCCACGCCTCTCCTAGAGTTTAGCCTCTTTCCTAGTACCCAGCCAGGAGGCCACTGTGGGCAGAGGGATCAGGCTTTGACTGATTTCCAGGCATCTGCATGGGAATTATTGCGGGTTGCTCTTTGCCAGGGCATACTCCTGGACTGCCTTTCCCCCACCCTCCCTCAGAGGCTGAGCCATTTGCTTCCTATTTGTTTCCGATCTCACACTCTGGTTACAGCATAGGGTAAAACACTGGTCTTATTTGCTTCCATTGTCCCTTGAAATGGTTTAATTTTGCAGAACAAGATGCTATCGATAGTCAAGGGAAAAAGCCATGAGGACACACATATTCATTCTTTCAGGTTGAAGCGGTAAAAGATTTCCTTTTTCTGTTAACTCCTCATTAGAAGTCTAGGAGTCAGCTTGCTGACAGAATCTTTGCCTTTGCACAAAAATAATTGTTTCTGTCAAATGCTAAGGTTGACAGTTCCTCAGAGAATGACTTGGGTGGTAGATCAATTTACTGATAAATATGTAGGTTTGTGAAACGTGCTTGCAAATCCCTTGGACCTAAATATGAGCATGCAGTATAAGAAAGGGTCTAGTTTGCCAGAGGGGTGAAATTCACCAGGCTCACCTAATTGTTGGGGATGCTGATCTGAGTCAAAGGGCTCAATGTACTCTATGATCTCTTTCAAATCCACTTAACGCAGGCATCACCCCAAGTAGAACTTGTTTCCTTAATAGGAAGTACTGAATAATAGTAAGATTGTATGGAAAAACTGGAACAAAATTTTGGCCAACCCAATACCTTACTCAGTTGTTTCTTATTGTGTCTTTGGGATGGATGGGAAGCTAAAAAGGACTTAGTTATGGGGTACATAAGATCACTTTCCTTCAGATCTCCAAAGCAGTTCCTCTGTGTCTCAGATCTACTCGCCTAACACAGCCAGGTGCAAAAACATTCATTCAATTCAGTTCTATTTTTCATTCATTCAGTAAACATTTTTGAGTCTTACTACTTGGAAGTTCTATGCTAGGATACTGTGGTAAACAAGACAGATGTAGCCCTGCCCCCATGCTTCCCTTGTATAATACCATGGGAGATAAAAAATAAAAAAAAAAATAAACATCAAGTCACTGCAAACCATGATAAATGCTGGTAAGGGAATTAAATAAGTAGTTGAGATAGGTGGCCCAGCAGTGCAGTTAATGATTCCAATAACTGCTTGTATGTTGTGGGCCAGTGGCCTAAGCTCTGTGACTTGGTTTCCTCACCTAAAATTGGGATTACTTCCCAGTGCTATTGTGAGGATTCTGATGAAGCGACATTTACACTGAGATGTGAAGGATGAGGATAGTCCAGCCACACAGGGATGGAAGGAAGAGTCCTTAAGGGAGGGAGAGTCTGAGCAAGTGAGCTTGGATGAGAAAGCATTTCAAAGAGTTGTCCTTTTTTCCCAGAAACTTAGAGAAGACTTGGACTTCCAGGTGATGTCGTGGTAAAGAATCTGCCTGCCTATGCAGGAGATTCAGGAGACATGGGTTTGATCCCTGGGTGGGGTAGGTCCTCTGGAGTAGGAAATGGCAAGCCACTCCAATATTCTTGCCTGGAAAACTTCATGGACAGAGGTGCCTGGCAGGCTGCAGTCCACATGAGAGCAAAATGTCAGACACAATTGAATATTCTCATGGGCACAGACAGGCAAGACTAGTGTGGCTGAAACATTGGGAGCACAGGGGAGATTAGGAGAAAGATGAATCTGAAGGGAGAGGCAGAGCCTACCTCGCAAAGTTCATTCTAAGCGTCTTACGAAGCCCTCAAAAGGCGTTTAACTGCAGGTGCTTGCATGGGGTGGCGAGCTCACACTGGGGGGAGAGTGCCCTGCCGTTGCGCTTGTGTTCTGAGCCTTGTAAGTGGGTTGGGGGCAGCTGCCTGGTCTAATGCTGAGGGGGGCACTGAGCCTGAGTGTAGAGCTAGCTGTAGAGGGAGCTGCGACTGTCCAGTGCCAGCTGAGATGGGCAGCTCCGTGGAAAGTGACAGAATTGCTAATCCCTGAGTTAATTACACAACCCAGGATAGGTGTAAAGGACTCTGAGTACCAGCAGAGTGCTTATAGTTCTACAAAGCACTGTGTTTTACATTATAGTAATTCCATATTTAAAATTGAAACACGTGTGTTTCATAAACCCCCACAACGCTTTTTGGTTACCTCCTGTAAGATTCAAAGACATAAACTACCCATATTTGATTGGGTGAGGGAACACACAGCCTATACGACCTCACTTTGAGGAATCCCTTCAGATTTGTTTGTTTCCGTATATCATCTCTGCTAAGTGTTATTGTTCTACAATCACAACATTTACTATTTTTTTAATGCCATAAATGTTTTAGCAACCATGAATTATTGGTTGGAGTTTTGGACAGCTTTTTAAAAATATATGGTCACCGCTCAATGATCTGTTAATACAAGGGTCTAGAGACCCGTATTACCTTAGGCCGCAGATAGTGTCAGTCACTTGATTTGAGCATCGGAGTGCACTATGCTGATATGCATTCTTGTCTAAAGGTGAAATTGTCCTCAGAAGAACATTTTTCCAAATCACAGTTTGCTAAGCTAAATAGTATCATTAATTGTTATTTCCTGATTTCCTACCAGATGGGCATTCTGGAGGGAGGGCAGAGCTGCCAGTCTTGGGTACCTTAGGGGTGATAAAATGAAGAGCTTGTCCACAATCAAATGTATTTTGTGAACAAGCCGTAGATGGTAACATTCTTAAGTCAACAGTTCAGAATATCCCAGGTAGCATGAGCCACAGCCTTTTATATTGCTAACCTCTCTCTCTTCCTTTCTCCCCTTGATGTTTATAGCATAGAACTCTTTTGTGTCACTTATATTTCTCAGACCCTTTGGAGGTCCTCAGTGCTCATTTTGGCCCAGTCTTCCTTTAACTCAACTCCCTCTCCCTAGGTGGCTGAATTCAAACCTATTTCTTCAGCTATAGAGTCTATGCAGATCACACAGAAATCCAGCTTGACCTCCTCACCAAGTTCCAGATCTGTGCATCTGATAGTTTACTTGATATATTTTGTATTTCAAAGGCAACCAAAGTCAGCATAGCCAGAACCTATCTCATGACGTCCCTTCTTCTCACTGACCAGTAGCTCAGCATGTTGTTTGAGGTGGACAAATGGGATTTTTTGACAGTTCTTGTTTTGTGGGCCTTCTCCCCCATATAATCTACAATCAAGTCCCAAACTTTTCCCCTCCTAAATGTCTCTCAAATTCATCCACATCTTTCCATCTTCACTACCAACTTCCTATTTACAGCTCTCATCACCTCACGCCTGCATCACCATGTTAGCGCACCCCAGTGATCCTGCTGCTTCCATCCATGCCCTCGTAGAGTCTGTTTGCTGTTGAGCCCTTTGAATTTGCAAAGTAGACAATTATAGTATCTGTAAATATAGAAAGCTTTGTTTCTCTCTTTCTAATTCTTTTTCTCCTTATCTTACTGCCTTAGCTAGGATTCTAGACCAATGTTGAATAAAAATGGTCATCTATATTATGTATCGGATTTAAAAAATAGATGCCTTTAATCAGTTTAACGTAGTACCTATTATTAACTTGACAATAATGTTCATCAATATTACATTTTATTGTGACTGCTGATGTTTTGAACTTATTTGTATCATTTTAGATGTGCGTCTTCCCCAACACTCTGATTTTTTGGTCTTTTTTTTTTTTCTTTCCTTTGAATTGTCTTCAGTTTTCTCACTTGCTTTTCCCCTTTAATAGTTTGAAAGTTACACATTTTATACCTAATTCTACTAGTGGCTAGTTAGATATTCTATCATACATATTTAACTTAATAAAAATCTGAAGTTAATATCTTCACAGTCCTTCTGAATAATAAAGGATTTTAAAAGACACTGCCACTTCCTTCTTAAATATTATGCTAGAATTGCGTGATACTTCAGTTTTGCCTTTTTTTCTGGTAATTCCACAGATTAGACGTTATTATTGTTTTAAGCAGTCAGTATTTATTCATATGATTGAATGAAAGTTCATCAACACTACTATACTTTAACGGAAAAGAAGTTAAGGTGGCAGATTTCATGCTGTGTTTTCTTATCACAGTGGAGATAACTTGTCACTTCTCCTGTCATCTTTGATCTTCCATATGTTTTTCTTCTACTTCAGGTAAATCTTTTATATTAATCATAAGAAAGTTTATTGGTAGAGTCTCTGACTTTATTCTGAAACTGGGGAGGAAGTTTCCCTGGACGTAGACCTCTAGTTCTCTTTTCCACTCTGATTGCTCTAAGGGTTCCCTCTCAGTCTTGCTGCTGTTCCTTTATAGGCATGTGTTGCTTTTCTCTCCAGTTGCTTTTAAGATCATCTCTTTTTCATTGATATTCTGTATTTCTCAGTGTTATACTTTGGAATGAGTTTGTTTATACAACTAGAAATTAGTTTTCTTGGATCTGGAGTTTGGTATTTTTAATACCAATTTTAAAGCATTTCTCATTCATCTTTCTTTTCAAGTTTTGTATTTTCCTCATATATCCTATTATCTCTCTGAAGTATCAGCTAATATATGTTAGACTTCTTATTCTCCATGTCTCATAAACTCTCATATTTTCTATCTTTTTGGTTTTAGGGATTCATCCTGGTTAATTTCTTTGAACTTATTTTCCAGCCCACCAGTTTTCCTCTTTAACAACATCTAATATACTGTTTGATTCATTGAATGAAATTTTTTATTTTAATCATTATATTATTTAGTTTCAGAAATTCCATAGGATTCTTATTCAAATATAATTTTTAAAGTTTTGTTTCTTGATCATATTTCAAGCATTCTTTCTATATTTTGAACATATTAAATATGAGAGTTGATATTCTTTGTTGGAAATTCCAATAGGGAGAGTGTTTGTGAGGCTAAATCTGCTGTTTCTGTTTTGGGTGACCATGATTCCTTGTGCATTTTATTGTCATTATTATTTTTTTAAGATTTTTTTTTAATGAAAACCATTTAAAAAGTCTTTATTGAATTTGTTGCAATATTGCTTGTGTTTTCTTTCTTTATCTTTTTTCCTGATTTTATTTATTTATTCTTTAAATTGAAGGATCATTGCTTTACCGAATTGTGTTGTTTTCTGCCAAATATCAAAATGAATCAGCCATAGGTACATATATGTCCCCTCCCTCTTGACCCTCCCTCCCACCTCCCTCCCCATCCCACTCCTGTAGGTTGTTACAGAGCTCCTGTTTGAGTTCCCTGAGTCACACAGCAAATTCCCATTGGCTGTCTGTTTTACTTATGGTAGTCTAAGTTTCCATGTTACTCTCTCCATACATCCCATCCTCTCCTTCCTACCCGCTCCCACGTGCATAAGCCTGTTCTCTATGTCTGTTTCTCCACTGCGGCCCTGCAAATAAATTCATTGGTAGAGTCTTTCTAGATTCCATATGTATGCATTAATATATGATATTTATCTTTCTCTTTCTGACTTATTTCACTCTGTATAATAGGCTCTAGGTTCATCTACCTCATTAGAACTGTTTTAATTTTTTGGCCACGAGGCATGTAGGACCCTAGCTCCCTGACCAGATATCAAACCCACACATCCTGCATTGGAAAGTAAAGTCTTCAACTCTGCACCACCAGGGAAGTCCCTGTTATTATTTTTTTAACTTTATTTCCCTTTCAACTTTGTTAGTTGTTAGGTATTTTTAGCCTTGAATTAAAGTTTTTATTTTTTTTCCAAAGAAAATAAAAATTCCTTTCCATGATTTACTTGGGGGACACTAACAACCAGAGACTTCTTTAAGTCAAAATTTCTCCTTGACAATCCAAGTGAGGCACGTGAATTTGGAAAAAACACAACCACAAATAAACAAAGTCCAGGTGAGCACTAGAGGTGTGTTTTCCTTCTCTACCAAACACCAAGTTTCCTTACTGTTTTTTTCCATGCAGTAGATTTATTTCTCACCCTTCTTTATAGGAAGGTGTGGCAACGTGGGACATCAGCTTATTGCTGGGGTCTCCAATATGTAGGCTCCAGGACTGATGTCATTCCTTTCTTCCTCGAGCAGCCATCCGCACAGGAGTTTAAAGAAACTAGGGTTGAGCCAGTGCCTCAGAGGCAGAAGCTGGCTTCATTGCTCTGTGAGTGTGTTCCTCCTCTGTGGGTTCTGTACTTTGTCAACAGTTCATGGCTTCATTTTAAAAATCCAGCTCTGCTAGTCGTTTTCACTGAGATGCTCTCCACGGCACTGTCTCCATTACAATGCCAAAAGTGGAGGAGATCTTTTAATGCCACTGCAGCCAGAATGATCTTTCCACATTTCAGGTCTGATGGAGGTGCTCACCTTCTCAAAATCCTCCAATTTCTTCTCATTGCTCTCAGGATGAAGGCAAAACTTCACATGACCTGGGAAGGTCTGTAGGTCTGGTCTCTGGCTGCCTCCCAGCCTCGCTTCACCCAGCTTAACCAGATTCTCTCCACTCTGGATTCAGGGTCCCGCACTCGGTTCTTCTGACTCACTCAGCTCCCTTCTGCTGCAGGGCCTGTATGCCTGCTTTCCTGGGGATGGAATGCCCCTTCTCCCTTTCTCCTCATTTTCTCTCATTCTCATCTCCTGGGTCACCTCAAGCATTACTCTCTCAGGGAACCTCTCCCTGTCCTTCTCTGGGCCAAATCTCTTCATATTCTCATTGTCCATGCATTTGTTTTCAAGTATGTACCACAAACATGCATCTATTATATGATGATCACTGTACTATCAAGGAATTTGAAAAGAGAAATAAAAATTGACACCCAAATGCCTATCACAGCTTCCATTTTACATATTTGGGTATTGATTTTTGTTTCCTTTTATAGATTCTTTGACAGCATTATTGGTATATAGTAGGAGCTCAACTAATATTTATTAGTTGAATAAATTTTCTAATACCTGCTCAAGCCAAGTAAAAGTTTTCCTTCTGGGTTTCAGGGACTCCATTGCTTTTTTAGTTTCCCCTCCCTCCTCCTTCATGGCTTGCTTCCTGGAGTGACTGATGCGTTCTGCTCCAGGTTCTAGGCCAGACATGCACAGCTGTGTCAGCAGGGTAGCCCTGGGTTTTAAAGGTCACCTGTGTAGATCAGAGCCCCTCTTCTGTGATCAACATCTTCCTCCTCCTGGTATGATTTAATGTAATAATCTAGTGGCTCCTCCATTATAATAAATGTTCGAAGGCAGCCTCTCCTAAACCCTGGAGGCCAGCAGACAGCATGTTGCAGGCCCTGCCCGGGCGCCTTGGTCTGCTGCACGCACTGCACGTCTTGCTTCTCTGAATCTGAGTTTTTGCCATTTTCCCCCATTTTGGAGGCATCCATGGGGCAGAAGGAGTGTGTGCCTTGTTATTAATTCACAGGTCGTTTCAGGCCTGGAAATCTAAAGCCAGTAAAAAGGTTTTCAGTACATGGGTATCTGTCAACTTTTCTCCCCCAAGCCTACAGCTTCTAAAGGGCCTGTAACTCAGCATTTATTCTTCCCTACATTCAGCACCAACACATTTTATACCTGTCTCAGGCATGCTGGGCAATAAAACCTGGTTCTTCTTTTTAAGCCCTTGACTTAAAAATGAACATTTCCATCTTGTTGAAAAATTAGTCTTGTGATCAAGGTTTGGTTTGCATTAGCAATTAAGTGTTTACCCAACAAATATTTATTGAATAGCCACTAGACCACTCTGCTAAGCACTGGAAATATGACAGTGAATGATGGAGACACATGGGATTTTTACTCTAGGTGGGAAGGGATGTGGCGAATGTGAAATTAAGAGAGGTGTGTGTGTATGAGATGCCTTGAGAGCATGTAACAGTCAAATCATATCATGAGGTCATGGAGGTGTTCTGGAGGAAGTGCTGTCCAAGCTGTGACCTGAGTGATGAGTAGGACCTGGCAGGTAAATAGAAAGCTGACAGGAGGTCCCTGAGACAGTAGAGATTCGGCTCAATTGAGCTGTGGAAAGGCAGAGTGGCTGGAATTCAGTGATGGAGGCATTAGAGTAGCAGAAGATTGCCTAGAAGGACAGTAAGGGACAGACCTTGACGATCCTTGAAAGTCAGGCCCTGGAATCTGGACAATATTCTGAGGGAAATAGGGAGCATGGCATTTGTGTTTTTAGAGTGGTCCCTCTGACCATTGTGTAGAAAATGGATTGAAAGGAATTAAGAGTGAAGGAAGGGAGGTGGTTCAGAAACCTCTACAAATGAGAGGTAATGGGGACTTGGATGAAAATGGTGCTGATGAAGATGAAGAATAGTAAATGGCCTTGGTGGCAATAGTTAACAATATTGTATCACAGCGGTTCCCAGCCTTCTGGCCATGTGTGGTGCTCATCTGTGGCCTGTTAGGACCTGGGTCACAGAGCAGGAGGTGAGTGGTGGGTGAAAATTAAATCATTCCACCCCCCTTTCCAAGGAAAAATTGGCTTCCATAAAACCAATCCCTTTTTGGTGACAAAAAGGTTGGGGACTGCTGTTGTATTATATACTTGAAAGAGCAGACTTTACATGTTCTCAACACACACACACACAATTCTGTGGTTATGAATGTGTTGACCAACCTTATTGTGGCAGTCCTTCTACAACATATACTTGTATCAAGTTATCACATGGTATACCTTGAACTCACACAGTTTTATATGTTAATTATACTCAATGAAACTACAGAAAATGGCTCTTGGTGCCCGGCCGATCCTCAGGCTCTTGAAGACCCACCCCTACCTACTCCAGGCTCTGCCTTGGGCACTGACACGGCCCTGGCATGTAAGGGGCCTCGGCAGTGTGAGCAGGCTTGGTCTTACATGATTGTCATACCCCATCCTGACTCTTTGACAGTAGAAGCCAGTTAGGAGCCCTGGAGGTTTCCCTCAATGGTCGTGTGGTCTCCTTAGAGGTAAGGGACCCAGTGCTGGAGTGAAGTGAGCTGTGAAGGTCTCTGGCTTAGAGCTCAGTCCGGGGACTCAGGCAGCAGCTCTTTCTGCCAACCTGCCCTCTCCTGGCACCTTGCCCGGCCCTCAGCCTTCCTACCACTCAGATGAGGTCCCCAAGAACGCGAACCTTGGAGTGTTTGGACTTGATACCTCCTCAGGTATTCTCAGATTTCTAAACAGAGTTTTACTGCACATGCATTTTTAAAACCAGCACCATTAGTAAAGAAAATATTAAAAATTCTATTTAACCCTACACACAAAATGTCAAGGCTCTTTGTGGAACAAGAGCAGGGCTTAATCTTGTTAATCAAGGGTTAATCTAGGGTTAATCATACTTCTCGGGAAGCCACAGACCGAAAGGGCAAAGTTCAGACGGTTTGGGCATGATCACCATTTAGAGTAATTCTGACCTGACATTTCTCAGGCCAGTGTCCCTCTGGCTTCAGTCCAGGCTGTAAACCAGGAAGTAGGTTGGAAATCAGCATCTTGATCTCATGACCGTGAAGGGACATCTGCCTCCAGGTGTGTGGCCTTGAGCTGCATCTCCCGCTCCAGCACCAGTTCCCATGATGAGAAGGCGAGACCTCAGGAAAGACTCTGGGGAAAAGGTTTGTCGGAGAAGGCGATGGCACCCCACTCCAGTACTCTTGCCTGGAAAATCCATGGACGGAGGAGCCTGGTGTGCTGAAGTCCATGGGTTCTCTTAAGAGTCGGACACGACTGAGCGACTTCACTTTCACTTTTCACTTCCATGCATTGGAGAAGGAGATGGCAACCCACTCCAGTGTTCTTGCCTGGAGAATCCCAGGGACAGGGGAGCCTAGTGGGCTGCCATCTACGGGGTCGCACAGAGTCGGACACGACTGAAGTGACGTAGCAACAGCAGCAGCAGCAACAACAGAAAGGAACTGGAAGCCAAGAAACATTCACTCGCCCTCCCCACCCGCAAAGAGTAGATAGCTCTTCTTAAATTAAAAATGATACTTCAGTTCAGTTCAGTTCAGTCGCTCAGTCATGTCCGACTCTTTGCGACCCCATGAACTGCAGCACCCCAGGCCTCCCTGTCCATCACCATCTCCCAGAGTTCACTCAGACTCACGTCCATCGAGTCAGTGATGCCATCCAGCCATCTCATCCTCTGTCGTCCCCTTCTCTCCTCCTGCCCCCAATCCCTCCCAGCATCAGAGTCTTTTCCAATGAGTCAACTC
>NW_011494915.1:3236133-3268682 GCF_000754665.1 Bison bison bison | reverse complement strand
TGAGGTGGCCAAAGTACTGGAGTTTCAGCTTTAGCATCAGTCCTTCCAATGAACACCCAGGACTGATCTCCTTTAGAATGGACTAGTTGGATCTCCTTGCAGTCCAAGGGACTCTCAAGAGTCTTCTCCAACACCACAGTTCAAAAGCATCAATTCTTCGGCACTCAGCTTTCTTCACAGTCCAACTCTCACATCCATACATGACCACAGGAAAAACCATAGCCTTGACTAGATGGACCTTTGTTGGCAAAGTAATGTCTCTGCTTTTGAATATGCTATCTAGGTTGGTCATAACTTTTCTTCCAAGGAGTAAGCACTTATAAAACCAGAATATAATATAAAAATGTATAAAGGGATTGTTGATATACAGAATTCCTTTTCTAAGAGGTAATGAAATGATAAGCTTAATGTATAGACTTTACTAAGGATGTGTGTGTGTGCACATGTGTATAATCATTATGCAACTTATTTTTTTTTCTGTTATGACCTAGAGAATAGTAAGCTTAGTAAAATAATTCAGAGAAAGACAAATACTATATGTTATCACTTATATGTAGAGTGTAAAAAATAATACAAGTGAATATATCTGCAAGACAGATTCACAGACATAGAAAACAAACTTATGGTTACCTAAGGGAGAGGTGGGTGGGGGAAGACAAGTTAGGGATATGGCATTAACAGATACGACTATTACATATAAAACAGATAAGCAGAAAGGTTATACTACTGTATAGCACAGGGAATTATGCCCATTGTCTTGTAATAATCTCTAATGGAGTATAATCTGAAAAAAATACTGAATCATTATGTTGTACATCTAACATAATATTGTAACTCAACTACATTTTAATCAAATTTTGAAAAAAGGTATCAAGAACACTTCCCGAGTCATTAAGAAACTAAAGAAAGATATGGTAAGAGAAGCAGTCAAGACCTAATTTCTTTTTAGTACCAAAACTTTTTAGATCAACTTGGCCTGAGATAAAGAGCTGGAAGAACTTTGCTGAGTATTAGCTTCTCTTTCAAGTAAATGATGTAATCTATATTTTTCTCTATATGTCTTGAAACCATGGAAAATTGTGTGTGTGTGTATGTGTTTATTTCTATCCTTAGGAACATTGTTTTGGGAACACTCAGTTTCTAATTATATTGAGGGAAAAGACCCTGAACACCATTTTCCATGCTAATGGAGAAATTTACCTAAGTGCAAACTGATGCAGCTATGTTCTTCCTGCCAAATTACGTAAAGGCTGCAGCTCCTCTCAGCAGAATGAAGGATGACACAGGGCACACATCACACTCGATTCGTAGCTTAGAGTTCTTTTCAAGGCTTTTGCCTGCGTTTTATTACCTACTTACTATTAATTTATTACACAGGGTTGCCATATTTTAAAAGTAAAGTGAATGTTTTAGATGGATTGTTTTTCTTTCATTTCTTCCATATTGTTGACTTCTATTTTTTTTTTTTTTTAATTTAGGCTGTTTATGCTTCTACCTGAGGCAGTTTTTCTTCAGTGATTGCATTAATTGGTGTGCATCCACTCTAGACATTTTTCAAAAGAGGATCCCCACATGTTGAGTTTGTCTTTTATTCCCTCTTATCTACAAATCATTCTTCCCCTGGGGTGATTTACAGAAAGAAGCCTGTTTAGTGAAACTTCTTTGCAGTTTGCCGTAAGGGGCAGTCCCTTCTCAAATGTCAGCTTCTGGAGAAGTAACACTGTAGTAGAGAGAATTTTGTCCGTGACAAAAGGATTAGCACCAGGAACCAGTCTGAGCCTTGCCTGTGGACAGCTGGTTATATTCAGCTCAATCAAGTCTGCATGAAATACCCTGGCCACCAGAGCTGCCTGAGAGTTCACACTGGCTACTTTGTGTTAAACCCTAGCCCTTCTCCTAGCCCTTCCTTTAGAGTTATCCTAGCCTTTCCTTATAGAGTTCCTTTCTAATTATCCTAGCCCTTCCTTACAGAGTTCCTTTCTAACACAGCTTTTTTCTTTCTCTTCTGAGAATAGCTCCTTACATTTCAACTTTCGGTACGCTTAGAACAAAATTTTTTCCCTGGTCAGTGTTGAGCTGGACGACTCACTCCAGGCTCATCGCACAAAAATTCCATGTCTTAATCTGCAGTTTGTGATTCAGTTCAGATCCATAGACCTTGGTGGTAAGAGAGGGGGTGGTGATGGTGGTGATGACCATGTGGGGAAGAGCAGGATAAGAGAGAGGAGCATCTCTTCGTGATCCCTTTTCAGCTCTATTGCTTTGGTTTAAGTGTGACTGCTGAGTGCACTGAAGGGTTTCTTTCTATAAGTACAATCAATAAATGCAAGGAGGATTTTCAGATAGACTCAGACACTGGTTTGGCTACAGTTTTTCTTTATCCCAGATTGTGGGGAAGTGGAGAGAGAGAGACAAAGAGAGACAGAGAGGTAGGTAGGTTCTGATCCTAGAGGGCTGTGAATTTTTCAGAGTAATTACTCTTCGGAAACTATGAATGGCTTAACGGTTGTTTTTGTAGAGTCACTAATTCACACCTCCTGCAATAGATTGAATTACTGGCTCAGGGGTAGGAACATCAGGTAGGTAAGCTTGGATTTAGAGCTTGAACAGAAGAAGGTTAGAGCCAGCCATCTAACTTCCCTAGACAGCGCAGAACTCATCCTAGGGGTGAATGATGCTGTCCTGTCTACTGTGACTTATTCCGGTTCCCGGAAAGCTGCTATTACTTGGCTCTGTTCCTGGAGGCAGTATTACCTAGAGGTTGTGTGGTATGTGTGCTCAGTTGTGTCCAACTCTTTGTGACCCAGTGGACTGTAGCCCACCAGGTTCCTCTGTACATAGGATTTTCCAGGGCAAGAATACTGGAGTGGATTGCCATTTCCTTCTCCAAGGGATCTTCCCAACCTGCATCTACTGTGTCTCCTGCATTGGCAGCCAGATTCTTTACCACTAGCGCCACCTGGGAAGCCCAGTGCTTAGTGGTTAAAAGAGTGAAATTTGGATCCAGACACTCTTGGGCTCAAATTCTGACTCTGCCATTTACAAGCTGAGTTAGTAAGAGTGTCTGGTGCATAGTGAATGCTTAATAAATGGTAGCTGTTGTCAGCATTAGTTGTCTTAGTGGTAAGTAATAATAATAAAGGTAGTGTAGCAGAAGTTGACTGTTAATACCATCCTTAAGATGCCGTTTAGGTACATGACATTTCTACATAGCCACATTGAGTGTGCTAAGGTTTAAGGGGCAGGGTGCTGAGGACTGAGAAGGCCTCTGGCAGGTGGCTCACGGGGGTCAGTGTCCTCTGGAGCCCATTCTCTCTCCTCGGCTTCCATTTCCCTGTTCATGCCTCTTTAATTTTTTTCTTTCTCCTATGTAAGATGTAGATAATAATAACCTCTGTCAAATTAGCTAATCCATGCGAAAAAATGAGCACAGTGCCTGAGCTTTAGGAATCACTCAAGAGATATTAAACTTTTATTGTTCAGTTTTTCTCACTATACAGCAATTCATTATTTACCTATTGGTTGGCCTCATGACCTCTTAGGGATAGAGACTGAGTCTTACTCTGTTTATCTCCATCGCAGTGCCTGGCACATAGTAGGGGCTCAAAAACCAGCCGTTGCTTTTAGGAAGTTTCTGGTTTCTTCCTCCTACGGGTTTAGATAGCAAAAAGGAGTGGTTCCAGAAGAAAACGGTGGTAGTCCATAACCATAGCTAGTATTAACTGTGTACTAGGCACTCTGTTAATTGCTTTACGTGTTTTATTTTAAGGTAGGGCAACTGTGTGGGGCTAGTCCCATTTTACTAATGAGAACACTGAACCTTCTAGAAATGAAGACGTTTAGCAGAGATCGCCCACTTGGTCAGTGGCAGAGCAGGGGTTGGAAAGCATGCCGTCGCACTGAAGTGTCTCTGTTGCTTCCCAGAGGTGGGCAGGAAGCCAGGGAATGTGGCTCAGATGAGCGGGAAGTGGCTGAGGCATAGGGACAGCAATGAAAAGGGGCCAGGGCACAGGAAACCCTCCACCCTGGATTCCAGGTTGAATCTTCCTCCCGGCTTTCTGCAGACTGAGGGCTCCTTGGTTCAGCTCTGCTTCCCTGGGTTGCTGGCCTGAGGTTGGCATCCCTACTTTCGGCTGAGGCTTTAGGTACCTGCGTGGAGGAGGTGGTGCAGAGCATTTTCGCACCATGTGGGGCCCTATTTGCATTGAGTGAGCGCTCAGCTGTGCACAGTGTCTCCTTAATGAATCGCATGCCAGTCAAGCAGCGCTATATTTATCTAAGCCCTGGGAGCCGAGTGCCTGCTGTGGTTGGACTCACATGCCCCAGAACAGCGCCTCGCAGGTTGTTCCAGTTTTTCTTGTGGTCAGGGCCTTCAGGCCCTTCAATAATTTGTTCCCTGGCAGAATCAGCTGGTTTCTAGGTGTTCTGAAGCCAGAAAAAAATGTTTCCCTCCTGAAGGAAGGATATATACAGAGAAAAAGTGCTAAAGAAGGACCTTGAAACTACATTTCCTGTGCCCTTGACTTCAAGGCTACATTCAAGCCTTGCAGACAGATGAGGCATTATTTTTCTTTTCTCTTCACGTTTCTCAGTAGAGGACCCACTGTCCTGAGTGTGCCCTGCTCCTGTATCCCCATCAGTTTAATTTCTTCCATATAATCTAAAACCTTTATGCATTTTTCCTTACTCTAAGAAATACTCTGTTTATATGTACTCAGATCAGAGAGCTTGCCAATGTGCTCAGAAATCAACAACAGGAATTACTGATATTTACTTAACATTTATTAAGTGCCAGCTACAATACTAAGCACTTGAGAGACATTATCTCATTTTTTTTTCACCTCAAAATAACCCTTTCAGTGGGCATCATGTCTCTGTTTTATCAACAAGAATGGTTAAGTTTCAGAGATATAATTTGTCTGAGGCTACACAGCCAGTCTATGCAGGAGTCTAGCTAGACAGCAAAGTTCTTTACTAAATAGTTTTTTACTTCCTTTCTTCTTCCCAACTATAGTCATTGTCTTCAACTGTTCTTCCCATCCCCACCAAATAAAAGCCCAGGCTTAAAAATTCACACACACACATACACAGACAGGACTGATAAGACTGCGACGATTTGGCTTAATGGTGTAGCCACTGTGAGACACAAGCCGTTTGTGGTTTTCTCAGGGTGTGTGCCCAGAAGTGGGATTGCTGGGTCATGTGGTAGTTTTATTCCTAGCTTTTAAAGGAACCTCCGTACTGTTCTCCATGGTGGCTGTATCAATTTAGATTCCCACCAACAGTGCAAGAGGGTTCCATTTTCTCCACACCCTCTCCAACATTTATGGTTTGTAGATTTTTTGATGATGGTCTTTCTGACTGGTGTGAGGTGGTACCTCATTGCAGTTTTGATTTACATTTCTCTAATAATGAGTGATGTTGAGTATCTTTTCATGTGTTTGTTAGACATCTGCTCTGCATGACTTCTTTGGAGAAACGTCTGTTTAGGTTTTCCTCCCACCCAAATGTTCGATGCAGCACTGTTTACAATAGCCAGGACGTGGAAGCAGCCTGGATGTTCACGGGCAGATGAATGGGTAAAGAAGGGTGGTACATATATACAACGGAATATCGCTCACCCATAAAAAGGAATACATTTGAGTCAGTTCTAGTGCGGTAGATGAACCTGGAGTCTGTTATATAGAGTGAAGTAAGTCAGAAAGAGAAAAACGCATTTTATATATTAATGCGTATATATGGAATCTAGAAAAATGGTGCTGATGCACCTCTTTGCAGGGCAGGAAAAGAGACACAGACACAGAGAACAGACTTTGGACACCGTGGAGGAAGGAAAGGGTTGGATGAATTGAGAGAATAGCACTGAAACATATACACTACCATATGTAAAGTAGATCGCCAGTGGGAAGTTTCTGTACGAGGCAGGGAGCTCAGCTGGTGCTCTGTGACAGCCTGGAGGGGTGGGATGGTGGGCGGTGGGGGAAAGGTTCGAGGGAAGGAACTTACCTATATCTGTGGCTGATTCACATTGTTGTATGGCAGAAGCCAACCCTATTGTAAAGCAATGATCCTCCACGTAAAAATAAATTTTAAAAAATGCAAGCCATTTCTTCACAGGATTGTTTCTTATCCTTTGTAAAACTTTGGCACCTGTAGATTGTATTTCCCCTTAATGGAATGTGGTATTAAGGTGCTTAACCTGTAAGGTGAATAGCAGGCAGCAGCCCAGATTCCCATGGAGGCAGGTGCCGCAGTCTCGGCCTTGTGAGATCCGTGTCATCTCTGCTGTGTGTTAGAGTCTCGGAGCGTGGAAAGAGAAGAACGCTGAGTTCTGGGTCTAGCCCTGCCGCTGGTGCAGCCTGTGACCTAGAGCAGATCACATCTGTTCTGCTGGTAGAAACTGAACTCAGTTTCCCACAAAGCTGAAATCTGAGTAGAAGGCCTTGACTTGGTCTTACAACCTAAAAGTCTGTTTGCCTTCCCACCTTAGTCAGTAACATTTACGAGACAGTGGCAAAGCTGAGTCTCCACCCCACCCAGGCCCCCAGTCTCGTCATCTGCACAGGAGGAAGCGTGGGCCCGGTGCTCGCTGGCCTCGCCAGCAGCTCTCGGTTTAGAACTCCAGGGAGCTGCAGGCAGATGCCTCTCTCACCCTGCAGAGTTCGGACCAGAGAGGAGTTTCAGTGAACCCAGCCAGGGCTAATCTAAGTGAAAAAGGGAGTTATTGGAAGAATAGTTGTGCAGCTCATAAAATCCAAAATGTGTTAAATAACTAGACACAGGGATGCCGGGAATCAGGGTACCCTCAAATACCTCTTCAGCGAGAGTTCATGAACTTTCCCCCTTGAGCACTGCCTAGGATGACTCCCAACACAGCCCATTTCTGTGATTTTCTGTTAAAAATCATGAATTCTGTCATGGACTAGTCTATTGTGGGAGGGGGTGTTGGGGTGGGCAGGGTCAACCAGCAGCAGGAAGCTGCTGGAGGCCATTCTTGTGGGCAGTACAAACGGTGGGATGCCCCCACACAGGTGCACCCAGAAGCATACAAATATGCGTGCCTTACAGAGAAAGGCCATATATAGTAGATAATGATGTAAATAATGATGTGTTCACCATGGACAGCCACATCTGGGTGTTAAATGTGGGAGGAAGACACTATAGACCAGTAACAGAAATTACAATGTCACTTATTAAATGTTTTCAGGCAGCTGTGGTTAGAGGAAAGAGTAAGGGGTTTCAAAGCAAAAGCCTTGAGGGAGGGGCCATCCATTAGGTTAGCTTTGCTGCTGCTGCTGCTGCTAAGTTGCTTCAGTCGTGTCTGACTCTGTGCGACCCCATAGATGGCAGCCCACCAGGCTCCCCTGTCCCTGGGATTCTCCAGGCAAGAACACTGGAGTGGGTTGCCATTTTCTTCTCCAATGCATGAAAGTGAAAAGTCAAAGTGAAGTCGCTCAGTCGTGTCTGACTCTTCGCGACCCCATGGACTGCAGCCTACCAGGCTCCTCCATCCATGGGATTTTCCAGGCAAGAGTACTAGAGTGGGGTGCCATCGCCTTCTCCGAGCTTAGCTTTAGGCACAAAGAAAATCTCACAGTACTGTCTCACAAGGAAAGTACCACCACTGTGAATTAGGATCCTCCCTTCCTTCCTGCCACGCTTCTCAGACGGTGCTAGTGGTAAAGAACCCATCTGTTAGTGCAGGAGATATAAAAGACCCAGGCTCTATCCCTGGGTTGGGAAGATACCCTGCAGGAAGGCATGGCAACCCACTCCAGTATTCTTGCCTGGAGAATCCCATGAACAGAGGAGCCTGGTGAGCAATGGCCCATACGGTCACAAAGAGTTTGAAATGACTGAAGTGACTTAGCATGCAAGTACTTCCTTCCTGCCAGACCCTGTCTCATCTTTTCCACTTTGATGGGATTTGGGCAGTGTGTAATCCATTGAGAATTTATGTCTTTATTTGTACAATACTCCTATTCCAACAATTAACAACAGCTAACACTTAACCAGGACTCAGCAAGTGCCCAGCAGGTCACGTGTGTGTGAGCTGGGCTCCTCACGGTCCTTGGACACAGTGCTGGCACAGCCTGCATTTGTAGGTGAGAAAATGAGGCTTACAGGAGTTAAGGCTGGTGGTGAGGCACCCAGTCCAGTGGTGAACAAAGTGATGGAGCGGCCAGGCCCAGGAGCCTATGGCCAGGTCTGGATTCTGGCCCCTGCACTTCTGCCATGGAGTCCTTGGGCATGCTGCTGAGTCACTGATCTGTAAAGTGGGGATAAGGATGGGTCCTTTACCGTAGTGTGGGGCGGGGGTGTGTGATTTCATAACACAGGCGGTGCCTGGAGGCAGAGTGGTGCTCCGTTGTGTTTGCTGTTACTAATAAGGGCTTCAGTTAGTCCTGGGCAGATTAGAGATTGGAACCCAGGCTGACTGACTCCAAAACACATCCTCCATGGCAGAACCTGTCTGGTTCAGGCCTGAGAGGTGCAGTAGAGGGGGAAAGGGGAGAGGAGGAGGAAGAGGCAGGGGAGGGGCGAGGGAGCGCGGAGGAGGGGGGCCTCAGAACTCCGGGTTTCTCTCAGCCTTGTCGCTATGACCTTGAACTAGATACCTAGAAAGTCAGCAGCAGTTTCTGGATCCCTGTACTGGATTGAAGCATTGTGGCTTCCCCTTAAGCTTCTTACTTCAGGAGGCTTTAGGAAGGGGCTACTTGGGAAAAAAGAAGAGAAGACACAGAGAGAGTGACTAAGAAGAGAGATGAAGTCAAAGAGAGAGAGAGAGAGAGAAAAGCAGATAAACTTTCAGACTGACAGAGAGTTAGTGAATGATACCCAGAAGAAGAGAAACATAGACACCCACTTTGAGACTAGAAAGGAAGGAGAGCAAGAGCTTAAAGAAAAGCAAGTGAGAGGCTGGGCGAGGTGGAGCAGAGACAGAGCGGAGGTGGCGGTGCTGCCCAGCCTGTGACTGCGGGAGGGGCAGACCCTGCAGTGCGTCAGTGCTCCATCTGAGCAAGGCACCTCCCGGGCAGCGGGCAGCCCAGGGGCTGGGCCATGGAGGGCTGTGACAGGAGGCCTCTTTATCTGAGTGGGAGACAGGAGCACTCTGCTCTGGGTCTTGCCCAGGATGCCACAGATTGGGTGCAGATTTTTCACCAGTTGGTAATAAAGGCTTGTTTGGAGAGACCTTGGGCTGGACAGCATACCAAGGTTGGGCCACAAGGGTGCTGAGACCCAGGGGCCTAAAGACTGATCTTACACCAGGGGATGGTTTCTATAAAAAGTCTCCTGTATACATTAGACAGACTTTGAGAATCTCTGCAAGGATATCCAGCCTTTGCGCTCATGCTCAGTCGCATGTCTGAATCTTTGCCAGCTCATGGACTGTAGTCCGCCAGGCTCCTCTGTCCATGGAATTCTCCAGGCAACAATGCTGCAGTGGGTTGCCGTGATCCAGGGATGGAACCCCCGTCTCCTGCATTGCAGGATCCATCCTTAATAATTACCAGTTTTACAGTAGGATTGATGAGGAATCTCAGTTCATAAGTAATGCATTTTTTAAAAACAATATCAATGTAGGGACTTTATAATCAGAGGAACAAAAGTTTTAAATTAGGTCCTCAGTACACTCCTGAAATGAGAGGGCAGGGAGAATGACATCCCCTGACATACAGCAGGTATGACCGTGTTCATCCCACAAGTGGGCAGTGGCTAAGGGGCAGGGCAGAATGTTTGAAAATATTTCTCCTTGATGCTTCCAAAATACTTTGAAAACCTGATGACAAGTCTCCCTCTGATTCTTCAAGAAGGATGAAATTATTAATGTCCCTTCAGCTTGGACAAGTTTCATTCCTTTGAGATTCTTCAGGGTTTAAATAAAAGGCAGGCGGGGGATGATTTATTAGGTCGAGTCAGTTGAATGGTACCTGTTGTGTTTGTGGCCCTGGGTTTCCCCTGAGAGGATCATGCAGCAGCCACTGCTGAACCAGCCCCCGCCCCTTAAGACCAGGTCTCCACCCCTTTTCAGTTTCCAATCAAGTTTGTAGCTGGCACACTCTTTCAAAGGTATTGCTTTTTGGTTTGAGAAATGATTCAGATGTGTCTTCTTTCAGGCTTTACGAAGGCAAGGAACAGATGGAGTTTGAAGAATCCATGAGACGGCTCTTTGAATCCATCAACAACTTGATGAAAAGTCAATATAAAACAACCATCCTTTTGCAGGTTGGTTTACACTACAAAAGAAAAAAAAAATCTGCCTTTTCCCTTGGTCATCTGATAGAAAACAGCATGGTGAGATAATGCCTACTTTTGCTTGAATGGGCACAGCCCTGTGTTACTGAAGGCCGGGGCTGGCCTCGTGGTATAAGGTATAAGGATGAACACCAAGGACTCCTCGGGACAGCAGAAGGCTTGTTTGTTTGTTTCCCATGAAAGTAGCAGTGCTTCTTCTTAAATAACTCTGAAGCTTTTGATCCCTGGAAGGAAATAGGTCAAACCTGATCCATTTTTAGTGGTGAGAATAGTTAAGGTGTCAGTCTCTGAAACTGTCCACTTTTTAATCTCAACACTGTAAACTCAGATCCCCTTTGGGGTTGAGAGTCTCCTTAATAAACGAGATACTTTGGAGAGAACGGGACCTCTGATTTAGTGGTTCATGATACATATCTACAAGCTCTGTAAATCTTTGAGAAACCTTTGTTTGAGAAAGAGTTTGGCAGCCAAGAGACTGCGTGAAGAGGCTGTTGAGGTTGACCTTCATAACTATCACGGCACTAATTCACAAGTGCCGCATGAGTTGTGAAGAAGAAAACTCGAGCACAATTGATCTAAACCAATGAGTCAATGCACACGACTTCCCCTTCTTTTGATAAGATATCTTTTTACTTGCTAACTTAAATGCCCGCTAGCTAGCTATGCCTGGCGTTGCCCGGCCTCAGGTTAGAATGAATGAGGTACTGGTGTTCAGCTAGAATGCAGGTGAGGATGCAAAAGCATAAGCCTTTCTGGGCGTGTTTGTTGCTAACGTGATGGGTTCCAAACTTTGCAGTGAAATCACATGAGGATCTTGAATTCACTCTGATGACTAATTACCACCAGCATACCTCCTAGTGGAATTGGTATGGAGTGTGACCAGGGAAAAGGGAGTTTGAAAATCTCCCCATTTGATTTTCATATGAAGTGAAGTTTGGGAATCACTCTGCTAATGTGATGGCTTCCTTTGATTTAATGAATGTTGCGAACTTCTGTGTGTGAGTGAGAGAGTGTGTGTGTGTGTGTAGAGAGGAGCTTTGTCTTGTTCATCATTATATCCTCAGCATATAGAAAGTCCTAGTATATAGTTGATACTTGATAAATATCTGTGGAATGAATAATCCTCAGAATAGGTGTTAAGATCTCTGTTTCATAGATATGGAAATTGAAGGGCTTCTATCTGCTAAGGGGTGTAGCTGGGATTCAGATCTCTTCCTGCCTGGCTCTAAGGACCATGTTCTGAACTGCTACATTATACTGTTGTTTACACTACACATTTAGTACCTACTGGGGATATGGGGCTTCCCAGGTGGCGTTAACGATAAAGAACCTGTCTGCCAATTCAGGAGATGAAAGAGATGCAGGTTCTGTCCCTGGGTTGAGAAGATCCCTTGGAGTAGGAAATGGCAACCCTCTCCAGTATTCTTGCCTGGGAAATCCCATGGATAGAGGAGCCTGGCAGGCCACAGTCCATGGGGTCTGTAGAGGCTATTGCATTGCATCAAGTCTGAAATAGGCTCCAGGGAAGCTGAAATGTGAGGGACAAACAGAGGAGCTGGTTGGCGGGGAGGAGAAAGGAGTCGATGCCCCAGAGAGGTAGAGGTGCCCAGAGAGAGACTATGTGACCTTGAGAAAAACGGGAATAAGTCATCCCACAGCCGTCCTTTCCAATTTCAGCACCGATTTCCCTGTGATGAACTACCTGCATCTGGGGGAAGGAATAAAGGGAACGCAAAGGCAGGGAAAGAAAGGAGAAAAGGAAGCTAAAAGATGAGTCAGTGAGAATGTCTGATTCTGAGAGGACCTGGGTCAACAGAATGTTTCCTTTTGATCAAGCTGTCTGATTTAATGCTGGATTTAACCTCTCAAGGTCTCTGTTTCCTCATCTATAAAACTTTAGTGTCTGGGTGAAGATCAGATAAACATTGTTTGCAAAAGAGCCAATTATAAAATACTATGCAAATGCAGAGAGCTAATAGGATTATTATGGCTTTGACATGAGTCTTTCTGCCCAGGTTTTGATTGTCTGGGTAGCTGTGTTAGAAAGTGGCCTGTGTCCCCTGGGACCTGGGCCAGGTTATGCTGGTTTCTCCTCATAGACTTCCACCCCAAGAGCCATGAAAAGGGACTTTGCCTTTGTAAAAATTTACTCTAAGGGCCAAAGTTAGCTTCTAGGATGAAATCAATGATGTTTTCTGTCTTTTCCTATGGTTGTTGAAAAGTTGTCAAAGAAGAATATAAAGTCATATTCAAGTATGAAGAGCAATACCATCTGAAAAAACCAAATGCTCTTTTAGGGTATGAGGAGAGAGGGGTCAAGGTCATATGATGTCAGCAAACCTCGCACAAGGGGTCTTCTGCAGACTTTGATGTTCACTACTGGAGAAGGAGCTTTGGATGTCAAGCCAGGGAGATCTGAGTGGGAAATGGGCATCCACACTTGGGCACGTAGCACTGGGCAAGTGATCTCAGTTCCTGGGCTTCAATTACCCTTTTATAAAATGGAAAGCCTGATGTCTGTCTAATTTAGAGGATTATTGAGAGGATTAAAGTAATGCATGTAAAGCATGGTGGGTAAAGCCTGTTACATAGTTCAATTTAAATAATTTTTAGTCATGTATATCTCTTCCTCCTTTCAGTTCAGTTCAGTCGTCAGTCACGTCCAACTCTCTGCGACCCCATGAATCACAGCGTGCCCCGCCCCGCTGTCCATCACCAACTCCCAGAGTTCACTCAAACTCATGAGGTCATTTTCAACAGAGTGGAATCTGGAAGGGAATATTTGTGTTTCTAACCTTGTCACGTGAAGTCAAGCAGGACTTGACTTCAACTAGGACATCCAGTTATTCTGTTAGATCAAGAAACAGATATAAATTTGAAGGAGGATAAGCTTACAAGAACTGACTCTATAAAAAATAAAAAGAGGAAGGCAAAGTTTTGCCAGTGAAATAGGACAGCATGACTGGAGTCTTGATTCCGAACCTGCATGGGGTAGAGTAGGAAAGAGTGCTGTGATCTATTAGTAATGTCTGCCATAAGTTTTGGGTGAGAGCATGGAGAACGCCAATGATTCACACTCCCATTCAAACCTTACACTTCCAGCTGGGTAGTGGCTTAGGTGGAAGCCCTAATTCATGCCTGCCTGAGTTCAGAGTTAAGTCCATCTGGGTTAGTCTCAGCTTTGCCCATGTGAATTCTTGGACCCAAGCTAGTTATTTCTCATGTCTGAGGCTCATCTGGCTTTTGTGAATTGCTTTCTCTGGTTTTCCTTATTGTTCAGAGATGGCATGGCAGTATCTCACACGAAACTATGGAGAGTTTAAAGCCAGGCATCCAAAGAGGGTAGAAAGAGCGTTAAAAACATCTGTCACTGATTGAGTATCAGGCATGAACCAAGCTTTCACATGCAGCGTTTTCAGTCCTGCCAGAGGTCTGCAAGGAGTCGCTGTCTTCATTGTCCATGGAGGCTCATAAAGTTAAATAATTCATCCTGAAGTGTACCTCTCCATGGTGGTAGAGCTAGGATTTCAATCCACCCAGGTCTTCTAACGCCAAAGTTAATATTCTCTAATCCACAAAGAACGGGTATGGGCAAGACTTCCTGGAATGGGTGGTGTGCTCAGAAGTCGCCGTGTGTGCCAGCCCTGTGAACGCTGCTGATAAAGCTGACGGCGGGGTGAGATGGTCAGCATCTGACACTGGTGAGCGGGATGCAGCCCAAATGTGAGTCACGGCCGTTTGGTGACGTTGTGCAGATCCGTTTGACCCACTGTCCTTTAGATTGTGATTCTTCATCGCTCTCCAATTTGATGGTACGAGTGGAAAGATATAAGCAACCCATAATTACAGAGCCTGCTCCCTTGGCTGCTCTGATTGTCACACATGCTAATATAGCCACTAGAGCATCCAGGAAGCAGAGACCTCTGCCTTTTTTGTCTCCAGAACCTGAAACAGTAACTGTCACTTCAATACCTTTCAGCTGGCACAAGAATGAATACTCGCTTCCAGTATTTTATGTTTTAGCATTTATTATGTGTGACACATTGAGCTAAAAGCTTTACATATACTGTTAGCCCATTTGATTTTTTTTTTTTTTTTAATAACAAACACCTTATTAGGCAACTACTCTTCTTATCTCTACTTTACAGATGAGGAAATGGAGGCTTAGGGAGATTGAGTAACTTAATCACAGTTAAGAAGTAGCAGGTTACTTGAATCTAGGTTGTATAGTCCAGAGCTTGAGTTCCTAATCACCGAGCAAAGTAAGGTTTCATTAAAGAATTGAATCTTTTGGCAAAATGCTAGGTGGTTAAGCAATAAGCTCCATAACCAGCAGTACAGATGGGCAGATGTCTGGTCTGTAGTCACAAATTCAAGCTATTAAAGAGGCCTCTTTCTTTCCTCTCTTTTCATTGTTAACTGTTGTAAAATATCCAAGAGTCTGAAGCAAGGGAAGAATGTGGTTCATTTTTGGGACGTGGACTGAAGGCTACATGCTGAGCCTGCGGTGGGAGGAGAAGTGAGACTCAGGTGTAATAGCAAGAGCTGGAGTTTCCCCTCTGCTTGTTAATGATTGGAATGCTGTCCCCTTTCCACCATCTACTGAATACTTAGAGGTGATGTTTGGGAATGTGGGATGTATGGAGGATAGGTGAAATTTTGTTCCAAAGGGGCTGCTGGAGTCATACTGATCGCTCACATTTTTCATTCAGTCATCACATCAACCTTATAAAGTAGGTGACTTTATTCCCTTCAATCTCCTGATGAAACTGGAGCATAGAGAGTTAATTTCCCCAAGGACAGGCAGATGAAAGAGACCCACTTGGATCTGAACTTGGCTTCTTCCACCAGTCATTTTAAACACTGAGCTCTCTTGCCTCCTGCTAGACTTCAGGGGCCAGCACAATTCTGGGTTACAGAAAGCATGGAGACGTGTGTCTCTGAGAACCTGTTGGTCCCTCATCCCTTGCCTTGATGATAATTCCCAGGATTACCAACTCTGGTGAAGTCCATCTGAAAGACAAGGGTGAATGTCTGGGGAGAGTAGATGTATTTTCCTCAGGGACAGCTCAGCATCTCTAGGAAGACTGCTTCTTCTGGTCAGCTGTGGTGAATCCCTGTGGCTATGTCTGTCCAGTTTCCAGGGACCTTGACTGTCCATCATTTGACTAAAGTAAAAGGATTGTAAATTGGTGGGATGGGAATATTGTCAGAGCTCTTGAATGAGGAAGACGTCTAGTGTTCTAATATAAC
The DNA here is from genome assembly GCF_000754665.1 of Bison bison bison. NCBI lineage: Eukaryota > Metazoa > Chordata > Mammalia > Artiodactyla > Bovidae > Bison > Bison bison. The sequence goes on along the minus strand of NW_011494915.1, from coordinate 3,253,172 downwards.
TTTGCATCATTGCAAGATACCTTCTTTTGCACTAGAAGTCTGTCTGCTGGCACCGATACTGTGCAGTCTTACTCTGTGAAGGAGACGGAGACAAAGAGAAACAGACCAAGAGAGTGAGGAAGAGAAAGACAGAGGGGGTGGGCAGGACAGAGAATGATAGACGAGGAGTCTGGAAACAGAAGAGAAAGACAGAGGGGGTGGGCAGGAGAGAGAATGATAGATGAGGAGTCTGGAAACAGAAGAGAAATCCTCTTTGAGTTTGAGGGAGTGCAGCCGTGTGGTTCTGATTTTTGCTGTTATTCCTAAACATTTGTGTGCTCACAGCCCAGGATTATCAGCTCTGGTGAAGTCCTTCTGGATAGCAATCATCACAAGTGTTCTCCTACGACTCCTCTTGGGACAGTAAAATCACTACTGCTTGACTGGGGTCTGGCTCTCTTCTTGAGTGCTGTGTACCTGGCTTCTGGCAGAGGGACTTGGAACTGATGATTCATCTGGGAAATTCACTTGGAGCCACATTACAAACTAATTACTGATCTGGAAAATGTTTTCCTGGTGGCCTTTCTTGCAACCCTCATGTATGTGGTGAGAAGGACACTTGAGGCTTTTCAGAAAAAATGGTATCTTCTTTCAAAAGCCGTCCTCTTAGGGCTTCCCTGATGGCTTGGTGGTAAAGAATCCACCTGCCAGTGCAGGAGACACAGGTTTGATCCCTAATCGGAGAAGATGCCCCATGTCTCAGAGCAACTAAGCCCATGTGCCGGAACTATTAAGCCTGTGCTCTAGAGCCTGGGAGCCGCAACTAACGAAGCCCTCACACCCTAGAGCCTGTGCTCTGCTCCCAACAAGAGAAGCCACCGCAAGGAGAAACCCGAGCAGGGGTGGCCACCTCCGACTTGCCGCAACTAGAGAAAAGCCCTGGGAGCAGTGAAGATGCGGCACAGCCAAAATAAACACATACATTTAAAAAAGTTATCCTCTTAATGGGGAGACTTTTCTTCATCTACTTCCTCCCTGAGTTCAGCTTTGTCTCCTCTGTTAGAACTTCCCCAATTGCCAAGATGGAAGTTTTCCTAAAGCAGAATAGGCAGTAGCGGAGCATACTGGCTAGAAGCCAGTTGGGAAGAATCAGGTACGTATCTTTGCTGTGTGGCTTATTGAAAGTGCAAGTTGCTCATTCGTGTCCGACTCTTTGTGGCTCCATGGACTATACAGTCCATGGAATTCTCCAGGCCAGAATACTGGAGTGGGTAGCCTTTCTTGCCAACCCAGGGATTGAACCCAGGTCTCCCGCATTGCAGGCAGATTCTTTACCAGCTGAGCCACCCAGGGAAGCCCAAGAATACTGGAGTGGGTAGCCTGTCCCTTCTCCAGTGGATCTTGCCGACCCAGGAATCTAACCGGGTCTTTTGCACTGCGGGCAGATGCTTTACCAGCTGAGCTATCAGGGTGTGGCTTATTAGCTGTATGGATTCTGGCAAGTTATTTTACCTCTCTAGTGGAATGACAGTATCTATTCCTAGAGTAGTTGTAAAAATGAAGTGATATCATGCATGGATGAAGTTTCCACTAATGGCTTGCTACTTTGATTAATATATATTAATCCAAATATATATTCATGAACATGTATATATATATATGCACACATACATGCATAAGAATACCTCTGTTGTGTTTTTCTTAAATATTATATATGATATAAGGATATATACTATGAGATGGGGTTTCCCTGGTGGATCAAACAGCAAAGAATCTGCCTGCAGTGTGGGAGATCTGAGTTCGATCTCTGGGTCAGGAAGATCCCCTGGAGAAGGGAATGGCTACCCACTCTAGTATTCTTGCCTGGAGAATTCCAAGGACAGAGGAGCCCAGTGGGCTACGCTCCATGGGGTTGCAGACACGACTGAGTGACTAACGCTTTCGTGTTTTTCCACCGTGAGATGAAAGTGATAATACAACGGCAGTGGTTTATGTGCGATAGTAGTATTAATGAGGGAAAAATATTAACAACAGTGGAACAGCCTGGTTCCCAGGAGGCCTAAGGGTCTAGAAAGCCGGGCTGTTTCTAGTTCCCAGGCCTTAGAGACGTGCAACCAATCAGATCCCCAGTGGGACTTGTGGCTGAGTTCTGCCTCCTGGGAGTGCTCAGTGGCGGCACCTGCGGAACGCACGTGCTGCCACTGCCCTCAGGCGTGTCCGGGCTGTGCGAAGGCAGGTCCCCTGAGGACGGTGACAGCAGACTTGGCAAACTTCCCGCCCCTTTGGGAAAGAACACCACAGGCCTGCCACTTGTCTGTGAGGCCACCTGGGTCAGATGGACGTTTAATATTACACAGCTGACTTGATAATACCCTTGGAGTCTCAGGATGGGAACCACTCCGTTTGTTTCACTTTGTCACTAGCCCAGGGCTGGGAGGCTGGGAAGATGGGCTTCTTCTGCAGTAACCCTTGTGCCAGCCTCGTCCAGTTCCTGCTCAGTCACTGCTGAAGCACTGAAGTGTGAGTGTCCACACAGATGCCTGGTGACTGCTGCTCTACAGAATCACTCCAAAGCCCTGGAATGACATGCAGCACTTGAAAGCCAGCAACTTGCTGCAGACACAGAGTCCTGGTTTTCCCTGACTTGCCAAGGATTTCATGTCTGTTTTTGTTCCCTCACTTTGGTCTTAAATATGGCCTTAATCGATGAGCCCACAATATTCTTTGTCCAGGCTCTGGGTAGTGAGGGCTGGCTGATGTCAGAGAATTGAGAAGGGGAAGATACAGCATGCGTACTTTTGGAGGCCGCTGTGTACTGGGCATTACAGTAGGTGCAAGGTGTGCTTTAGTTGCCGTCACTCCCCTCTATCATTTGCCCCATGTGAAAATGCTGAGGCTTGGGGAGCAAGGAGACGGCCCTCCGCGTTTGCGGGTGTTGGGCGGAGCACTGGGGATCCCCCTACCTCAGCTCCCTGCGGGTCTAGAGTAAAGGAAGGAACTCTGTTCTGTGTTCCTCAGCCTAAGAGTAAAGGAACGAACAGTTTGTTTGAATGCTTAGACCGGCCTTTATCAGGGCACGTGCCTCAGCATGTGGCATCTCTTTAGGATGAGGAGATTATAAGCTGGCAGCCCGTGGAGAAGTGCAGCCTGCAGGGGTGTTTGATTTGGCTAGAAGTGGTAAAACAAGTGAGCAAGAATGCCTTATTCTTTACAGTGTGGGTTCCACACACCTGATCACTTCCCACTGGCCTACGCTCTTCTTATTTCACTTCTGTCTGCTGCTTACCCAGCCCTGCAGGCATCTGCTTTTGCTGTATCTTGATGTTTCCTGATACAGATGGCCTGACCAACTAGGCTGGAAGGCACTGTATGTGATAACTGCCTGGAGGAATGTCATAGTGCAACTTAGCATATTAAAATTCAGAGAAATTCTGCAAAAAAAAAAAAAAAGTATCAGAACTAAAAAACGCACCTTACTGGCTTATCTTTGCTTAAACCAAACTTTCCCCTAACTGATTGCAAATCCTTTCCCTCCCACAGAATACCTAACATCATCCTATATAGTACAAAGGTGTCCCAATAGAGCCTAGTTTTAGAAACATTTGCTCTGGAATCTTTTTATCTCTTGTCATCTTGATTTGAAAGAATAAAGAGTAAATCTTCAGACATAAAATCCAATAACTATAAAGAAAAGGTCTGACGCATCTGACAACATACAAATTAAAATCCTTCTGTACAATGAAAGATATGATAGACAAAGCTAAAAGAAAGCAACAGTCAACTACAGGGGAAGTAAAAGAAAATTCTTGCAAAATATGTTAATATTAATGATATATAAAGAATTCCACACCAATAAGAAAAGAAATCACCCAAAAGAAAAAATGGAGAAAGAATACAGGCAAGTAGATAGTAAACATTTGCATATGTGCTCATTCTGTATGTCCAACTCTTTCCAACCCCATGGACTGCAGCCTGCCAGACTCCTCTGTCCATGGAATTTTCCAGGCAATAATACTGGAGGGGGTTGGCATTTCCTTCTCCAGGGAATCTTCCCAGACCAGGGATCAAACATGCATCTCTTGTTTCTCCTCCATTGACAGGTGGCTTCTTTACCACTGTGCTGATAGTAAGTACAGTTCAATAAATATAGAAAGGATGCCACCTGCACTAGAGCCAGAGAGTTGCAGATAACAGCTGCAAATTATATATCAGGCTGACAAAATTAAACAGACTTGCACACTAGTGTTCGCAAGGTTATAAGTTTAAGGAAATTGATTACTGCTTCTTTCTGAGGCAATATGACAGATTCTTCTAAAACATATATGAATATACATTTGTGTGTACATTTGCCTGTGTGTACATACATCTGATGCACTAGCTCCTCTTCAGCAGTGCATCCATCCCATTGGGATTCTCAAAGACACACAAATGCATGTGTTTAATATTTTCTTGCCACTTATTTTAAGATAAAGAGAAACTAAAGATAGCACGGAAAGTGTGACAGTGAAAGTGTTAGTCACTCAGTCGTGTCTGACTTTTTGTGACCCCATGGATTGTAGCCCACCAGGCTCCTCTGTCCGGAGAATTCTCCAGGCAAGAATACTGGAATGGGTTGCCATTTCCTTCTCCAGGGGATCTTCCCTACCCAGGTATTGAATCTGGGTCTCCTGCATTGCAGGCAGATTCTTTACTGTCTGAGCCACCAGGGAATTCCAAGAAAGCATGGAGTCCATTAGTAAGGAGGACTTGGTGTACCCACATGAGTCTTGTTACGCAGTGGTGAGAAATGAAGAGCGCACTCTATGAATTGATGGCAGAAATCCTGGTGGTACATGGTTAGCTGCAAAAAGCAAGTTACAGAACTGTGTAATCACACACATCCGCGTGCACAGGCACATGCATGCAACACACACAACACACACACGTTCATGCATAGAAAGCAATCAGGACTCATTGCAATGTTGACTGTGACCCCTTCTGAACTGAGCAGTAGGGATTGGGGCGGAGATGGAGATACAGGACTTCAGGGATAATTTTCATCCTAATACTTGTCTGAATTTTTTCAATAAACATAAGTCTGATGTGCAAAATTCATAAATAACAAGGAGAAGCATGAAGGCAAGGAGAGAGAGAGTTGCTATTTGAGTGAGGTGGCGTGTAGCTTGAGGGTTACAGGAGTGGCTCTGTGAGTAGCCTGTCTATGTTTAAAGTCTGACTCTCCCACTTGCTAACTTTGTGACCTAGTTATTAAATCTTGATGCCCTAGAGGTTCCTGATCTATGAAAATAGTGTGTCCCTTGTAGGAGGAAATAAGGTTTAATAAAATTATCTAACAGCATGGTGTCTTCTCTGAGAACTTTCAGTGGAGCACAGTCATAATGGTTATCCACGTTCACTAAGAAACTCAACTGTATATGGTTAGGAGGAAGAGTTTATTTAAAAAAATAATTTTCACTGTTTTAATTTTGGTTTAATTGTAAAACAGTGATTGTTGTTGTATTAGTTGCTTAGTCCTGTCTGACTCTTTGCGACCACATGGACTGTAGGCCCTCAGGCTCCTCTGTCCATGGGGATTTCCCAGGCAAGAATACTGGAGTGTGTTGCCATTTCCTTCTCCAAGGCATCTTTCTGACGCAGGGATCGAACACGTGTCTCCTACATTGGCAGGCGGATTCTTTACCACTGAGTCACCAGGGAAGCCCTAAAGGATGATACTTATTGACTACAGAACACTTAGAATATGCAGAAAAAAGAAAATAAAGAAAATGTAAAGTGCATACACCTACAAGATTTTTAAACATTATGTTCCAAATAGGTGACTTACAACTCTCTTTGTAGAAATTACAGTCTACTCTGTTATTTAGCAAATGGTGCTGCTTTACGAGGCCTTGGGTGTGTTTCCCACCTCTGGATGCATCAGTTACCTCACACAGAAGGAAAAAGTCTAGCCACCGTAACGCGCAGTTTTCCTAATCCAGCTAGTAGATTCGGAAATGTGCCCACAATTGTTCTCAAACTGGCCAAGGAGAGAAATTAGAAATAGAACTCAGTCCATACCATCCTTACCACCAACAGTACAACTCAAGCACACTGTCTTCTGATGATGATAGAAGTTACCCTTTACACAGCATCCAAAATATGCCTGGCTCTCTGCTGGATGCCTCATTTATATTTTTAATCTTTGCAATCCTGCAAAATAGGCATTATTTCCTCTAGTTTATAGACAAGGAAAATGAGAAATCGGAGAGGTTAAGTGTTTTGTCCAAAGTCACATGGCTACTAAGGAGTAGAACCAGAATTTGACTGTAAGTGTATATAACTTCCAAATCTATGATTGTTCTACTATACATTTCTAGGCCCTTGAAGACAGAAGAAACGCACATATCTAAGGTTTCAATCTACATATAGAGTTTGAATCACTGTAGCAGTACCCAGGACGTAGGCTCCTTCTTCCTTGATCTGTGTCCTGTTGCAAAGCATCCTCGCCACCAGGCAGAATTGTTGGCAGAGTCATTGGCCGTGGGCATAACTCATGTTTATTTTATTTTCTACCTAGGTGGCAGCTTTGAAATATATCCCATCTGTCCTCCATGATGTGGAAACCGTCTTTGATGCAAAGTTACTCAGGTGAGAGCTGATGCTGTACTTTCCTGGGCTCTGTGGCCAAGCCAGGGATGCAGAGAGAGGAGGGTTCTTGTGGGGAATTCCAAATGGGCACTCAGCATGGGGAAAGAGGGCCCAGGTGGGCGGAACTTCCTCCGGGGACTTCAGTGTGGGATTGTTACATTTTCATTTGTGTCAGATTTGGGGAAAACTAGCTATAAAATAAGCATATTTTTTGATTGATACCAATGGTAAAGAATTGTATCATTGATATCAATCCTTGGTGGCTTAAAGAATCCGCCTGCAATGAAGGAGACATAGGAGACGTGGATTTGATACCTGGGTCAGGAAGCTCTCCTGGAGGAGGAAATGGCAACCTACTCCAGTATTCTTGCCTGAGAAATCTCATGGATAGGGGAGCCTGGTGGGCTCCAGTCCAGGGGTCAGAGAGGACTGAGCACACGTGCATGCACAATGATATAGAATATGAAACATGTAGGTTAAAAACTTATGTTTAGTGGAAATGTCTCCATTTCACCTGGGCTTGAAGGTTTTGGGGGTTCCAGTCTTTGCCCTGTAAGCCCTTGATTACAAATAGAGAACCACTGATACATACTTAATGGCATAATGAGATGGGCTCCCCTTCACTTTTTCCTCCTTCACCCCATTCCTTTCATGAGAGGAGCACATTATCTCAATATGCTTATGCCTTTTAGGGGCATCTGAGCCAGATATACCCTCTTCTTCCTTTTCCCATATTCACTTAAGTTGCAAGATAGCATATAGACCATTTAAATTTTTTTTTGGCCATGCTGTGTGGCATGTGGGATCTTATCTCCCTAACCAGGGGTCGAACTCACACTCCCTGCCCTGGAAGGCAGAGTCTTAACCCCTGGACTGCCAGGGAAGTCCCTAAAAACCTTTTATATTAGAATACTTTTAGATTTAGAAAAGAGCTGCAGAGATAGTATATGGAGAATCCCTACATGCTTCTCACTGAGCTCCCCTTGTTGTTCACGTTTAGACAGTGACCATACAGTCACTGAAGCTAAGACAGTAACATTGGCGTGACTCTACTCAATGCTCTCCAGACTTTATGCAGCTCTCATCAGCTTTTCCACTGTTCACATGAAGATGTCTGCTGGCTTCTCACTCTTCTGCTTTCAAGCTGAATGTTGTCCTCTTGGGGAAGCTACCTCTGAATATTGCAAATAAATTCCTCCCTTAACCCCTGTACCGTTACAGCTCCCTATCCATTTCATTGCATATCTGGCCCTGTATTGATTCGCTGGCTTTTGTGTTGTACATTGACCTTCATTAGAATGTAAGTTCCATGCCAACTGGGACCAAATCTGTTTCTGTTCTCTCCCCTCTGCCCTGCACATTGCCTGTCACATATTAAATAGATGCTTAATGAGGATTTGAAAGAAATGAACACAATGAGCTTATTTTGGAAAGCTGACAGGGGTTATAATTTTGTTTCAGTGGCATTTTTATTTTCACTCTCTTTGGAAAAAGCTGTCTTCTTTTTTATATCCCAAACTTGTTCTAATCTACAACTTCTCACAGTTTTTTTTTTTTTTTTTTTTAATTAGGACCTTTTTAAGATATCTAAAGCATTACCAAGTATAAAACATTAGAGAAATAAAATGGTATGGAAATGAAATTAGAACCTGATTTTAAACCCTTGTTTCTTGATCCCTTAACTGTGTAGCATTGGCAAAGTTAATCTTTTTAAACCTTACTTTTCCCACTTGTAAAATTGAGATAAGCACTGGATCTGCCTTATAAACCTGTGATGTTTCCATGGCACAGTGGATGTCAAGTGCAGAACATGTGCCTGAGGTTGAGGTTCTTGATGTTATTTTCCGATTTTCACATCCTTTTGAGTGTTGTTGGTATTAGTATTCAACATCGAGACCAACTATGCATGTTTACTGAAGGCTTATCATGCACGGGGCTGGGGGAGGGGTGGCAAAGGGAGCAAGATGTTGTTTCTGCTTCCACAGCCGACAGGCTGGGGAAGGACTGTGTCAGGAGGTGGCAGGCATTGGTTTAATGACTTCTCCGTGCTCCTGTTTTTCCTGCCCTCAGCCAACTCCTCTATGAATTCTACACGTGCATCCCTCCAGTGAAACTCCAAAAGCAGAAAGTCCAGTCCATGAATGAGATAGTCCAGAGCAATCTCTTTAAAAAGCAAGGTGAGTGTGAAGCATCTTGGCTGGTGGGGGTGCCTGAAACCCCACCTGCCCATCACATGCTACCCAGTTACCAAATATTTCTTCTCTAAGAACTCCCTTAGTCTGAATGAAGGGGGGGAGTAGAACGTAGCTGACAACTTAAATATCAGAATCAAAACTAATTTAAAGAAAACATAGGCTGGACTATTTGTTTTTCCTGAGAAGGTTTAATAAGAGGCTAGATTTGGAGTCGTTTTCATATAATTTTTGTTTTCAATTTGGCCGTGCCATGTGGCATGTGGGATCTTAGTTCCCCATCCAGGGATTAAACCTCTGGCCCCTGCATTGGAAGCACGGAGTCTAAACCTCTGAAACACTAGGAAGTCCAATCTGGAGCTATTTTGCTGTGAGGTTTTTGCTCTACGTGAGAGGAAGTAGGTAAATTTCCAGTTCCTTTGCAGAGGCATCAGTGGCTCTGGGCTGCTGTTGCGTTTGCTTCCTGGGGCACTCGCTGTATGAGCAAGCAAACACGTATATACTGCAGAGTCTCCCTGGTCTCGTGTTATTACTTTCGTAGTAGCGCGTTACACAGCTACTCTGGACGTTGCCTTTCTTCAGGTAACGGTATTTCCTGGAGAGCAGGGAAAGACAGTGGACTTGTGCAGCAGTCGTAGTCAGAACTCACCCAAACTGATCTCTGGTAACCATCAGTCCCCAGCCAGCACCCCCGGCCTTGGGGCTCCCTGTTTTTGAGGCTGATGAGCTGGATGGCCCCACATCCTCCAGCTATGAGTACACAGGGCTTATATGTCAATATTCATGATTTCCTGACACCACTCCTTTTTGTTGGATTGAAAAAGATGACTTTTGAGGGTCAGTTCTGTTTTCTGTACCCTCAGCTCAAGGCTTTCCAATTTCAAGTTCCTTTCTGTTACGCTGGTGTCAGTGATAAAACGAGAAGCAAACTGCAAGGAACAAGGAGTCCTAGAAAGCAGAGGACCACTCATCACCTGTCTGGGATTTATTCAGAGTGAGGCTTGAAGATTTACGTAAATTGCTGGGTAATCACAGAAACATTCAGGAACCACTTCATTGTAAACATTTTTCCCCCTAATGCCTGGTTAACATGGTGCAGCCAAAATTGCTGTCTGAATCCCATCCCATTAAGAGTAGGAGAAAGGCATGGGAAGAAAGATGATCTTGTGATGTTTATTCATGCCTGGAGTTGGCTGACCATTTAGACGATGTGTGACATGGTTTGTTTGTGCAAACTGGTTTGTGTAGGTGATTGGAAACTAATCTTGCTAAGACTTGTTATATGTCTTGTATTGCTGTTTAGTTTTGTTTTTTTTTTTCAAGTGAGACTTTCTCAGGTTTCACCTTCTGATTTCCATGTCAGAAGGAATCGCCCTCACGCTGAAAGCATTGAAATAAGCCTGCCCCTTCCTGCCCTGGCAGTCCCTTCCTGGATTTCAGGTGGTGTCACTGCGGAGGTGAATCGAGTCCCGTCTGAGGGGCGTGACGAGGGTGACTCTTGCTGCATATGATGCTGCACAGGCAGCAGGGAGCAGAGCCGATCGGCTCCTTTTCATTGTTCGGAGCTGCTGTCGTCAGGACCCCGCTCAGCATCCAGGCCAGATGGAATGTTAGCGTGGTCCTGGTTTGGGCATGTGGTGTCAGTTCCAGCCTGCCGGGAGTCAGAGTAATTCCTTTACTGGAGCTGCATCTCCTGGGCTGACGGTGGCCCCTGGGGTCAGCATAATCACAGGATGAGTCAGACAGTTGCCGCCCACCAGTCCTGCTGCTCCTCTGAGTTTGAGTCAGTAAAAACCCTCTGATTAATACTAGGTGACAGAAGGCCAGCCCCAGGGTACACAGTTACAAAAGAAATGCAAAATTCTCACCTTTACATACATACAGCGACTGGAAGTAGGTGAACGGAGAGCCCGTTAGGGAGCCATTTTAAAGAGGCTGCTGTGTATAATTCATCAATCCATCCTTAGCTTAGGTGCGGAAGCAATGTGGTCCTATGCTCAGCTTAAGGGTAGCTCCTCTTCCACTGTTTATTTGCTAAGTGAACCCTCTTACAAAGGGATTTCCCTGGTCGTCCAGTGGCTAATACTCCACACTCCCAGTGCAGGGCCTGGTTCAGTCCCTGCTCAGGGAACTAGATCCCACGTGCCACTGCTAAGAGATGCGTGCCGCGGCTAAAGACTGTGTGCCTCAACTAAGACCCTGTGCAGCCAGACAAATAAACACATGAATAAATGAATATTGTAAAAGTAATCTGAAAAAGAATAGATATATGTATAATATAGAACTGAGTGACTTTATGTATACCTGAAACTAATACAGGTATAATACAACTAAGCATAGTTGATGGTAAATCAACTGTCCTTCAATTTAAAAAAATAAGCATAAATTAAAACAATAACCCCAAGGGAAACTTCAGCTCAGGCTCCTCTTTAAGTCCTCGAGTTCCAAATGAAAACACTCCGATTGCATATGCACGCACTCACTGGGTGTCTGTGGCTCTTGGGTGAAAGTCTCCTTTATGCCCTGAAATAAGGTGAGTGTGATTCCTTGGCCAGGTCTGAACTAGAGTGAAATCCCTCCTGTTGTCCCCCTGGGAGGTGTCCTGTGCCTCAGAGAAACCGTTTACTTTGAGCCCGCACTTACTTAACTGCCAGATGTGCAGACTGCCTGGAGTGTTGTCGGTGACATTAGCTTGTACTCACAGCCTTGAACGCTTGTATTGACATCAGGACAAGGAGCCAGGAGGCTTTTAAGCACTTTCCAAACTGTTGGCAGACTATCCTATTGGCTTCTCTTCAGGAGGATCCTATGGAAAAGAGGGAGAAGGTTTACTGGTTAAGGGCTCTGGTTCTTGGGTTGGATTCCTGGGTTCAGCCCCTCATCAGCTGGGTGACCGTGGGCAATTTGCTTAACCTCTCTGCTCCTCAGCAAACTCATCTGCAAAATGGGAAAAATGATAGCAATATCTTAGAAGATTGTTACGTGGGCTGACGAGACCAACAGTGCATCTAACATGCTTATCAGTGTAACATCTCATACTAAGTGAGCACGGTTATTACTGGTGTTGAGGTTATTATTTCTGCCTCTCCGTTCATTTTTCCAACTTCTCACCTTCAGATTCTTGGCAATAAGGGCATCCCTTCGTAGTTGGTAGTCACATGAAACCTTAAGTTACGTTTCCCTGTTTCGCTGAAAGCTGTATGTTTTTCTGTAGGGTCTGAGAAGCATAGGACTTAATGAATAAAAAGGCCTTGGTGTGTATGCACTTCCTATCCTGGCCTTGAAAGGTTTTCCCAGGTTTTGTCTCATCTCCCTCGAGTGTTTCTGTGCAGGGCCCGGGTGACATGAGCCCAGCCTCACAGGTCCGCGTGAGACGTTTGTGGTTTCTCGCCTCGTTGTTTACCTTGCCGCGGGCCTCAGTGTGGCTACACGGTCTGGGACACCTGACAGTCATCCTCTGTGATGGTTGCTCCTCGTGTGCTCAGTCGCTTAGTCGTGTCTGACTCTTCAGGACCCCGTGGACTGTAACCTGCCAGGGCCACTGTCCACGGGATTTCCCAGGCAAGAATACTGGAGTGGGTTGCCATGCCCTTCTCCAGGGGATTTTCCCCACCCAGGGATTAAATCCGAGTCTTCTGCCACCTGAGACGCTCCTTGGGGCTATTTTTAAAAATGCACGGGCAAGTGTGCACACACACCCACACTTTTTAAATCTTCCTTCTTTCATGGAGGCAATTAGCCTCCACTTGTCTCAGCATTTACTTGACCTGTGACCCTGAGTAAATTTCTTACTCCTTTCAAGCCTCAGTTGCCTCATCTGTAAAGTGGGAATAACCAGAGAGTGAGCCTCTCTGGGTTGTTGTGCAGCTCAGTGGCATAATGTGACCTGTTATCCTGGGGTGTGAGGGCGTCAGGGGTCACCAGCAGCCAAGGTCTTTCAGGGAGGGGCTCGCCCTGTGCGAATGACTTCAGAATTCAGTGGGAGGAAAACTGGGAAACTGATGGAGACGGATTTCCTGTTGTCTCCAGACTGGCCTGGTGGTGATGAACGGAGAAAGGATGAATAGGTATGCCCCAAGAAAACTCTGTGGGGAGTCTGCGAGAAAACCAAACCTTCTGTGCCTTTGGAACAGATTTGTCCCTGTGAGAACCTAATCTCTAAGTAATGTGTCTTTTCAGTCTGATGCTAATCAGATGTGCCATCTGCTTCAGTGTAAACTGCTTTGGGATCCACATGGCTGGCTTTCCTCTACTTCCAAAACAAACAGGGACAGGGCGGGGCCAGGAAGATGGAGAGACAGGGAGTGAGACCAGCAGGGAGACAGAGAAAGAGACAGAGATCTCACAGAGACTTGGAAACTTCAAGTGTTTATTTTCAGCGAGTGGGATTTTCTTTGGAAACTTTATTGAGAAGTTGTTCTCTGAACTCAAGCATCCCATTTTTCTTTTATGAAGATGTGGTTTCCTTCTTCCCTCTCTTTATATCTGCGGCCCACAGTACCTGGAGCTGCTTGGACCCCCGTTCACAGTGGGTCTCTTTGTCATGGGATGGGTGGACACCCCCGTCCAGCACCCTGAGAGGGCGGCTGTTTTTTCTAATTACCGCATCACTGCAGCACTGGCTGGAGTGGAGAAAAGTCCTCTCGCTCTAATAGTTATTACTTTGCTTGGTGAACTTATGTAACATCTCTGAGCCTCCGGGTTCCGCATGTGAAAAATGTGAGTAGGAATGTGGACGTTAGAATATGAACTTTTGATTTAGGAAATCCTTGTTTGTGATCCTGGCTTGATGACTTACTAGCTGTGTTCCTTGAACAAGTAACTTCTTTGAGCTTTCATTTCTTTAGCTATGAATTAGGATTATGCATGTTAAACAGCTAGCAGAGTGCCTGACACAGTTGCTGCTTATTTAATAAAGACATCTATTGCATCCACTGTGTGACCGAAATAACCACAAGAATAACAATGACATCAGCAGCATCATAAAGGGAGAGATATATGATCATTCTAGAGCCAGACATCCTGGAATGTGAAGTCAAGTGGGCCTTAGAAAGCATCACTACGATCAAAGCTAGTGGAGGTGATGGAATTCCAGTTGAGCCATTTCAGATCCTAAAAGATGATGCTGTGAAAGTGCTGCACTTGATATGTCAGCAAATTTGGAAAACTCAGCAGTGGCCACAGGACTGGAAAAGATCAGTTTTCATTCCAATCCCAAAGAAAGGCAATGCCAAAGAATGCTCAAACTACTGCACAATTGCACTCATCTCACGCACTAGCAAAGTAATGCTCAAAATTCTCCAAGCCAGGCTTCAGCAATATGTGAACCATGAACTTTCAGATGTTCAAACTGGATTTGGAAAAGGCAGAGGTACCAGATATCAAATTGTTAATATCCATTGGATAATAGAAAAAGCAAGAGAGTTTCAGAAAAACATCTACTTCTGCTTTATTGTCTACGCCAAAGCCTTTGACTGTGTGGATCACAGCAAACTGTTGGAAATTCTTCAAGAGATGACCTTCAGCCCGCCTGAACTGCCCCCTGAGAAATCTGTATGCAGGTCAAGAAGCAACAGTTTGAATGGGACATGGAACAACAGACTGGTTCCAAAGAGGGAAAGGAGTATGTCAAGGCTGTATATTGTCACCCTGCTTATTTAATTTATATGCCGAGTGCAACATGTGAAATGCCAGGCTGGATCTTCATCAAGCTGGAATCAAGATTGCCGGGAGGAATATCAGTAACCTCAGATATGCAGATGACACCACCCTTACAGCAGAAAGTGAAGAAGAACTAAAGAGCCTCTTGATGAAAGTGAAAGCTCAACATTCAGAAAACTAAGATCATGGCATCTGGTCCCATCACTTCATGGCAAATAGATGGGAAAACAATGGAAACAGTAGAGACTTTATTTTGGGGGCTCCAGAATCACTGCAGGTGGTGACCAGTCAGTCCTAAAGGAAATCAGTCCTTATTCAGTGGAAGGAGTGATGCTGAAGCTGAAGCGCCAATACTTTGACCACCTGATGCAAAGAACTGACTCCTTGGAAAAGACCCTGATGCTGGGAAAGATTGAAGGCAGAAGGAGAGGGGGACAACAGAGGATGAGATGGGTGGATGGCATCACCAGCTCAATGGACTTGAATTTGAATAAGCTCCAGGAGTTGGTGATGGACAGGGAAGCCTGATGTGCTGCAGTCCATGGGGGTCACAAAGAGTCGGACACGACTGAGTGACTGAACTGAACTGATATATAATTTGCAATATAAGACATACATTTGTGATTCCATGGACTGTAGCCTGCTAGGCTCCTCTGTCCATAGGATTTTCCAGGCAAGAATACTGGGGTGGGTTGCCATTCCCTTCTCCAGGGCATCTTCCCAACCTAGGGATCAAATCTGCATCTCTTATATCTCCTGCATTGGCAGGCAGGTTTTTTACCTCCGGTATCACCCGGGAAGCCCATATAGGACATAAACATATATTAAATACTTACAATGTCTGGGTTACATAGGTATAATTATCCCCATCTTATAGTGGGCAAACCAAGGCCTAGAGAGTCAAATAATTTTACCCCAGTGAGACCAAGGGTATAACGTATTAACATATTAGTATACTGGGCTATGTGATTCTGAAGTAATAAGTCAGTCTCTAAATATCAATGGCTTATTTCTCTCTTGTGCAAAGTCTGATAAAGGTCATGAAAGTCATAGCCCTTTTGTCCCTTGTGACGCTATGCCAGTGGTCCCGCTGACCTGTCTGCGACAGGGAGGAGAAGGAGGGAGAAAGCAGAGCCACTCTCAAGAACCTCAACCTGAAGATGACGCCCCAAGATCCCACCCACAGTCCTTTGCCCAGAACGCATCCTGTGTTCCCAGCCCAGCCGTGAAGGAATCTGGGAAGTGAAGGGAGGCACATATAGAATCTGACTACTGTCTCTCTGCTGCTCATGGGCAGCAGTGGTAGAGCTGGACTCGGGGCGCAAATCCTTTGAATACCAAAGCTCATTTTCTTTTCACCGTACCATGCTTTGTTCTTGTAGTGAATAAACAGGAGATGTGTTCATTTTCGTGTTGAAAATGCTTCATTGTCCATGTTAGAAATAAGTGCCTCCTTGCTCCTCCTGAGAGGTTTTTTTGTTTCTTCCTCACTCCCTGCCCCTGGTCCAAAGGCTGTGCATCTCTCGACGGCTGTGCATCGGGACCTTTGCCTGAGCAGGAGATGGGACCTCTGACGCCAGTGGTTGCTATGTCACTGCAGGTTTTTAAAGCACAGCTTTCCTTCAGTGACGGGTGGTATAGGCATCCTGCCTGGGACTTGGCATGCCCACATCAGGCTGGGCGCTAAGACTGTTGTGAAGGAAAGGGCTGTATGGAATAAGCCCTCTTCCTCAAGGGGCATGCTCTTGCCTCCTGACTGGCTCCTCATCTTTCCTGGCACCATACATGCCCTTCCACGATTCTTTCCTCCATCAGCACTGCCTGGCATACCTTCTAATACCCATGCCCATTCCCTACTCCCAGCCCTAGATACACTAACTAGTAATTCCACTGATCCCTTTAAGATCTTCAGTTTTAGGCACCTGGGTTGTTTTGACTTTTTTAATTTGGAAGAATGTCTACTAAGAACATTTTTGTACATTTTTGGTAAATGTTTGAGAGTCTCTTTGAG
Source organism: Bison bison bison (assembly GCF_000754665.1). Classification (NCBI taxonomy): domain Eukaryota; kingdom Metazoa; phylum Chordata; class Mammalia; order Artiodactyla; family Bovidae; genus Bison; species Bison bison. The sequence continues at coordinate 3,236,702 of NW_011494915.1, read as the reverse complement.
GCACATAACTACTAGTAGATTTGCTTGGCCATGTATGGCAGTCACTCAGTCGCGTCCAACTCTTTGCGACCCCATGGACTATAGCCCACTAGGCTCCCCCATGGACATGCGACCCCACGGACTATAGCCCAGTAGGCTCCCCCATGGACATGTGACCCCACGGACTATAGCCTACTAGGCTCCTCTGCCCATGGGATTCTCCAGGCAAGAACACTGGAGTGGGTTGCCATTTCCTTCTCTAGCTTGGTCATAGGATATCTGAATATTTAACTTCAGGAGATACTGCTAAACTGTTTTCCATTAATTTACTCTCCCACCAATAATTCATGAAAATTATTATGTGGATCTGGATTCTCTTCAACACTTGATATAGCCCCAATTAAAAAAGCTGCCAATAAAATGGATATAAAATATGTCATCCCTGTTTCGATTTGCAGTTTCTTGATTGCCAATGATGCTGGAAATCTTTCCTTAGCTTCTTTGCCTTTAGTGCTTTGTATCTATGCTATGTCTGTCGTGTCTTCTGGCTGTTTTGTGGCAGGGGTGGTTGTATTTTTCTTATTGTTTTT